>NW_008236992.1:20897-21935 GCF_000691975.1 Corvus brachyrhynchos | reverse complement strand
GCCACTAATTCAGCAATTTGAGGAGATCCTGAAACAGTGGTGACATCTGAGTCCCATCGGTTGAGATTCGAATCCCACCACAGCATCACAGATTTATGGCTGCGACCAGACCCATCTGTAAAAACAGTTAATGCTTGCAAGGGGATTTCACTTCTCTTGGGTTGTGTTAAAAGATTAAAACCTGCTGCCACGAGCTTGTATTTCGGGGGGTGTGTGGAAAGTTGTCCAGAAAAATTGGTAAGAGCCATCTGAGACACTTCAGACTGTTGAAAAAGCCATTATAAATAAACAGCAGTAACAGGCAAACAAATCAAACAGAAATCAACACCTGCAAGTGTAACAAGTCTCTTTCTAGCTTTTACAATAAGCAAAGCAAACATTTCATGTTGGGTACTGACAGCTTTAGAGATGTGGTGTGGCAGAAAAATCCATTCAGTAATTAATAAAGGGTCTGGCAAGTTAGGGTCTCACTGAAAAATCAAAGCATGGGGCTGTTTGGCTGGATTTAAAATGATTAAAGAAAAGGGCAACTCTGGAGCCCAATGGGCTGCTTGCCGGTTTGAGATAGCATCAGCTACCTTTTGCAATGCCTGGCGAGCTTCCAGTGTAAGCTGCCGAGGTGATAGTAAATCAGGCTCTCCTTTTAACAGAGCAAACAGAGGGCTCAAGTCTGCATTTGAGATTCCTAACAGGGGATGAACCCAATTAATTGTCCCCAAAAGTTTCTGAGCATCATGCAAAGTAGAAATGTTTGTTTAAATTTGTAAAGGCTGTGGAGAAATACTCTGGGTCCTAATTCGCCAGCCCAGGTATTTCCAAGGGGGTTGATGCTGAATTTTTTCAGGAGCAACACAAAGTCCTGCTTGAGTTACAGCCTTACTGACAAGGGCTAAGGCTTTCTCCATGACTTCTTGTTTTTCTGCAGCAATTAAAATGTCATCCATATAGTGATACAAAAGAGTATCAGGCATATCTAAGCGAATGGGACTGAGGATCTTTGCAACAAACCACTGGCAAATAGTGGGGCTATTTTTCATG
>NW_008236992.1:19380-20678 GCF_000691975.1 Corvus brachyrhynchos | reverse complement strand
TTTTGAAGCTGTTCCTGGACCAATTCAGTGAGTGCACGCAGTTTAGGCAATGGTAGGGACCATTGATCCACCCAAATGGGTGTCTCTGTTTTCCAGGTTAATTTCAGGGTGTTGCGTGCCTCAATGGTCCCTATTAAAAATCCGATTGAATTCTGAAACCCCATTGTGAGAGTACATCTCGTCCCCATAACACTATGGGCACAGGTAGAACAAATGGCCTTACAGAGGCTGTGTGGTTTTCTGGTCCTGTCACTTGAATCAGATGGCAACTTTGATAACTGTGACTACTTCCTCCTATCCCAGTGAGGGCCATAGGCACCTCCATAAGGGCCCAGTTAGCAGGCCACTTATTTTGAAAAATGACAGTAATGTCAGCTCCAATATCTAAAATACCGGTGAGCGTTATTTGTTGTCCCTGTAATGACGGTGCACTGACAGGTAGGACGCTTATCAGAAATTGTTTGTGCCCATAGTATTTGTGGGGTCCCTATAAAACCAGATTCTCCCACCTTGGTACCATATTTTTCTACAAAGGATGGTAAATCATGTGGAAGAGGGATTAATTTAGCTATGCAGGTGCCTTGTGGGATAAAACACGGTGGATTGGAGGTCCAAACTATGATCTTAAGTTCATCCTTAAAATTTAAGTCCATAACTACAGGTAGAACAGAAAGTCCTGGAAGGCTGTTTGAGGACTTTCCTAAGAGTAGGGCGCTCTTTTGGGGCCCTAGTGGTCCAAAAATTCCTGTAGGGAGTAAATGAACAGAAGAATTGTTTAACGTTGCTGTGGTTGAGGTGTGTAAGTCCAATCCGTCACTCCCTGCAGCTGCTGGGCGAAGACTTGAGGGAAGCTGCCTCTGGGCATCTGCGGGGCTGACATCTGCGAGGTTGGCATCTGCGGAGCAGGCATCTGCAGGGGCAGCTGAGGCATCCGTGTCAGAGCGTGGAGCCGCTGTCCCACGCCCTGGTTCCAGTTTCCCTGGTATCCTTGGAGCAGGCGACCTTCGGAATCATACTTAGAGCGACATTGGTTAGCAGAATGTGGGCCTCTGCGGCACCATGAGCACACAGGAGTGGTTTTGGGTTTATCCCTTTTCAGAGCAGAGCAGTCCCTTCTTAAGTGACCGGTTTTGCCGCAGCCAAAACAGACTCCTGAAGTTGCAGGGGGCCCTCTCATGGCTGCAAAGGCTGCAGCCATGGCTGCATATTGATGTTCTAGGGTGCCAACACGGTTGCATGCTTCCACCATTTCAACTAGAGTTGGATTTTGGTTAGGCAGGGGCTTAAGGAGGTTTTTT
>NW_008236992.1:18268-19311 GCF_000691975.1 Corvus brachyrhynchos | reverse complement strand
GTGCAAGCGGGCCAGCCATGGCTGAATATTGGTGTTCTAGGGTGCCAACACGATTGCATGCTTCAATCATTTCGACCAGAGTCGGATTCTGGTTAGGCAGAGACTTAAAGAGTTTTTTACAGTCTGCGTTGGCATTCTCAACAGCGAGCTTCAGAAGCAAAATTTCACGAGCTGCTGCATTATCAATTTGGCGTTCGAGCACCTGCTTAAGCCGTTCGATAAACTGCATATAGGATTCTTGGAGCCCCTGGACAATGATCGTAAATGATTTCTGAGGCATTTTTGCATCAGGGACCTTCAGGAAAGCTTGGTGAGCCGCATTTCGGACTCCCTCAAGGGCTTCCTGGGGAATGTCTCAGGCTTGGACATTAGGATCAATATATGGTCCCGTTCCCATAAGCTGTCTAATTGTGAGGGCCGCCAGGGTCTGATTAGCATGACCCACATAAGTTAGGAGCAGATCCTGTAGACCTTTTTCCCACTCCTTTTCCCATAAAGCTTTTGGAGCGGGAGACAGCAGCAGGAAAAGTAAACAAAGACGTGGAACTGATGCCATGTTATGTGGCTGCTCGCCGAAGCTCTTTGATCTCTGAGAAAGATATCTGTTCCCAATGGGCATTCCGTTTTCTTGGTCCCATATACAAGACCGGTGCCACAATTTTGTCTGCAAAGTCTAAGTCCCCTTCTTTTAATGCTTGTTGTTTCAAGCAGACCCAGGTCTCGTGAGGGTCAGGGGGAAATAAATCTGGCTCTTTTTCAGGATCAATAGATCCGGGGTCAAAGGCATCCTCTCCTTCATCCTCGCTGCTATCAACTGGACCGTAGCCAGCGGTAAATGCTTTTATAGATCTTGAGGAGCCCTTCTCCCTTTCTGTTGCAAGGGGGGCTGAAGCCTTTGGTGAAGGAGGCACAGTCTCTTCAAATTGTAAAGAGTTCTGAGGCTCTGCTTCTGCAGAGGGGGGGCAAGGGGCATCCTCTTTATCTTTACCAAGAGATTTTTCCCGAGCTTTTAAAGTTTCAAAGATTACTTTCCAGGAGATCGG
>NW_008236992.1:17001-17203 GCF_000691975.1 Corvus brachyrhynchos | reverse complement strand
GCCCGTGGTGGCCACGCCGCGGCGTGCTCCCACACGCCATGTCACGCCACCAGACCACACGCCGAAGAGTACAGAACTCCGTGGATTAATATACACTTTGGGCCAGGTGGGAACGCCCACGTGTCTTTCTTACAGGGGCCAGCTTGACACACTGTCCCTTGCAACACTGAGGGTCTGTTTCATCATCTCTGCTGGCTTGGGG
>NW_008236992.1:14955-16953 GCF_000691975.1 Corvus brachyrhynchos | reverse complement strand
TGGGCTCCTCTGCACAGTGGAGGATGGGCAGTCACTGCACCTCTGACCAGAGGCTTTTCCAAGATACCCAGAGCCTCTCCTCCCTCCACCCCTTGGTGCGAGGTTCTGTTCGAGCCTGGCAGCTGATAGCCCTGAGGCTGTGGTCCTCATCTTGGAGGTGTTAAGCCTGTGCTCAGTGAGTGTCCCCAGCCCTGAGTTGTTACTTTATCTTATCTTCATCAGCGAGCAGTGTCAGGCCTCAGTCAGGGCCCCATTCAGGGTGTGGTAGTGTTCTCTTCAGCTTTTGTAATACAGTTTTAAAAAGTCCTTTAAGTAAATGTTTAAGTCATAAAATATAATATTTCAGTCTCTGACTCACAGTCACCTAGAATAAACTGTGTTGGATTTAGCTGATGAATAATTTTCCTCCACATCTCCTAAGAAGAATTATTTGGTATAAAGACTTTAAAGGGAATTGTATGTATACTTCAGAAGATATGATTACAGTTACACCCTCTTTGAGACCTGATTTGTTAATATAAAGAGAACTGTCTGAATACAGCAAAATTAGGGTATTGTTTAACTTTCTTCTTATTAATTGGTTCTGATCTTTAATCACTGTAGTTATATGTTGACTCAGTGTGCAGTACTGGAAAGGCTAAAACTGCCTGCCAAATTCCTTGTCCAACTGCATCATTCCTGTAGAAAGAGGGATCACTGATCGTTGTGTGGGATATGAGATCCATATGGGAGATCCATACAGTTACCCTGCTTTGGGCATGTTTGCTTCTTCCTGATCCTGTTGATCCACAGCATCAGGATCCTAAGTAGAGACAGACCAAACTGAAGAAACTTAGTTTTCTTCTGTAGATCAAAGGACTGCCAAGTATTGCTAAATACACTGAAACATACAAAATCACAGAAGATGTCATACAGCTATGATCTTCTTAAACATCTTTTGGGTACCATCAGGTAATTTGTCCTTCCTTCAAATAATAAGTTGACCATTGGTTTTAGGCCCACTGAGGTGACATTTGGAACTTACAGAGTGACAGAGTTATTGCAGGATAAATACAGAAAGTAAACCAAGCCAATAAGGAACTCAGAATACATGTAGGTATTCAGCAACTAGGGTCAATTTGCATTTGTAATCTGTGCAATGATTATGACTCAGGACATGTCTGATGAAAAAAAGATTTTTCCTTGCTAATTACAGTGTGCTACAGATAGATTTAGATAGAGAAAAATACTTCATAATTATAATGGAATTTCCAAGCAGAAAGCCTGTCTTGGGGTGACCTTATGATGTATATCCCATATCGCTGCGTATGCCCAGAAATTAATTCCTGTGCCTTTCTATGCCTCTAAACTGAGCCTGAGAGGGGGAAGGAAAAAACTGAGCAAAACTTTTTCAAAGCAGTTTGCAGCTTGTTCAAGGTCACACACAGATGGTAATTGGTTTCCAGCTGCGGCAGGGGAGGGAGGAAGCACCAGGCTTGCTGCGCCCAGGACAGTTTTTTGGCCAGTGGTTCAGCTGCTTTGTTCTCTGGAGAGAGTCGGAAAGTTGAATTTTTCCTTCCCTGGAATTTCAGATTTTCTCCCTTTTCTACTGGACTGCTTGATTGCTTTAACAACAGAGCACATTGGGAGGACTTTCCACCAGGCACAGAGGGCCTGGCCCTGGCCCAAGCCCCAGCTCCGAGGAGACCAAAGGGAGGACTCTAACACTTTCCCAGGTTTTTTCTCTACAGCGAGAGATTTTATTATTTAGCATTATTTTCCTTTCCCGTGTGTTTGGTAAATAAAGTTTTATCTCCTTCACTTTCCTGCGAGGAAAATCTATCTTTTCCCGAACCTGGTGGGGGAGGGGTGGTTGTGCCTTCTCTCAGAGGATATATTTCTAAATTTGGCCAAACCGGAACAAATTTAGTGGCGCCCAACTGTGCGGCTCGAAGGAAAGTGAAAAACCTATGCTAATTACATTTTGGTTTGAATTTACTTATTCTGTGTTGGGGTAAA
>NW_008236992.1:6011-7754 GCF_000691975.1 Corvus brachyrhynchos | reverse complement strand
GGGGTGGAATGTCTTGGGGTGACTTTATGATGTGTATCCCATATCGCTGCCCTATGCCCAGAAATTAATTTTTTGTGCCTTTCTATGCCTCTAAACTGAGCCTGAGAGGGGGAAGGAAAAAAAACTGAGCAAAATTTTTTCAAAGCAGTTTGCAGGTTGTTCAAGGTCACACACAGATAGCAATTTGTTTCCCAGCTGCGGCAGGGGAGGGAGGAAGCACCCGGCTTGCTGCTCCCAGGACATTTTTTTTGTGGGCCTGTGGTTCAGCTGCTTTGTTCTCCGGAGAGAGACTGAAAGTTGAATTTTTCCTTCCCTGGAATTTCAGATTTTCTCCCTTTTCTACTGGACTGCTTGATTGCTTTAACAACAGAGCACATTGGGAGGACTTTCCACCAGGCACAGAGGGCCTGGGCCTGGCCCTGGCCCAAGCCCCAGCTCCGAGGAGACCAAAGGGAAGACTCGAACACTTTCCCAGGTTTTTTCTCCATAGCAAAATTTTATTATTTAGCATTATTTTCCTTTTCCCGTGTGTTTGGTAAATAAATAGTTTTTATCTCCTTCACTTTCCTTCGAGGAAGATCTATCTTTTCCCGAACCTGGTGGGGGAGGGGTGGTTGTGCCTTCTCTCAGAGGATATATTTCTAAATTTGGCCAAACTGGAACAAAACCAAAACATTTATCTACAAGATCAGATCTCCTTTAAGTCTCATTTTGTTTTTAAACAGACAATTGAATGTATCAGCTATACCTTAGTTCACTTAAACAGTCTCTAAGCCTGTATCAGAGGATGCCAGCTTTTGTTGCTTCCTTTGAATTCTGAGAAGTATGCATTTAGTTATTTTACACTGCTTGGGATCTCATGAAAGGAACACAAGACCAATATTATACAATTATCCTTCGTTCTGGAGTTACTTTGGCTAATGAAATTTTGGTCTGTAGCAATGAAGACATGGACTTCCTGCTTGTTCCGAAGAGAATCAAGTTTATTGCCATCATGCAGGCCTTATATACTGTACTACTATGCTAGGCTTTTCTATTGTGCTAAAAATATTCTGGCTAAAATTATACCTGTTAGCATTCTTGTAAAGCAAAACAAACACACATTGGCTGCAATCCACCTCCTGTGTTGTTGTCCACGCGTTCTCTTAACCAATCAGCTTTCTGCTCATGTGGTGTCCACTCGAAGGTTACATAACTTGTTTTTTGTCTTCACGTCAGCTGTACATTTCTCAAAGTGCTGCTCGCGAATTGTCAGAGAGCAAAAGTGAACAAAGTGAATACAGGCCCTTTACATAGTCTATAAAACTTTTCTTGTCTGCCACATCTCCCCCTTTTTTGTTTTTATGCAAAGGGTTCATGTATTCTAATGCTAAAACAGTCTGCACCTGTAAAGCCATTATCTCATTAAGACTGTTACTGGTCATCTGAAGGTCACAGGATAAGATACATGGAATACAGATCACAATCAATAAAAAACCCATCAAGAACAACCATGCTACTATCAAAGAGACCCGCAGCATAGGAAAACAAAAAGATGGTGTTGTACTAGTTTGAAAACAAACCAGTGGGAGGCACCAAGTCAGAATAACAATTTAATAGGGAAATTAAAAAAATAAAGGCAGAAAACACTGGTTTAAACTGACAGAGTCAGGATACAACCTGACACCCTGTCAGTCAGGGTGGCGGTAGCAGTCCGATAAAATGGTGGCTACAGTCCTCCTGAAGTGGTGGATGTGGTTCTGT
>NW_008236992.1:4840-5615 GCF_000691975.1 Corvus brachyrhynchos | reverse complement strand
GAAAAAGCACTAAGAATAAAGAAGTTGTAAAAAAGGTATAACAGGGTATGAAAGAAAAGGCAAAAATATTTATGGCATCATTTCCCCCCTTCTTTACTCTACTGTATTCTTTACCGGCAGAACCGGTTTACACAACCAACTGCTCCACAGGCTATTACACAGATAATAACTACAATTACAGCTATTATGAATATTTCTTTTACCCAGGCCCAGTTTGGTAACCATGATCTGAAGGTATCAAAAATATGATCAAAATTTAAGGTGCTATTTCTAGAAGCTACTTGGTGTAGAATTTGAGTTCCCTTCCAAATTTCATCCAAATCTTTCTTAATTTTTCCAGTTTGGTGCACATAAGAACAACAGGTGGTATTGACAATAGCACATACACCTCCTTGTGCAGCAAATATGAAATTGAGAGCTATCTTGTTTTGCATAACTGCACGGGAAAGACTGTCAACTTCCTCCTGTAAGGTTGAAATTGCATCTGCAGTATGCTGCTCAATAAGTTCAATGACAGCCGAGATGTTTACAATTGCTCTCTCCAGTTCAACAACTCCGTAAGCGGGTACAAGGGCTCTGATTATGCTATGGAAAAGTGTGGGACATTCAATGAAGGGATTAAGAGATCTTTTTCTCCTCTCATTTGGTTTTTTAAGATGGTCAAATATTGTTATATTTGGGACCACAGCCCCAATGGCACAAGCCTGGTCTTTGTTCAAGAGCATAACTTTCCAGGCCTTATCACCACATATCCAATACAACCCCGTCCCAAACG
>NW_008236992.1:3981-4538 GCF_000691975.1 Corvus brachyrhynchos | reverse complement strand
TCAGTCTCTGTCTTCTTGGTGATTTTGGGAGCAGAAGCTTTCTTCACCTGAAGTAGTAGTGAATCCACCGTCCCTTGCCAGCAACCTTGACCGCAGTAAAAGTGGTCAGCAAAACTTGGAATGGTCCCTTCCACTTGGCTTGCAAGGGGTCGCTGTCCCACCACTTGATGTAGACCCAGTCTCCAGGCTGGAACGGATGAGCAGGTGTGTCCAATCCTATTGGTTTTGATAACACGATGAATCTCTGGAGCTTCTGCAAAGTGGAACTCAGAGCCTTTAAATATTTTTGCAAATAATTTTTACTTCTCATATGAATTTCCCCCAGGGATATGTGGAACCTGGTATGGCCTGCCATATAATATTTCATAGGGACTGATGTTGTCCCTTTGCCTTGGCTGTACGCGGACTCTCAGCAAGGCTATAGGCAGGGCTTGAACCCATGTTATGGATGTCTCTTGACAAATCTTGCAAATCTGGGTTTTGAGGGTCTCATTCATGCGTTCAACTTTACCACTTGCCTGGGGCTTGTATGGTGTGTGCAGGTCCCAGGTAAGTCC
>NW_008236992.1:2509-3261 GCF_000691975.1 Corvus brachyrhynchos | reverse complement strand
TCATTACCTTGAGCAGTCAGCAGGCCACGTTCCTTCCAAATAGCTCCGTGGGCATGAACAACACTGAAGGCATATTTGGAATCAGTCCATATGTTCACCTTCCTCCCCTCGCTCAGTTCTAGAGCTCTCATTAGTGCAATGAGTTTAGCTTTCTGCGATGATACATCTGGAGGCAAGGCTTTTGCCTCAATGATTTTATCTGAGGTGGTTACGGCATAACCGGTCATCCTCCTACCATTTTTCATGAAGCTGCTCCTATCAGTGTACAATTCCCAGTCTGGATTCTTTCAAAGGAACATCTTTCAGGTCTGGTCTGCTGGAATAAGTTTCTTCTATTGTCTGCAAACAATCATGCTCAGGCACACTGTCAAGTAACGTGGATGATAAAAACATTGCAGGGTTTACCACAGAAGTTGTCTTTAGGGTAACGTCATCCTGTTTTAAAAACACAGATTGGTATTTGAGCATCCTGCTAGGGGAGAGCCAGTGTCCCCCCTTTTGCTCCAGCACATTTATCACTGCATGGGGTACATACATGACAATGTGCTGCCCAAGGGTGAATTTACGGGCCTCCTGTATCAGAAGGACTGTTGCTGCTACAGCTTTCAAGCATCCTGGCCAACCCTGGGCTACATTGTCTAGTTGTTTTGAGAAATAGGCCACAGCTCTTCGCTGGTCTCCAAGGTGCTGTGCCAGTACCCCCAGAGCAACATTCAGTCGCTCATGTGTAAAGAGTTCAAAAGGTTTAGTCA
>NW_008236992.1:1715-2494 GCF_000691975.1 Corvus brachyrhynchos | reverse complement strand
AAGGAATGTTTCAGCTGTTTAAATGCAGCCCTGGCATTCTCTGTCGACATGATTGTCCCTTTTTCAGCCGCTTTAAGGACCTCATATAAAGGTCTTACCAATATACTGTAGTTTGATATTCACAGGCAACACCAACCTACCATTTCCAGGAAGGCCTGCATCTCCCTTATGGTATGGGGCTCTGGAAGTCGACAGATGGCTTTCTTCCACTCTCTGCTGAGTTGTCGATGTTCAGGGAAAATTTCTAGGCCCAGGTATACTACTGTTTCCCTGGCAACCTGTGCCTTCTCTTTTGAGACCTGATACCCACTTTGGCCTAAAAAGTTCAACAGACTTACAGTGAGCTTTGTACAGTCATCTTGTGTCTTGGCTGCTATCAAGATGTCATCAACATACTGGAGAACTTCTCCCCCTGGTTCTTGTTTCCTCCAGTCCTCAAGCTCCCTTGCTAGCTGGTTTCCAAATATGGTTGGGCTGTTTTTGAATCCTTGTGGTAAAGTTGTCCAGGTGAGCTGGGTCTTGCTTCCTGTTTCTGGATTCTCCCACTCAAAAGCAAAGAGTTCTTGGCTATTCTTATGCACAGGAATGCAGAAAAAGGCATCCTTGAGATCTAAAACAGTGAACCACCCTAATTCATTTGTTAGTGTTGTCAAAAGTGTGTAAGGATTCGCTACCACTGGGTGTATGTCCTCTGTTATCTTATTAATTTCCCTCCAATCCTGTACCAACTTGTAGCTTTTACTATCAGCTTTCTTTACTGGCAAGATTGGTGTGTTGTA
>NW_008236992.1:0-1460 GCF_000691975.1 Corvus brachyrhynchos | reverse complement strand
AATTTTAGATTCTGGGATTATAACTTTCACTCCGCCCTCCTTGTAAAACTTAATTTCTGCTTCCAATTTTTCCAATAAATCTCTGCCTAATAATGGCATTGGGGAATTTGGCATATACAGGAACTGGTGAGTGACCCAGTGTTTTCCCAATTTAAATTTTAAAGGTTGGAGAAAACACTTTGTTTCACTTATCCCTGTAGCTTTGATCACATCTACAGTGTCTTGACTCAGTTTACCTTTTAAAGTATTTAACACAGAATATGTTATTAACTCAACAACCACACATTTCTGGTATCGCTTCATCTTTTCCATCTGTTCTGGGACATTGGGATCCCAGCCAGGGTTTGCTAGGGGATAGATATCATTAAGTGACCCCTTGAAGACTCCCAGTTGCAATTTGAGTTTCTATAGCAGATATAGCAGCTTTGTTGACCATTTCTCTCTCTGTTTTATCCAATAATTCATCTAGCATAACATTTAGATCACCCCAATCTGGGTTTTGGGATTTTATGGCCATTTCTACACGCATAGCTACTCTCTCTGGGTTGTCCCTGTACTTCTCAATTGAGTTTTTCCACTGCTGTAATTCTCCGAGAGAAAACGGTGTCTTTATATAAATGACGCCTTGATTTCCCACAGCCTGTCTCAGAGGTACTTCTAATGCAAGTT
Source organism: Corvus brachyrhynchos (assembly GCF_000691975.1). Lineage (NCBI taxonomy): Eukaryota > Metazoa > Chordata > Aves > Passeriformes > Corvidae > Corvus > Corvus brachyrhynchos. Next base: position 791 of record NW_008236992.1, on the reverse strand, counting down.
CTTCCTCCCCCCCTTTATCTGATTTGGACCTTGTGTGTTTAGCAATGGGACTGACCTTTCCAACCCCCTTGGAGATTTCCTTCCCTAGTGCTAGCACAATCTGGGTAATATTGATCCCATTTTCACTCACCTCTTTCCGTGCTTCTGCCTTTCCGTGCTGGGTTCTAAAGTCCTGGTCACAGTCTTAGATAGTGGCTCTGGCCCCTCTGTAATTTTCCTGCAAAGAGAGGGGCAAAGCAAGATGTGTTCCAACCTTAGACTGCAAGTTTCAAGGTCTTTAGGGTCCCTTCGTGGTCGCCAGAAACTGATGCCTTTTCCTGGTCTTAAAATCAAGAGTCATGCGCGATTAGAAGGGGAAAATGGATTTTACTTTGGTATTTATTTTAAGGATCTTTAGGTGCACACGTCCAGGTCATATGCATTGAAATGCACCCAGTCGATTATGCCCCAAAAGATCGGGTATAACATTATAGGACTTACTAATTAGCATCTCTATCAAAGATTCCCCAATGAGAGGCTCAAGTGAGCCCCCCTCCCCAAGGAACCTTCCCCTGGATGGTTCTATCTTAGTTTACAGAATGTGTTCTGGAGAGGACCTTGGGGTCTGGGGCACACTTTTTACAAAGCTTCTAAAATGTTTAGTCTCTTAGCTTAACAAACAAGTCCAAGAATGTAGGCAAAAAGCACTAGGAATACAGAAGTTGTAAAAAAAGTATAACAGGGGTATAAAAGAAAAGGCAAAAATATTCATGGCAACAGGATGCATATGGACCCTTAGCCCAGGGATCCAG
>NW_008236991.1:79615-81159 GCF_000691975.1 Corvus brachyrhynchos | reverse complement strand
CATCTCACCTGCTCTGCCTGGCCGGGAGCCTGCCAGCACCCCTGCTGGCTGTGACCGTAACTACACCAAAGGGGAAATTGCTTAAAGAGTGGGAAGAGACTGTTTATTTGGTTTCTGGTTGTGTTTGTTGTTGCTGCCACTGTTGTTTGTTTGCCTTGTTATACATACTAGTAAAGAACTGTTATTCCTTTTCTCATATCTTTGCCTGAAAGCCCCTTAATTTCAAAATTGTAACAATTGGAAGGGAAAGGGTCATATTTTCCATTCCAAGGGAGGTTCCCCCCTCCCTTGGCAGACACCTGTCTTTCAAAACAAGACATTCCTTGTGGCTGATTTCCTTGGATAATGCACTTAGAGACAGTCTAGGTGTAACCCATGGCAAAAATATAGAAAATTTAAACTAAGGAGGGGAGAATCAACAAGTAGCATAAAAGGTTGAGGTCATTTGCATAAGGAGGTTATTTGCATAAGAGTTTCTTCTACTCTATTGGCATACCTGCTTTGGTGTGAGTCACCCATAGGTCATAATCCTTTTGGGGGTGTATGTCGCCCCCTTGCTCTTTTTGGCACAGAGTACCCCCCAAGAGGGTATCCAACCATCCATAGCAGCCATTTTCTTTCTTAAATATGTTTGAGCAGGCGTTCCATGTGTTCCAAGTTTGACCATGCAATGGGTTTTTTCACTGTTGTTTACACCTGTGTCAGTGCTTCTTCAAAGGAAGAAACCCTGTGAACAAAACAGGCTGGGACTGACTAGCTGGGGAGCAGCACTGCTGAAAAGGCCCTGGGAGCCTTGGCAGACAGCAATGCTGAACATGAGCCAGCAGTATGCTCTGCCAGCAAAGTGGATGTTCGGGTTTTAGGAGTTCTCCTTCTGTTTTCTTTTTCTCTTAAAGAATTTTCCCCATACATGTTGCCAGGGGGACAAATTACTGGGTGCTTAAGAAAAACAAGAGGCCTGGCCATGGGGGAGGGGTCCAACTGGCTACTCTCTTTCACCTGGGGTTTTCTTGTGTAGGGTGGGGGATGCCGCGAGATTTGAACTGAGAAAAAGGGGTTGGGTACAGCCCCTGGCTGTCTGGTTTTCTCTCAGTGTTCGGCGAGAGAGGAGGGCGGCCATCGTTGTGGAGGGAGTTCATCGCTGCTGCAGTCTTCTGCTTTCAGCTGCCTTCCTTCTACTGTGAGTCGAGCTTGCTCACTGGAGTGGCTGTTACACTGGGACCCCTAACACCCTACCTCACTAAAAGAGGGACCTTTTCACCATCTGCTCAGGTGCCTCCGGGAGAGACCCCGGGATTCCCAAGCTCGCCTTTCCCTGCCCCACTGGGACCCAGGCTGCAGCCACCCTGCCCCCACCATTGGTTTGAGTCTTTGCTACTCTGTAGCCCCGCACACCTGGCCTGCCAAGACCTCCCGGGGTTCCCGTCGCAGGTCCAGAGTTTGATACATCTTGTCCACCACCCAGGATTTGTGCTCGTCCCTGCTGTTCCAGCCTGCTGTTCCCGAGGGTCTGGCCAGACACTGGGATGGGCTACCCCGGAGGG
>NW_008236991.1:77601-79084 GCF_000691975.1 Corvus brachyrhynchos | reverse complement strand
AAGATGGTCAGGGGGCTGGAGCACTTGCCTTATGAGGAGAGGCTGAGGTAATGGGGCTTGTTCAGCCTGGAGAAGAGGAGGCTTCAGCGGGCCCTAACAGCAGCCTTCTAATATCCATGATGAGGTCATCAAGAAGATGGAGCCAGGCTCCACACAGCAGTGCATGGTGTGGGAACATGAGAGCTATCAGGCATACATTGAAACAAGAAAGTTTCAGACTGGATACAAGGAAAACATTTTCATCATGAGGACTGTCAAGCAATGTAACAGGCTTCCCAGAAAGGCTGTGGAGTTTCCATTCTTGAAGATATTAAAAACCCAACTGGACACAGTCCTGAGAAACCTGCTCTAGTCAGCCCTGCTTTCAGCAGGGTGGGTTAGACTAGACAAGCTCCCAATGTGCTTTCCAATCTCAGATATTCTGTAACTGTTATGGCTTACCCAAAATCTCTGGGCTACATCTGCTCTGTTCTAGCAGTTTCCTGCATGCACAGGAAAGAAACAAAGCAGCACAGATAAGCTCTTAATAACTTTACATCCTTAGAACACATTTCAGACAGGAGATCAGGCATCAGCACAGGTAAACAACTGCTAATTGGCTTTCAATATAGAGTAAGTCAAAGATATTGGTGTGGGGTTGTACTGGGCTGACCTTGGCTGGAAGCCAGGTGTCTACCAAAATTGTTCTATCACTCTCCTCCTCAGCTGGACAGGAGAGAGAACATATAACAAAGGGTCCACGAGTTGAGATAAGGACAGGGAGAGATCACTCACCAATTACTGTTACAGGCAAAACAGACTCAACTCGGGGAAATGCATTGAATTTATTACCAGTCAAAATCGGAGCGGCATAATGAGAAGTAAAAGAAATCTTACAAACACCTTTCCCCCATCCCTCCCTCCTTCACGGGCTTAACTTTATTCCCGATTGTCTACCTCACCCCCCAGCGGCACAGGAAGATGGGCAATGGGGCTTGTGGTCAGTTCATCACATGTTGTTTCTGTTGCTGCTCAGGGAGAGGAGTCCTTCCCCTGCTCCAGTGTGGGGTCCCTCCCATGGGAGACAGTCCTCCATAGACTTCTCCAACATGAGTCCATCCCACAGGCTACAGTTCTTCACAAACTGCTCCAGCATGGGTCCTTTTCCACAGGGTGCAGTCCTTCAGGAGCAGATTAGTCCAGTGTGGGTCCTCACAGGATCACAAGTCCTACCAGCAAACCTGTTCCAGTGTGGGGTTCTCTCTTGACGCAGTCCAGCACCTTAATTGTGCCTCCCCTGATGGGAGAGACTTTTTAGAGTCTTTGCCAGGAGTCCAAGAGACGGACGGGACTTCTGTATTTTCTCAGTCTTCAGGTTGTTTATTATATCTTACCAGTAATTCACATGCCGACAGCATAGCATGAAGCAGAGAAAAATACAAAAGGCAAGTTGCAGGAAAGCTCAAGGCTTTTTAAAGGTAAACTAACCAATGGTCACTAAAAG
>NW_008236991.1:76182-77472 GCF_000691975.1 Corvus brachyrhynchos | reverse complement strand
ACAGCATAGCATGAAGCAGAGCAAAATACAAAAGGCAAAATGCAGGAAAGCTCAAGGCTTTTTAAAGGTAAACTAACCAATGGTCACTAAAAGCATACATTATTTTTACTTTTCTACCAATTATCTTGTCACGTAGACAGGAACTGCGGAATTCTTTATCCAGTCATCCCAAACTACTTCTACTGCAGAATATGGAGTAGTAGAAGAAGATCTGTAGAACAACAACAATCTTCCATTTTGATGTTTTTTGCTTTTATCTACTTACTATATTAATAAACCCAAAAACTCTAATTTTTTCACCCTGTGACAATCTTACATAATATTCTATCACCTAGTTCACACCAGTGTAGATTCTAATTCTTCCCAGAGGGTAGGCAATTTTCTCCATGGACGAAGGTCAAAAACAGTGTTGTCCAGGGGAGTAGAACCCTTCAAAACAGGCAGAGAAATACTCTCTGCACTCTGGGTTCCCACATGTCTCTACAGGTCCACAGGTCCTGCCAGAGGCCTGCTCCAACAAGGGCTTTCTACAGGGTCACAGCCTTTTTTCAGGCATCCACCTACTCTGGCTTGGGTCTCCTCCACGGGCTGCAGGTGGATCTCTGCCTCCCCCATTAACCTCCATGGTCTGCAGGGGCACAGCTGCTTCACCATCGTCTGCCTCACAGGCTGCGGAGGAATCTCAGCTCTGGCACCTGGAGCACCTTGTCTCCCTCCTTCACTGACCTTGGTGTCCACAGATTTGTTCCTCTCACATATTTTCACTCCGCACTTCTCTGGCCACAATTACTTCTGTACAGTAACTTTTTCTCCTTGTTGGGGGTTAGGTTTTCTTTTCTCTTTAGGGAACTTTCTTCCCATTCGTTGTCATAGAGATGGCGAATGGGCATCGATTTAAAAGACAAAAGATCTACCCAGTGCCTTGGCATACCGTTGGAATGGTTCTGGGGGAAGGGGAGAAGCGCTGTGGTTTTTGGCAGTTTCTTAGTTGGGAGTGGGTCAGTCTTTGCCCGGCTTGGAGGGCAGATGGCTGTGGGTTTTGGTGCTGGACTTCTCCTGCCCAGGGGACTTGCTTCTACTGCTGAGCATTCCTTGCTGTTTCTCCTTGCTGTTGGTAGGCCACTGCTCGCAGGAGCGGCCGTTGGACTGGGACTTTTCGACACCTGCCCTTGCTGGGAGAGACCCTCACCATTTGTGTGGGTGCCTCAGGGGAAAAATGGGGCCCCACCTCCTCCCTCTCTCCAGAAGGAGCACCTCCCGGCTGCTTACTGGACCCTCGGCAGCTGCTGC
>NW_008236991.1:75658-76044 GCF_000691975.1 Corvus brachyrhynchos | reverse complement strand
AAGCGCGGGCAAAGCCAAATGTAACTCAGACTCTTCAGCAGTGTCTGATTGGCCGCTCACCCCGGGTCCGCCCCCAGTCCTCCCCTTTCCCCTTCTCCTAATAAAGATGGTCCAGGGGAGGCAAACGCCCTCGCTCAGCTCAGCTACCTTCCTGTAAACATCTCTGGTCGTCTGTCTCATTTGAAGGCTTCTAACTGCAGGGAATTGAGCGGGCAGGGAGCTATATTTCTCCCTCTTTGCTTCTGCTGATGGTATTTGCTCTGCAGCTGATTCAGGTACCGATTTTAGAGCTACTAAAGTGCTAGATCGCCTGTGCTACCTCTCAAGGCTGCTCGAGGCTTTCTAAGGCATTGAAATACAAGCGCTAGCTGGTATAAAGCTGAAAA
>NW_008236991.1:65742-69030 GCF_000691975.1 Corvus brachyrhynchos | reverse complement strand
AGCTAACAGCGACCCCTGACGGTTGTGGTCGTAACTACACAAAAGGGAAAAATTGCTTGACAGGCAGGAAAAAGGCTGTTGTTGGGTTTTCTGGGTTTTCTTTTGTTGTTGCTATTATTGTTGTTGTTTGTCTGTCTTTTTATATGTATATACATGCTAGTAAAGTGTTATTCTTTTTTCCCATATCTTTGCCTGAAAGCCCCGTAATTTCAACGTTATAGTAATTTGGAGGGAGTGGGTCATCTTTTCCATTCCAGGAAGGTTCCTGCCTTCCTTGGCAGACACCTGTCTTTTAAACCAGGACACTCCTTAAATATGTTATCACAGAGGTGTTACTGCCATTGCTGATGGGCTCAACTTTGGTCAGCAGCAGGTCTGTCTTGGAGCTGGCTGGCATTGGCTCTGTCAGACATAGGGAAAGCTTCTAGCAGTTTCTCATAGAAGCCACCTCTGTAGCCCCCCTGCTGCCAAAACCGTGTCAGGCAAACCCAATACAGGGGTGATGCAACCAATGAGGCCACCGGCATTTTAGGCCAACCACCTGTGTTCAAAAGCAATTAACAGTAAAGACTATAGGCCCTTATGGGGAGCATCAATACACAGAGGTCCAACACCACACAGGAGTCTGAGCCCACAATGTAACTGTTACACATAATGGTTGGCCACCAACAAGGATCCAGACACATCAAGTAATCAGAATAGGTGTCTAGTTCCTCTGGGGTCCATGGTGCCTATCTAAACTGGACCAGAGTGCGCAGCCTAGACTGGTGCAAGTGTGAAGTACAAGCACATGATAGAAGAGAAATCTTAGGATAGAACTCAATATCATGCCACTATACTCATCACACATTAAATTTCATGTCACAGCTGATAAATAACATAAAGAATAGAAATTTTCAGGTTTCCTGAAGTTGCTGAATAAAGCTTAAAGACTAAATGGCAAAAAAAAAAAGTATGCAAAAGTGTGAACACAGGAAAGTAAACATGACTGGAACTAGAGGAAAAACAGATAAAAAGGACTACAGTAAGTTTTGCAAGTCAGTTTTTTTGCAAGTCATGGTTTGTTTGTGTGTTGGTTTTGCATGGCCTGGTTTTTGGTAGCAGGGGAGCCACAGAAGTGGCTTCTGTGGGAAGCTGCTAGAAGCTTCCACCATGTCCAGCAGAGCCAATCCCTGATGGCTCTGAAGATGGACATGCCGCTGGCCAAGGCTGGGCCAATTAGAGATGATGGTAATGCTGCTGTGATAACATATTTAAGAAGAAAATCAAAACAAGGAGGGCACAGTTTTTTCCTAGCCAGAGAAGAGAAGGAGGTGAGAACATGTGAGGGAAACAACATGGAGACACCAAGGTCAGTGAAGAAGGAGGGGGAGGAGGTGCTCCAGGCACCTGAGCTGAGGTTCCTCTGCAGGCTGTGGTGAAGACCATGGTGAAGCAGGCTGTCCCCCTGCAGCCCATGGGGATCCGGGTTGTGGAGATCTACCCGCAGCACGTGAGAGAAGTACTCACGCCGGAGCGGGTGGATGCTGGAGAAAGCTGTGATCCAGTAGGAGACCCAAATAGAGAGAGAGGGCCCCTGCTTCCAAATTAGAGCAGCCTATCCTTAGAGGAGTGCACCCTGTGGATGAGTGACTCACGCCGCAGCAGTTTTGGGAGGACTGTTGCTCATGGGAGGGACTCACATTACCGCAATTTTGGCAGGACTGCTGCTCATGAGATTGGAGCCATGCTGGAGAAGTTCACAAAGAACTGTCTCCCCTGGGAGGGAACCCACAGCACAGCAAAGACTCCTCTCCCTGGAGCAGCGGAAGAAGATCTTGGGTGACAAACTGACCAAAACCCCCATGCCCTGTCTCCCTGCACTGTCGGTGGAAAGGAGGGAGGCGCTGGGGGATGAAAAGGTGTTTTTAAGGACTTCTTTTACTTCTCATTATCCTCCTCTGATTTTATTAGTAATAAATTCACTTTGTTCCTCTAATTTGAGCCTGTTTTGCCCTTGGAGTGTTTTCTCCTGGTCCTTATCTCAACTCATGAAGCCTTCATTAAATTTTTCTCTCCTCTGCCCAGCTGTGGCAGGGGAGGGTGAGTGAGCAACTTTCATGGGTACCTGGCGTTTGGCCAGTGTCAAACCACGACAGTTTGCAAGTCATGTAACAAAGAAGCAACTGTGCATGCCCAAAGAAAAAGTTCAAAGAAAGGTCACTTTTAATATCAAAGCATTCAGTAAATATGACTACCAGAACCCCCTTTTATGCCTCTCCAGGACCATACAAGGACTTCCAGTAGGAGGCAAATGCATGCAAATTAGTTCTAAGAAAGTAATGTTTATGTATTAAATAAGAAGCACATTTTAATGAATATGTATGATTATGATGGATAAAAACCCTGTTGTAAAATGTCACAACATACACAGAAGAAGGAGATATCCTCTGTGTGTCCTGGGCAGATAAAGAGTGCTTGCTTTCTAATGCTTCAAATTTTGTTAGAAAGTTTATTACATCTGATTTTGGTATCACTGCTACCTTACCCCTAAATGCCTGAATTCTTAATCAAAGGTAAGAATGACTTCCTGATGCTGAGCAATTCTGTTCTTCTGTATATTAACTAGCATTGGTATTGAACTCTCCTTTTTTAATGTTGGGCACCTTTGCAGGGAATCCTATTATTTTGCACACTGAATGCATTTGGGATTTTTTCCTGTTGTGTATTGAGTGTACAACCCAAGCCTTTTCACATACCATGTTTTGACAATTTGAGTAGGATCCCAGACCTTGCCATGCTTGTTTGAGATCCTGCCTATTCATAGGCTGAATACAGGTATTTGCATAGGATTTTGTTTGTTTGTGGTGAGGACTTATAATCAGGAACAAGTGTTTGCATGTAACCCTGTGTCAGAGACTGAAATATTATATTTTATGACTTAAACATTTTCTTAAAGGACTTTTAAAACTGTATTACAAAAGCTGAAGAGAAGACTCCCACACCCTGAATGGGGCCCTGAGGCCTGACACTGCTCGCTGATGAAGATAAGATAAAGTAACAACTCAGGGCTGGGGACATTCACTGAGCACAGGCTTAACACCTCCAAGATGAGGACCACAGCCCCAGGGCTATCAGCTGCCAGGCTCGAACAGACCCTTGCACCAAGGGGTGGAGGGAGAAGAGGCTCTGGGTATCTTGGAAAAGCCTCTGGTCAGAGGTGCAGTGACTGCCCATCCTCCAACTGTGCAAAGGAGCCAAGCTGAGGGGTCCTCACCAGGGGAGGAAGCTTATCCACAGCAGAAGGGG
>NW_008236991.1:59672-65562 GCF_000691975.1 Corvus brachyrhynchos | reverse complement strand
GGGGCAGCGTGGGGCGGCGTGGCCACGGCGGCAACAGGGGACCCTCACCACGAGCAGACCAGATGGAGGGGAGCAACGAGACGTCGTTGGGACCCTCAGATGGGTGATATGCTTCCATCTAACCCCTGTCACCTCTCCCTGTTCCCCCACCCCCCACACATACTTCTTTTCTTTCTCTCTTTCTTTTCTCTTCTCTTTGCCTCTTTTACTATCAAATAAAATACATCCATTTTTTGGCAACAACATCTAACCTCGTTTGGTTTTAATCTCATTTCTGGGGATATTTTGAACCTTCCAGGTTCTTTCCGGTTTATGCTCAGAGACTTAGCTTGCATTGCTTTCCTGGCTCTAAACCGGATTGTAACACCCTGTACTAAGTATGATTGTCAGGTGTGTGTGGGGTCCATGCGATGTGAGAGATATCAATTTCCCACAAAGAGTATATCCTCATAGCATGGTCAGATGCAGAGCGCTGTAGTATTCATAACCAAGCAACTGGGATTACAACCCAGTTAGTTAAAACTAACACTTGTTTCAGGGTGCCAGGTGAACAGTATGCAGATATACTGCAGTATCTGGCATCTTGTTTGTGAATAAAAGCCAAGGAGTACATAAAGCTATCTGAAATGTTTGCGAATGAGTGCATGAGATCTGCTAGCCAGCACTGACTGATTAGCCAGAGTAAAAGGAGGAGCAGGACATTTGTCCTGTCCATGTTTATATGCATATGTGGTGACTGTAAAAGCACTGTTCTTCCATCTTTGTTGAATTATTGATGGTTGACCATACCTTTGCCTATTGGACACAGACCTGGGAAAAGCAGAAACCCTAGCAGGCTACATGAGGCGAGATGCCCCTAAAGCAAAGTCCACAGGTTTGACTGCTCCTTAACAACTGTTGGTGTGAGGAGGGAACGGCAGGTACAGAACCCCTCTATGAGGAAGGGACTGCTCCTTTTGAAAATCTGCCCAAATCATTAGAGTTTGCAAGCAAAATGTGTAACATTCACTTGAAGGAGTATATTCAGGGTCTATTGAAAGCAAAAGAACACCACAATTATGGAGCCATGCTATATTGGCTGTAAAGCAGGCAGACATCCAGAGACCAAGCTCTCTGCAAACTGGTCTCTGAAATGTGAGAAAATATATTACATGAGGAAAATAAACAACTGCAAAAGGATGTCCCCTCAATCTAAAAAGAAGTTCAATTTATATAGAACCGAGCATTCAGACTGATTTATACAGAAAAAGACCCCAAACTATAAACCTTTGTAAAAGGTAAAGTATACAGCAATGAGCTCCACTTTCCTATGAAGAACCACCTAATTCTTTTGTCTCTCTCATCTCCCTTTCTCCAATAATCCCCTCCCCCCCTTTCCTATTAATTTTGCTATAAAACACTACTTAATCCTGTAAATAATATACCTAGTAAAAATATCAAATATCCCATGGCTCCTGTCACTAGACAAATACTTGCCACTCCTGCTAGTCAACAAGAAGTGGTTGAACAGAGCATACCAGGGCCTGACAGTCTAGTATAACTCTGCCAGCAGCATAGGAAGTTTGTGTTGCAAGGATGCTTACAGAAGGACCTTGAGACAAGTGGATAAAAGAAAAAGTTTCCTTAATAATAATAATAATAATAAACAGCAGCAGCAGCTAGGGACAACTTCCCCCAAGCTGGGAACCTTTAAAACTTCTGCCTTTAGAAGACTTAATAATAAGCATAATCTATTCCCTGCCTTTTTAGAATAAAATGCTAGGCTGGGGAACTGGGTTATTCAACAGAAGAGCAAACTCTTGAAATCTGGATCCTTGTGAAACTACTGCCAAATCTAAACAATCTGCAAAATATGAATGAACAGCAATACTGAAACCCTCTCCTAAAGAGATTAGGACTGTGTGCAGTACATTGGGTATCATTTAAACTGTTACCTTTACCAGTGTGACTCCCTAATACCCTTAAAGGCAGCAAAAGGGGGTACGAAAAGCAAAAAGAAATAGTAATTTGGAAATGCCAACTTATTGCCAAATTTTAATTTACATTTAATTTAAACTGATTGTAAGTTTGGTAAATTCAGGAGTTAAGTAGAAAATAAAGAGCCCTTGTATCCTGCTGGATACTAACACATCCATCAGAGTATGGAGAGAAAAAAAAAAAAAAAGGAAAATTAGAAACTGAAATTGATCCAATTAAAGGGTCTTAATCTCTACAAAAGAGAAACCCTGTTTCTGTAAAGTGAGGATGGACGTATTTTCTATCTTTTAAATAGTGATAAATAACAAACACAAATATAATGTCTATGCATGGTCTGTGTGTGCTGACAGATGTATGTATAAATATAATCTTGTGTTTACAAAACACACTCTGCCCAATATTGCAAGGGACTAGAGGGGCTTGGGGAACTCATACAAGCCCTCCTACAAGACCTGGGCCAAACCATAATAAAAACTCTCTGCTCTGACAGGGTGATACAAGTTGTGGCACATTGTTAAATGAAGAACCAAAACACAATGGTTGGCCTTTGAGTAATCAACGAGTAAACAGGTAAACAATCATGAGAGGCCTAATGATCATTGAATTTGTGAGCAATGAAATGCCACTCAGTAGGTATATCTCTTACATGCCTGTACTGGTTTTGTCTGTGATAGAATTAAATTTTTTCATAGTAACTTGTACAGGGCTATATTTTGGATTTGTGATGAAAAAAGTGTTGATAACACAGGGATGTTTCAGTTATTGCTTAACAGTGCTTACAGAGCGTTAAGGCTGAAGGGGAAATTCAAATTGTAACTTCTCAGCAGTGGTAGTTTGTGACTGAGGAATGATCTGGCATGGAGAGCAAGAAGGGGTTAAACTTGCTGGCAGCAGTGATTTTGGGGCAGAAGGATTCCCGGTGAGGCAGTGAACTTTCCCTTGCTTATGAGATAAGAAACAGCCTCAGCATTGTCTGGTAGCCAACCTGGAATGCAGGGATAACTCAGGGACCACCTTTGGGTAGCAGAGTTGGGCTGGGGGATGGACCCCAGGCCAGGCTGAGGTGCCTCATGCAACCACTCAGGGGATTGGAGCTGGTGCAAGTGTAGATAAGGAATCAGCTCCTGATGCATCTTTGCAGACTTCTTGTAGAACCACTTATGGCAATAGAACTTTGTCTAGTGTATTGTTAATTATTTTTATTAATATTTAAGCACAAATGTGTGTTTAATTTGCCTCAAGGGGTACCATAAAAATTCCTCAACAAGGCTTTTTCTCCTTCCCATACTGCCCCACCAGCAGGTCATCTAGAGGGTTACAAGAAGTTGTGAGAGGACACAGCTGGGACAGCTGACCCCAACTGATCAAAGGGATATTCCATACCATGTAACACTGTGCTCAGCAATAAAACTGCAGAGGGGAGGAGGTTGGCCAGGGCTACTGTTGCTCAGGGACTGGCTGGACATCAGTTGGTTGGTGGTGAGCAATTCAGGGGGGTCTTTTGCATCACTTTTTATGGGTTTTGTTTGGGGTTTTTTCCTTGGGATTTTTTTCTTAGTATGTATTGTTCCCTTCTTCTCTTTTTTTAAAATTTAATTATAAATCTCTCTTTATCTCAACCTATGAGTTTTCTCTCTTTTACATGTCTTTTACCAACCAAGGGATTGGTGCTAGTGCAAGTGTATATATAGAATCTGCTGTGACACCTTTGCATATTGCTTGTAAAACCGCTTATGGTGGTAGGTCTCTGCCCAATGAATTGTTCATTAACACTGTTCCCACCCCAGTGGCTGACAACCAAGATCCCCACTCACTCTAGCAGATGGCACTGAGACTCCCACTCGCTACAGTAGCTGAGAACAGAGACCCAGGGCATCTACATCCCCAGTCTGACTCCCCCAGTAGCGGGCACCCAGTCCACTTACGCCAGTTTCCCCAAGTAATTGGCACTATGGACACAAAGTCTGTAGGACTGTCCCTAGATCCAGGGATCTGTGGCCCCTCCAACTACTGACGCTGAGATCCTCACTCATTCTAGTAGCTGACACCATAGGCACAAAGTGCCTACACCCCCAATTTAACTCCGGTAGCTGGCACCAAATCCACTCACAGAGGTCTCACCAATAGCTGACATTTAGTCCTTGCAGCATATATACACACAGGATAGAGAGCAAGAGCCAATCAACACACTGAGTCAAGATATTTGATTTTATTACCTTCCTGCAGGATAGGGTGCCAGACATCTAACACAGCCAGCACACCTTTTTGGAAACAAGAGCAGTCTTTTATACAAAAAGGTAATGAAGACAGAATGATACAGAAACAGGTGATCGGTCACTCATATAGCAAAATTCTTAATGTGCATGTGGTGGTCTTGGTCCAGTTAATTATACTATCATTTATATATACAAATTTCCCTGGGTGTGTGTTTTTTAGCATTATAATCATCTAAAGTAACTTGAGGTTATATTTTCATCCTATCAGCTGCCACCAATTTATTATTTAAACTTATGCTGTATTACAGTTTCTGCTTGAATCTATTTGAACAATTAGTTGTCAACAAAATAACAGATTATAGTATTCTGTTCCTGGGGACTCTTCACTGCTCCATTGCTCTGGCACCCTGGTTGCCATGGTTTCAAGACCAACCCATATTTCCTGCGGATTCCATATAAAATGGCTTTACTTTTCCATTTCCTGGTGATGATGATGTTTATTAGGGTTCATAGGTGTCAAATAAGGTGAACTGTTTTTCTTTTTCAATGCCACTTTGAAGGCATATGTCTTGCTCATCAGTGAATATAATATTTGTAAAAGTTTGGGGTTTTTTTTAAGTTGTTTTGAGAGGAGTGATCTCTGTGACAGGACCTTTCACCCCTGACACAGCAGAAGCTTATTTGCTTCCCCCCCCATGGCTAAGTCAGGCTCGAATAAGCTTGCCTTATGGTGAATTATCTCAGCTGAAAACAGCCAGAAATAAATATCCTACCTTGAATGCATGGGAAAGTTTAAGCAAAAATTTGTGACTGACAGACACAGCACTTTTACAACTATAAAAGACTACTATAATTTTCATAAAATCACAAATCTCTTACACACTCTCTGAGTGTGTGAGGAGTTCTCCTCAAAGCCGAGATGTTGGTATTGAGTTACTTTCTTGGGAATTGAGGGAAAGGAGACCTCTTGCACACCACCATCATTCGTTGGTGACATTGGCTCCTAATCTATATTATTTCTTTGCTAGCTGTAATATAGGTACCCTTTATCATGCACTGTTGTTTTTTTTTTTTTATCTACTAGTAGATCTTTTTGTTTTATCCTGTGCAGTAAGTAAGCTTGTTAAAGTCTTAGGTCTGTTTTCCTTGTGTCTATTCAATAAACAATTCATGTTGCAATAGACCTGATTGGTCATTATTAAGAACTTGTGAGTGAGAGTGGTAGTGGGGTGCTGGCTGCCTCAATAAAGCTGCTGTCTACTGCCAGAAACCTAGGCAAAAGCAGGGACTTGTCTAAGATCCCCTCTCTATTCGTAACAAATTGGCGCAGTGTCTTGGGATGACTTTATGATGTTATATCCCATATCGCTTCTCTATGCCCTGAAATTAGTTTTGTGCCTTTCTATGCCTTTAAACTGAGCCTGAGAGGGGGGAGGAAAAACTGAGCAAAACTTCTTCAAAGCAGTTTGCAGCTTGTTCAAGGTCACACAGAGATAGAGACTTTTTTTTCCCTGCTGCGGTAAGAGATAGAGGGAGCGGAGAAGCACTCTGCTTGCTTTCTCAGCCAGCTTTCGGCTTTCTTTTTCTCTGGAGAGAGACAGAGAGTTGAACTTTTGTTTTCCTGGGACTCCGATTTTTCCCTTCTCTGCTGGATGGTTTCAACATCAGAATACATTGGGAGGACTTTCCACTGAGGC
>NW_008236991.1:57578-59023 GCF_000691975.1 Corvus brachyrhynchos | reverse complement strand
GCTCAGATTTCCAGGGTGACTGATGAGACACCTGACCCAGGTGTGGAAAATCCTGAGTGGTGTGGGGAATGGGAGGATATGGGCCAAACCCTGAAGAATTTCTCTGACCCAATCGCTTGGAACTTTCCCCCTGAACAAATTCAGAAACCAGCTGAGGTGGGGAAATATCTGAAAGAGAAATACAATGACAATTCTAATGAGAAAAAGCTCATTGTAATATGTTGGGCCTTGGCAAATGCCTATCGCACACTGCTAGGTACTGTAGAACAGCAGGTAAAGGTAGAGGGGTAGAAAGATAAATCAGCAGACACCCCAGTCACTCAGGCTGCAGCCAAACCAGACAGCAAGCCCAAACCAGATGGAGAGTCTAAGCCACTGACAGTGGCTCCTGTCACGAGGAAAAAGCACACAACCAAAACTGATCGCCCAGTGAAAGATGATGATGATGCAGGGGAAGGAACCTCAAAACCATCAACTGACTCAGGCATAGAAACCATTACTGAGTCCATGTCCATAAAGGACCATCACAGAAACCCACCCCCCTGCCCCAGCCACACAAACCATTACTGAGTCCATGTCCAAAAAGGACCTTAAAAGCCTAAGAAAGGACTCCCCCCGACGGTCTGATGAATCCATAATAAGTTGGATGGTCTGTATTTGGGATGCTGCAGGTGATGATTTGATGCTGGACGGTGCTGAAGCGAGGCATTTGGGATCCCTGTCACATGATCCAGCTATCCACCAAGCAATAATAAGGAGGGCTGAATCTGACAGTCTCTGGAGATGGTTCTTGAATGGCACGAGGGATAGATACCTGTGCGGAGATGATCTCTATATGCAGCAATCCCAGTGAAAGACCATAGAACAAGGGATCCAATGCCTGAGAGAACTAGAGGTGGTAGAGGTTGTCTTCACAGATGACCCAGGACTGAGGAGTCCAGACCGGGTCAGAGTTAATCCAGTGATGTGGCGAAAACTCATATGATGTGGGCCACAAGAATATGCTTCTGCTTTAGCAATAATGAAACCAGACTACGGTGCAAATGAGACTGTGCGGGATATGGCAGTGAAGCTCCGAGCATATGCAGATTCCGTGCGTGGCCCAAAACATGCAAGAATCGCAACTGTGGAAACACGTGTGCAGAAAATGGAAGATAAGATGGAGAAGAATTTCTAGGAACTCAAGAAGGAGATTAAAGAGAGCCTTCTCCAAATCTCGGCAGTACAGATCAGAGATTCTGATACCAAACGTGGACGTTCCCCAGGGAGAAGGCACATCCCACAAAGTGAGCTGTGGAATTTTCTGTGTGACAGTGGGGAAGACGTGAAGAGGTGGGGTGGACAACCCACGTCTGCTCTGGCAGCACGAGTGCGTGAATTGAAGGAGCACAAGTCTCAGAAAGGAAGTTCTACCAAAAAGGAAGTAGCTCCAGTTGCCTGTAGCC
>NW_008236991.1:57017-57437 GCF_000691975.1 Corvus brachyrhynchos | reverse complement strand
TTTTTTGGACTGTGTGGATTCGTTGGCCTGGTACATCAGAACCACAAAAATATGATGCCTTGGTTGACACTGGTGCGCAGTGTACAATAATCCCATCGCAACATGTGGGGGCAGAATCTGTTTCTATTGCTGGTGTAACAGGTGGATCACAAGATTTGACCCTGGTGGAAGATGAGGTGAGCCTGACCAGAAATGAGTGGAAGAAACATCTCATTGTGACTGGTCCAGAGGCCCTGTGTATTTTGGGCATAGACTTCCTCTAAAGTGGGTATTTCAGAGATCCAAAGGGACTGAAGTGGACTTTTGGAATAGCTGCTGGGGAGACAGAGGGCATTAAGCAATTGAACACTTTGCCTGGGCTATCAGAGAACCCGTCTGCAGTAGACCTTCTGAAGGAGGAAGAACAAGGAGTACCAATTC
>NW_008236991.1:54493-55019 GCF_000691975.1 Corvus brachyrhynchos | reverse complement strand
ACGAGACCGAGGGGGTGGATCTAACCATGGACAGTATCTCCCAGGTTATCCATGATCGTGAGACATGCGCTGCGATCAAGCAGGCCAAGCAGGTGAAGCCCCTGTGGTATGGTGGGCGATGGTCCAAATACAATTACGGAGAGGCCTGGCAGATTGTTACATCACACTGCCTCAAACATGCCAAGGCAAGTGCTATGTGCTCACAATGGTAGAAGCCACCACAGGATGGCTGGAGACCTACCCTGTGCCTCATGCTACTGCCCGTAACACCATCTTGGGTCATGAAAAGCAAGACCTTTGGAGGCATGGTACCTGTATTGGGTTGAACCTGAGTTGATGGACAGTCTTTTAGACCAATGATGCTTTTCACAATTTACATATTTAAACCGCACGGAAAGGCGGGACTTCCCCTTTTTGTTGGAGCTCGCCTGCTGGAAGGTGGGGGGGGCTCCGAGCCTCCAGGCCCCGCTGGGCCGGGGCCACTGCCCCTTCCCCCCTTTCCCAACACTGCGGCACACACCCTGGG
>NW_008236991.1:50771-53465 GCF_000691975.1 Corvus brachyrhynchos | reverse complement strand
GTTTAAGGTTTGTACCTGCTTTGCTTTTCTCCTAATTCTTATCTCACAGAAGGAAAATAAGTAAGTAATGAATATTTTGAACCAAAACCACTACACTTAATTGGTGTTTCTGCCCTGTTTTGAACTCAACCCGCTACAGTACCCCTGAGAGAATTGAATCTGACATTGAAACTCATTTTAAGAATAGCCTTATCAACACCTGGGCTAGGGAACATGGCATTGAGTGGGTGTACCATATCCCTTACCATGCACCAGCTGCAGGTAAAGTGGAACAGTGCAATGGATTGTTGAAAACCACCCTGAAGGCACTAGGTGGGGGAACTTTCAAAAATTGAGATCAGCATCTAGCAAAGGCCACCTGGTTAGTTAACACCCGAGGTTCCACCAATAGAGCTGGTCCAGCCCAATCTGAATCTCTGCATACAGTAGATGGAGATAAGTTCCCAGTAGTGCATGTCAGAGGTCTGTTAGGAAAGACTGTTTGGATAAATTCTGCCTCGAGTACAGACAAACCCATTCGTGGTTTTTTTTTTGCTCAGGGACCTGGTTGCACATGGTGGGTAATGCAGAAAGATGGAACAACATGTTGTGTACTGCAGGGAGATCTGATTGTTGTATGAAAACCACCTGCAGTGTGAAATGCTTGTATACCACTGCTTGCTGAGTGTCACCATCACTGTTTGTACATAGCTGTATATATATATAGATATATATATGTATTAATGTGTGTTTGTAGAGTTAGAATATATTAGTTTGGGCATTGAGCCTACGATATGGGATAAGGGGTGGAATGTCTTAGTGTAATTTTATGATGTTGTATCCCATACTGCTTCTCTATGCCCTGAAATTAGTTTTGTGCCTTTCTATGCCTTTAAACTGAGCAAAACTTCTTCAAAGCAGTTTGCAGCTTGTTCAAGGTCACACAGAGATAGAGACTTTTTTTTCCCTGCTGCGGTAAGAGATAGAGGGAGCGGAGAAGCACTCTGCTTGCTTTCTCAGCCAGCTTTCGGCTTTCTTTTTCTCTGGAGAGAGACAGAGAGTTGAACTTTTGTTTTCCTGGGACTCCGATTTTTCCCTTCTCTGCTGGATGGTTTCAACATCAGAATACATTGGGAGGACTTTCCACTGAGGCCTTGGCCCTGGAGGTGGGCCCACCACCCCATCCCAGCTCCAAGGAGGGGGAGAGAGATCTGTGGAAGGACTCTGAAATTTTCCCAGGTTTCTCTCAGCAGAGCAAGAGGTTTTATTATTTAGCATTATTATCCTTTTCCTGTGTGCTTGTTAAATAAATAGTTGTTATCTCTTTCACTTTCCTTCGAGGAAAATTCATTTTTTCCCGAACCTGGTGGGGGGAGGGGTGGTTGTAACCTGCCTTCTCTCAGAGGATATATTTCCAAATTTGCCCAAACCGGCACACGCAGCAAGCAGGATCATGAAAAATGATCTGGAAACACAGACCAAAGACTTGGCAGATTACTCACGGTGGCACAGTGATCATAACCCTTGGCAAGTACATAACTGGTTTGAGTGGGAAAAAATTCAAGAGAAAATAAATGAACAGGGGGAATTGCTGAGTGATAAAAATGGAGAAAATATAATTTCTCATCCACTTGCAATATGCTTAAAATCTGCTTGTCAGTGGTGGGAACAGATGATAAAAGAATATGACAAAATGAAAAAAGAGCTAAAAGAATCCATGGAAAAAACAAAACCCTTGGAAGAAAAATAAGAATTGACATCATTAAAAAATCCCAAATCTTTGGATGTCAAAGAAATTCCAAAGTTGGTAACATCACCCGAGGATGGGGATGGTAATATTCAGAAAAACTCTGATGAAATTGGTGATACAAATGTTAAATTGGATTCTGACAAAAGCACAGAACCCTCACCTCTTAAAGAGGAGGAAATTCCAGAATTTAAATTGAAATGCATAATTAAAACCAAACTGTCCGAAGGACCCCAAGGTGGTCAGAGGAAGAATACGGTCAAAACTTTTCCCTGGAATTCCCTGCAACTGGCAAACCTTCAAGAAAAATATAGACAAAAAGCAAGGGACGCAGAAACTGAGTATCTGTGAAGAATTAGTTTCGCTGGGGAAAATGGAGTACTATTGGATGGTATGGAAAGTTTTCGGTTCTGGGGTGTGAATGTCCTTTTGCATCTGGGATTATATCCTCCAGATAAATTATATTCAATAAACAACAGAATTGCACATTGGGCAGAAGGAATAAATATTATGGAAAAAGGGGAACCTACTTCAACCCCTATGCCGTCAACTAAGAATATCTCTGCTGCTGCTACAAAAGCAGACTATTTACAAACAAAACACAAGCATGCAGATGCAAATATCCCAGCCTCTGCAGAGATGAATCTTAATGCATTAAGACCTTCGCTGAGAGAGAATCCGACTGTACTAAGAGATTATGTAGTGGGGAAACAGGACGAAGTTGGGGAAGACGTAGTGCATAGTGACTCTTTGTACGGCTCACAAACCCCGAGAAAACCAATCCCTACATGGGGAAAACTGTTGGGAAGGATGAAAGTTTGGTAAGAAAGTTTCACAGATATGTGGGCTTGGCAGAAAGATCTCTGAATGTAGAAACTGGGGATAAGATAGAAATGGAAGCAAGTTTTGATATAGAGTAAAAGATGTTTTGCTGAAACACTGATCGCTGAGTAACTGAGAAGGCAAAG
>NW_008236991.1:48891-50414 GCF_000691975.1 Corvus brachyrhynchos | reverse complement strand
GCCTATGCAATAAACAGCTTTCAAGAGAGCCGCCTGAAGTCCAGACATCCTTCGTGAAACTCTCTCCTATAGAAAACTCCTGCATAATGCGGTTAACCCTACAGAAAAATGGACTGGGAATATCATAGAAAGAAAGCCAAGTACTGATATGCCTTAACTCCCTCCGAGAACAAAAAATGCATTATGGCAAACTGCCTTGGCTTTCGAGTACGGAGAACTGCTTTCTAGGCAGTGGGGGGCAAGAGAAGCAGCAAATTCAAACCCGCACTCTCAGAGAGAAAAAACCACCCCACCCCCAACTCTGTTTATCACACAGCAGGGAGAGAAAACAAACTCTTAAGCTCTGGGCTAACTTCTAGCCTCCCCCATACATTCCTGCATAATGAGATTAGCCCTTATATTTATTTACCTGTGGGAACTAAGAGACAAACTGAAAATTTGTGATTAACACTAAAACTTAAAATCTCTTTGATTACTCCTACAGAAGACAAAAAGCTAAACTTAAGTTTGAAAAATAAAAATTTAAATTGTTTAACTGTCTTTAATGAAAAGTGTTATCTGTTACACTGCTAAAATCTGTTTTGATGTAATTAAGAATTTAAAACAAAAGCGTTATATTTAGAACGCATTCTGCTTACAATTCTACTTGCAATTCTTCTGTTTGACTAATGAAAAAAAGGGGCAAACAGGAACCGATATTTAACAATTGATTCTCAAAAGCTTAATACTAACACGGAACCTTTTCACTGCAACTGTCCCAAATACATTTACACATAAATAAATGGCAGTTTGCATGTCAGCTGCCTTCAGCTAAGTACTAAATTCTCTCTAAAAAGGTAAAGTCCTTGGGAACTAATCCTAAACAGGAAACCACAAAATTGGTATGGCTTGATAGCGACAAACAAGGTTTGCTCAGGCACTTTGAATTTTTTTTTTTAGGAATGTGTGTGTGCATGTGTTATGAATGTATTGTGATGTTGGCTTTTCGCATGTTATATAATTGTTATGAATGTATTGTGATGTTGGCTTTTTGCACGTTACTTAATGTTAGAAAAACTTTACCTAGATTCTGTAATGTAATACATGATATAAAATGTCTATTGTTTATGTAGTCAATTTAGAAAAGATAGGCAGAGAAAGCATTCACATTCCTGGAGTATCTTATCAGAGAAGAAAACCCGAAACCAGATTTTTTTTGGAGCAGAGACAGAATGGAGCCAAGGAGGAAGATAAGGCTGATGGGATGATACACAGAAACTCCAAAGAATTTATGAATCATGCATGAGTGTGATGAATATGCAATAAGAGATGTACTTTTAAAGACGATCTTTTGGATCTGGAGGCATGCCTTTGGCTCTGCCAAAGCACCTGGCTGTAATATCCTTTTTCTATTGTCTCCTAATTGTCCCTTTTATTAAACTTCTTTTAAAATTTTATAAAGAGTGAACCTTGTTTTTCACAACTGGTGGCCCGTACGGGGAAAAGACCTAGCCTGAGATCCCCTGGGGAATCCACAGCAGGGG
>NW_008236991.1:47224-48006 GCF_000691975.1 Corvus brachyrhynchos | reverse complement strand
GAGTGAGAATGAATGAAAATGTATGTGATAGAAATGTTAAACCCTGAAATATAACTTTATTTTCTGAAGGGAGGCATATTCTATTAAGAGGAGGCAACTTTTGTATTCTAGGAGAAGAAAGGGGAAAGAGGTGGTGGGGTCCGAATAGTTGTTTTGTTGGTTTTTATTAAAAAAGTGGGAAACAAAGGCCTGGGAGGGATAGATAAGATTCTGAGAAAATCGGACATAAAACTAGTAAGCAAGAGTCAGGAAATAAAAAAAATAAAAAAAAAAAAAAAGGGAATGGAGGCGTGCCAGCAGAGATACCCCAGGAAACCCCTCTTGGAGTTATATTAGCTAACTGGAATACTAACCCAAGTACAAGGAAAAAAGAGCAAAGTCAAAATGATACAGTTGTGTATGTTTGATTGGGCCGAGAAGGAAATAAGATCTGACCATGTCTTCTGGCCCAGATATGGTTCTTTTGAAGTTTAGATCTGTCAGGCTTTACAAGTATTTGTAAATTCAAAAGAACCCTTTAACACAGAAGAAGGCAAGTACGCTTCATGCTGGGTGGGAAACATAGAGGCTAAAGGGATACGAAATTTTAAGTTATCAGAGACCCAAGAAAAGGAGAAAAGGGAAAACAAGAAAGAGAAGGGCTGGGACCCCCTGGAAGCATTGCCCCCTCCATTCCCGCTTGCCCCCCCAAGCCCAGGCTCCTGTTGCACCGCCGCTCCTGGAGCCCGAGGTCCCGCCTGTCCCGCATCTCACGGCACTGCCCGCCGCTGCACCGCTTGTCC
>NW_008236991.1:45323-46712 GCF_000691975.1 Corvus brachyrhynchos | reverse complement strand
TGTTACCGGCAGCAGTCCCCACCTATGCCCCCCACTCCTGGAGGAATCAGCCTTGGAGAGGACTCCTACCTCCTAGCCCCCCTCCCTCACCTGCACCATTCCCCTGGCAAGGACCGCTTCTGCTGTTCCTCTTAAAGAGGAAGCAAAACACCAAAGTACGGGGAGCTCAGTTACAGAACAGCCCTCTCCCGACACCCCCCCAAGACAGGAAAGAAGTATCATAAGAGAAAAAGGACACAAGAACTGGGATGGGGAGGTCCGTTTGTTCCCTTTTAAAGAAGTTCCAATGGGAGCTGGGGGAACAGGTTTTGTAAACGCCCCCCTCACTTCTTCAGAGGTTAGAAATTTGAAAAAGGAGATCAAAGGATTATTAGCAATCCTATGGGTACAGCTGAACAATTAGATCAATTTTTAGGCCCAAACATTTTCACTTGGGAAGAGATTCAGAACAGGCAGCAACAAAAAACCCTCTTAGAACAAGTTATTCCCAGGTATGGAATGATTAATAGGATAGACTCAGATAGAGGGACACACTTTACATCAAAAGTTCTACATCAACTAACTCAAGCCTTGGGAATAAAGTGGGAACTACATACCCCATGGCACCCACAGAGTTCAGGACAGGTAGAGAGGATGAACCAAACTTTAAAGAGAACCTTAACTAAACTAATGAAACTCAAATGTCGTGGGTAAAAGGCCTACCTCTGGCTTTATTGAGGGTTCGGACACAACCCAGGTCAGACCTGGGAGTGTCACCTTACAAAATGATGTTTGGGTTACCCTTTCTGGCCACCCAAAATGAAGCTGCTACCTATGAATTAGGGGAAATGAGTGTTAAAGGAGTAATATGTCAACACAATTGCAAGGACTCTTGAAGATTTGAGGTTGAAAGGGATAATCCCTCAAACCACATCTTTAGACTTTAAAATCCACAATATCCATCCAGGGGAGTGGGTACTAGTAAAAACGTGGAAACAGCAATCTTTAACTCCACAAAGGGAAGGTCCTTTTCAGGTACTACTGATGACTGAGGCAGCAATCCGGACCAAGGAGCAAGGGTGGATCCACGCCAGCAGAATCAAAGACCCGTGGAAGAACCTAAGGAGTGGACTATAACATCTAAGCCTAGTGATACCAAGATAACTCTTAAAAGGGAACTGGGTTGTAATGCACTGGGAAGGCCCAAATGATCCAAGAGATACACCAAGAATCACACCTGACTGGGAAATAAGGCCAAGCTTATATCAGTGGTTTCAACTGTTGCCTGGACAAGCCCTGAGACACCTCTGATACCCTCCTTGGGGAGGAATACTTCCACTCCAAACAGGAGGATCAGGACTATTTCGGTCTGAGAGTTCTCATATTCTGGCCTTAGCCTGTGACTTATTA
>NW_008236991.1:43909-44969 GCF_000691975.1 Corvus brachyrhynchos | reverse complement strand
TGACCACTGTACCTGCCACCAAGAAGATCATATACCCCTGCTGTGGGTAGCAACCCCATAGGCATGGGAGGTGGAGGTATAAGCCATATTGGACCTCTGTTATTCCTTTATCTGTCACTCCTTTTTTGTCTCTTCCCTCTAGGGATACCGACAAAGCCATGCCATAGGTGTTACCAAAAGCTGTATATGGAAAAACACCGAGGTTCCTTTTTCATTGTGCATACCCATGTCAACAGCCACTGTTATAATCCATCCAAAGTAGGAAACTGTATACAAAATGGGAAAAAGTACTGGATTGCAGAAAACTTAGGAACAAGTGGTAGCAGGTTGGGAAGTAAATGTCCAAAAGGGGAAAAATGGGTTTGTTTCACATATATTGTTGGGAGTAAAGTCTCAGGCTTAGTAAAAAAACAACTGATAAACAAGAAGGCAAAGCTAGCACAACAATCTAATGCTATATCAACCGCAATTCAAGACATGTATGTGAAACTCAAACAACAATTAGAAAATGAAAAGGATATCTCAAAATTTAGAAAAAAAACCTGTTTGTGGAATTAGGGGAAAGGATAGGTAAAGAGCTTAATGTAATCAACTGCTGGGTCTGTGGAGGGCCTCTGAACGCAGAGGAATGGTCATGGAAAGGCAGTAGCTTAAGCCCAACAGAACTCCTTAAGTGGCATCGGAAAAGGATAAGGGGAGAAAACAGACCAGAAGGGTGGGTACTAAGTTCAGCAGTGATAGGAGAGGAGTGTCTCTGGCGTACCGGGAACAATTTTCCTTAATGAAGTAGGAAATACTCCCTGTAAGAGATATAAGGTCAGTAATAGAACTTTTACATAGTGGGTCCCAAGAAACCAGCTCTGTATTGGACTCAGGAAAAAATAAAGGAAAAGAATTGTAAGTACAATAATAAGGTCAAACTCTTTCAATGCAATGATACAATCAAAAATCCTTATTTTGGGATCCCAGACATTTCAGAATTTTGAGAAAATATAAATCAACAAAAATTTGATTACTGGAGGGCACCAGATGGCCTATTTTGGATATGTGGAAAAAGGGC
>NW_008236991.1:36838-43290 GCF_000691975.1 Corvus brachyrhynchos | reverse complement strand
GTTACTTAATGTTAGAAAAACTTTACCTAGATTCTGTAATGTAATACATGATATAGAATGTCTATTGTTTATGTAGTCAATTTAGAAAAGATAGGCAGAGAAAGCATTCACATTCCTGGAGTATCTTATCAGAGAAGAAGAAAACCTGAAACCAGAGAGGAGAATTTATGGAGGGAGCAGAGATGGAATGGAGCCAAGGAGGAAGATAAGGCTGATGGGATGATACATAGAAACTCCAAAGAATTTATGAATCATGCATGAGTGTGATGAATATGCAATAAGAGATGTACTTTTAAAGACGATCTTTTGGATGTAGAGGTGTGCTTTTGGCTCTCTGCTAAAGCACCCGGCCGTAATATCCTTTTTGCTATTGTCTCCTAATTGTCCCTTTTATTAAACTTCTTTTAAAATTTTACAAAGAGTGAACCTTGTTTTTCACAGCATGCAAATTGCCTGTATGGATAAAACTCGTTTGCTAAAAGAGTACTGAAACGTAACTTTCGAATGTCTGTTGGTTTTTAGTGTGTACTATCAAGTATAACTTTGGAGTTTTGTGTCAAATTAACACTGCTGAAGGAAGGGGTAGACAATGTAAAGTCCTCTTGCCTGGGGGAGAGATTAGACTAATTTCCTCTGCCTCTGAACCCCCAAGCTCTGCCTGCTTGTAAAGACGAAATTTACATACCAAAGGCAAAGCCAATACTGGTGATATCTCACTCTGCAACAGAATTGGTTCTGTTTCGAGAAAACCAGCAAGAAGAAAATATTATAAGCATTTCCAAAGGTGGGGAGAGAACACACACTAATGAGAAAAAAACCCCAAAATTGGGAATGGCTTGGCAGCCACAAAGGCTTGGCAGCCACAAACAGGCTTTGCAAATGCTGATAGAAGAATTGGAAAAGGGATTATTCTCTGACTCAAACTCTTAAACAAATAAAAATTCAGCAGCAACAACCTGTAAAAATACAAGGACCTTTCAATTTGCTAGCCAGCATTAAGAAAAGTGGTGCTTCCCCAGAGGGAATACAGTTCACAAACGGTATGCATATAACTCAGGAGTCACAAATCAGAGGAATGTTCCAGATAACTGTGACTCCAAACATATTAACATTACAAAATCTAACCCTATATTGGATAAATAGTAGAAGGAATGGAAAGTGCATGGGTAAGAAAGTTAAAAGGCTGTGTTATTGGCAGTAAAGGAAAAAGCAAGGATGGTGTATGTTAATTCTTATACAATCTGGGCTGGTGCCACATGGTGATTGTGTCAGTGGAAGCGTTAATTGGCAAGTGAATGAAAAGAGAAGTTCAGCAGAAGGAGGATTTGAATGGTTGTTTTACAGGCTCAGTCCTGATACATCCATATAGGATGGGTTAAAACTCATGGGAAAAAAACAGATGTTACAAACCTATTGTAACAACAAAGTGGATTAGCTGAAAAAAATCAGAAAGATAAAAATTAATTCACAACACTGATATCAATTTGGTGAATGATTACATTGTAAATTAAGGCATACTGAACAAAAAGCTCAATTTTTGCAACACAAACTAGAGACTAACTATTGACCAGGAAGATGTGTAAAGGTATTCTCACACAGTGTCCCCAATGCCAGCTAAGACTTGAACAAAATCATCTTTACATATCAAAAATAACAAAGCGCTCTGGTTAACTTGGCAAATAAATTATACTGGAGCTCTAAAACACCTAATACTTACAAGTACATACTAACAGGTGGGAAGTGGTATCTAAACTGCTAGTTACCACTAAAAGCAGGCATGCTGATGTGAAAACTACTATTTCAGGACTCAATGACTGGTTTTCCAGTCTCCCTGTCCCAAGCTCTATACAAAGTGACACTCTTGTCTCTGTACAAGTTTGGTTTTGGTCTGAAACAAAACGTTTCTCAATGAAGCCTTGTGACTTGCTCCTACACTGCCCCCGTCTGGCAGTAGTGAGTATAGCACTGTGTTTTCAACTAGAGGTCAGAGATGGAACCGCTGCCATAACTCTCTGTGAGAAAAACATCTATTATTGCTTAAGTTCTGTTGTTTTAGTGTCTCTAATAACCTTGAATGTTTAAGTATAACCTCAGTAGAAAAAAGACTAGGTGTACCCGGACATGAAGCAAGGAAGCATTAAAGCAGCAGCAGCGAGAAGGACTGTTCACTACCTGCATGACTACAAAGGCTGCTACTCCTGAACTCCTATAAGTGAATAAAGCCAACTCTGGACACAGAGGAGCCATATTGCACTGCACAGTAACTAGTGAATTTTCTGTAACAAAAAATGTTAATTATGGTATTGTTTACATTTTTATGCTTACAGGTCAAGGTTTGCAATAATGCAGCATGGCTAATCAGCCATCTCAACAAAAACTAACAATATTTTTTTTCCTAAACACACATACAACAAATGTTACCTGACCCTTGGAAGAGAAATTCACATGTAAAGCTAATGCAAGCTGTGACACTGATAACAAATTGCAGTGACTGCTCGGTTTGTTCTCAGTCCCCCTTCATTTCATGGAAGTATTAAAATGGTGAGAATTCCACACCAAACATATTCTCTAATAGTCTTCCTCCAACTGGAGTGATACTCCTGGAAGGAGAAACAACCCAAATCTCCATAAATCAATAAAGCCTGATGATACAATCAGTGCCTTGAAACAAGAATTTACCAACCTTTCAAAGGTAATTAAACAAAATCAACTAGCTTTGGATTTGCTTTTGGCTTTCACAGTTATCAACAGCAATTGCTGTGTATATGTAGATCAGACTCTGAGAATACAAACTGATCTGCAAGGAATTAGAAAGAACACTGGAATCTTTCATTAAATACAAGACATCAAGGGGAAGATATATTCGATTGGATAACCTCATGAATTCCAAAGATGGGTGAGGCCATCCAGGTGAATGGACACTGAGAGACAGAGCAGGAGCCAAAGGCCCAGTAGGAAGAATGAGACTTGTGGGCATTTGGACTGTGAGGGTATAAAAGACTTCCTTTGTTCAGGGTCCCTCCTCGGAGGCACCAGCTCGAGCTGCTTCTGTGTTACTGCGCAGTGAATAAATTGCTTTATGGAATGAGACATCTGAGACTCTGCCATGGGAAACCTGAGGTTGAACCGGTGAGGAAACCTGGTCTGTGAGAGTGGAGTATGTAGGGAGTGAAAGGAATAAGATGAATGTACAAACATGTGGATACAAAAATGCTGTTAGCAAGGAATTTTCCTGCTTCTAAGCCGTGGGATACTTTTCTCTCTCACGGAAGATAGTAGTAAAGTTCTATAAACTATGAACACCTGTGACCTTGTAGAACTATGTTAATGTTACAGTAGAAAAATATTTTGACAATGGATGTTTTAGGATTCTAGCCAATCAACTCAGGGGATGGCTGATCCTTTGTCCAATTAGACTATGAAGAAAAAAGTCTATAAAAGAGTTTGTAAAATAATTAAATAAATCAATCTTGCTGCACAATTCCTGCCTGCTGGATCTTCTCTCCTCTCCTCCCTATGGCTGCGGGATACAGTAATACAAACAGACTGTGAGTCTGCTTGTAGATAAGGCCAGAGACTGGTAGATAAGATAGTAACAGAAAGAACCATAAAACTCAGAAGAATGTTACTAATTGACACGGATTGTTGCTCAACCAAGGCTGTGTTAAATTCCTGAACCTAGAGAAGAAGAACAAAGATACAAAAAGGGGGGGTCTGTGTGTGTGCATATTAGAAGGGGACATGTAGTAGGCATATCAGGAAGTCTGTACCTCTCAAGTACCTCAGCCAATGGGGAAAGGAAGAGGGTGATGTGGCCAGGAAATAAGGATACAAAGGAGGCCGTGTCCTCCTAACAATTTGAGAGACCCCATGGGAAATGCCCCATGGTCTCTCCCTGTATTCAAATAAAGTTACAGGACTCGTCTGTCTCCATTTTGGACATAAACCTCTGGCGTTGTGAATTTTTTCCGCACAGGAGTCAAGCTGGGACCTGTCAGCACACTGGAGCTGCCCACTGTGATAGGGCTTCGGTCCCAGCAGTGAAAGTCTCTGGTGTTGGGAGTGTGACAGCCAGAGAGTCTTGTGAATGGTCAGACTGGGAAGCTTCCTTAACACCAAAATACTCCTATTGGTACTTATCAAGAATACTTTTTTCATTTTGTTTTTAAGGCTAACCAACTATTTAGAAATATCACCCAGGGATATGCCCTGAGGCAGCATGGTTATAGGTGGGAAGGCATGTGAGAGAATATGGGCAGGTATATAGAAAGGTTGTCACTTTCAATGGTCTGGGACTTTACCCTTGAACAAGTGCAGGTTCCTGATGAAGTGATATAATGTTTGAAAATAGGATGCCCTTGACTATTTCAAAGAGAACAACTTATTGCACTGTGCTGGAGCCTGGCCTATGTCCACCAAGCACCATTCAGCACCCTCAAGGAGAAGAGAGGGTGTCTGGATCCAAAGACATACAAAGAGACACTGCAGCTAAACCAGAGACCCAACCCTCAACTACATCAGTTGCCCCTATAGTTACAGTCAAGAAGAAACAATGAAAATAGAAGTCAACTCATTTCGTAAAGGATGAAGAATCTTCTCCTAAGAGAGAGCAAGAGGGAGAATCAGAAGAGGCAGCCTGTTCTTCAGCAAATCACAAGAAAAGGAGAGGGAAGAGACTAAAAATCAAAAATGAGCCATAAACCATCCAATCCCTATTTCTAAGAGAGCTGTGAGATATGTGAAAAGATTTTAGTCATCATCCAAGTGAGCAAATTCTCAGCTGGTTGCTCCAATATTGGGGCCAATAATAAGGAAGCCCAGCAGCTGTGATCCCTTGTTAGGGATAAGGCCATTGACAAAGGATTGGAAAAGGGGCAACAGTCCTGAGTTTCTGGAGGTGACTACTGTCAAGTGTGTCAGAGACTCAAATAGTTCATGCCTTAAACATTGTTATGAAGGAGTTTTGCCCATTATGGCAAAAAACTGTATAAAGAAGCTACAACCACAGAAGCCCACCCCTCCTTGAAGATACCTCACTGGAACTTTGGACTGTGAGTTAAGCCACCTAGATAAGATAAAGGGGACACTATTGTTCAATCATCTCAGGTCTAGGGAGAAGCAAACAAGGCTGAGGGAAAGGAATGCACCCACAAGAAAGCCAAATGCAGCAGAAAATCATCCCTGGCTGGGTTTGGGGTTGGGGAGACCACAGCCCACAGAGGCCAGGTTTACACAGACTCCCCCCCGAAATGAGGGGGGGGAGGAGGTTTCAGGTGTGTGTGGCATAACCTCTGGTCAGAGGCACTGAATACCAAAGTGCTCCCCAGGCTCATTCCTGAGGCTTTGCACCACAGGATTGCATGTGATGCAAAGTGATGCAACAGATCCAGAGTCTGTTGCAAGAGACAGTGTCAAACTTGCCTCCACCAGAGTAGGTACCTGGGCATTCCCACCTGGCCTGAATGTATATTAATCCATCAAATTCTATGTTTTTTGGGGAGGACCCTCACCACCAAGAAGACCAGCTGGAGAGGATCAATGGAACATTGTTGGGATCCACTTGAGTGGTGATATTTTCCTTATTCTGTCACTCTCTTTCTGTTCCCCCACCTCTTTTCTATTTCTTTCTTTCTCTCTCTCTCTCTAATATTTACTATCAAATAAAATCCATACTATTGACTTTGGCATATGGTCTCGTTTGCACCTTAATTCGAGCAGAGGCATTTTGAATAATTTTAATAACCGGACCATAACAAAGTGTGAATGAAAGGTATCCCCTCAAGGAAGATCTTGCAAATTCCTGAAGCAAGTGGATCACCATTGAGAGAGGGATCTCGTATCTGAGAGAACTAGCCATGGCAGAGGTGATCTACAGCAACCTGGACAACAACCAGGTGCTCAAAGACCCAAGGGAAATCTGGTGCATGTGATCCACATGACAAAAGTTTGTACAAGATGCACCAACATCATATGCCAACACCCTGGCAAAAATGAGCTGGACAGACACAGTGGCACCAGTTGCGGATGGATTGACCAGTCAACTCTAAGAAATCAAAGACAATCTTGCTTCCTCCCTGCAGACCCGTGTTTCAGCTGTGGAGAAACTGTCCCAACAATTCAAAAAGGATGTCTTCTACCTCACTCATAACAGCCTCAGCTATTAAGTCACCCTTTTTCTGCTCAAGGGAAAGGGTACCAGTAGCACACATCACATGCCACCCTGTGATTCTATCTGTGTGACCGGGGGAGGACATGAAGAAGTGGGATGGTGAATCTATCTGAAGATTAGCTCAAGTACAGGAATTACAAGAGAAAAACAACAGACAAAAGGCATCCATCCAAGAACATTACTGCTCCAGTGTCTTTTGGGCAAAGATTGTACTTCTGATCCTAATAAAGGGATTTCTGGTTTGCAGTTACAAAAAATCAAGGAATGAAGACTCTAAGCAGGA
>NW_008236991.1:27274-36823 GCF_000691975.1 Corvus brachyrhynchos | reverse complement strand
AGGCAGAAGAAAGGAGCAATCAGGTTTACTGGACTGTGTGGGTTTGATGGCCAGGCATGGTGTCACGAGAGTATAAATCTGTGGTGGACACTGGTGCACAGTGTACCCTAATACCATCAGATTAAAAAGGGGCAGAATCCATCTGTATTTCTGGAGCAACAGGGGAATCCCAACAGCTGGCTGCATTGGAGGCTGAGGTAAGCCTAATTGTGAATGAGTGGCAAAAGCATCCTATTGTAACTGGTCTGGAGGCTCCATGTATCCTTGGCATAGACTACCCCAGGAGAGGGTACTTCAAAGACCCAAAAGAGTATCAGTGGGCTTTTGGTATAGCTGCCTTGAGTGCAGAGATTAAACAGCTGTCTAGCTTGCCTGGTCTCTCAGAGGATCTTTCTGCTGTGGGGTTGCTGCAAATTAGACAACAGGTGCTGATTGCCAGCATAATGGTTCAATGGCAACAATATCACTCCAACCAAGGCTCCCTGGTTCCCATTCATAAGCTGATTTGGCAACTGGAGAGCCAAGGAATGATCAGCACAATTCTATCACCCTTTAATAGTCCCATGACCCATGTGAAAATCTAATGGAGGGTGGAGGGTAACAGCAGACTATCATGGTCTGAATGATACCACACCACCACTGACTGCTGCTGTACCAAACATGCTGCAACTCCAATACAAACTGGAGTCAAAGGCAGCCCAGTAGTGCCACAATTGAAATCGTTAATACATTTTCCTCAATCCCTTTGGCAGCAGAGTGCAGGCTGCAGTTTCCTTTCACTTGGAGGGGTGTCCAGTACACCTGGAACTGACTGCCCCAGGGGTAGAAGCACAGCTTCACCATTTGCCATGGACTAATCCAGACTGCACTGGAAAAGGGTGAGGCTCCTGTGTTGGAAGACTGACTGAGGGGGATGATAAACTCCCAGACAACCCTGAACTTGTTCAAAACTTGCTGCTCCAGCTAGATGCACATAAATCTATGGGGCCCAATGGGATTCATCCCAGGATACTAAAAGAGTTGATCAATGTCATTACAGGACCTCCTGCCATTATTTTTAAACAGCCTTGGGAGTCTGGAGAGATCCCAGTTTTCAAGAAGGGTAAGGAAGCCCCTGGTAATTGCAGGCCTGTCAGTCTTACTTCCGTGACTGGTAAAATTACAGAGAAGATTATTCTGGGAGTTACTGAAAAACACTTAAGAGATGACACAGTCATTGATCAGAGCCAGCACAGGTTCATGAGGGAAAAGTCCTGCTTAACCAACTTAATTTCTTTTTCTGATGAGTTCACCCCTCTAGTTGATCAAGGGAAGTAAGTAGATGTGGTGGGTTTGGATTTTAGCAAAGCTTTTGATACTGTCTCTCACAGTATCCTTCTGGATAAACTGTCCAGCACACAGCTAGACAAGTCCATAATACATTGGGTGAACAATTGCCTGATGGGTCAGGCTCAAAGAATTATAGTAAATGGGGTTACATCGGGCTGGTGACCAGTCACCAGCGGGGTTGCCAGGGCTTAATTTAAAGGCCAGTGCTCTTTAATGTTTTTAGAAATTATCTGCATGCAGGAGTCAAATGTACATTAAGTTTGTCAATGATACAAGACTATGGGGAGCTGTAAACACCCTTGAGGGTGGAGAGGCCTTACAGAGAGATCTGGATAGACTAGAGAGCTGGCCAATCACCAGCTGTATGAAATTTAACAAGAGCAAGTGCTAGATTCTTCACCTGGGACAGGGTAATCCTGGTTATATGTGCAAATTGGGGTATGAGAGGCTGAAGAACAGCCCCCTGGAAAGAGATTTGGGGATTTCGGTCAATGGCAAGTAGAATATGAGCCAGCAGTGTGCCCTGGCAGCCAAAAGGCCCAACCGCGTCTGCTACAGTGGGGATTACTGTAACACACATATCAAACAAGGTGGCCCGTGGAAAATAAATATATATAGGCTGATTCTTGATAGATGTTTCAGAGATGTTTATTTCTCCAGCTGCATGGCTGGGATCTGCCGAGGAACCGTTACAGTCACGGGACCCGAGGGTCCTTGCCTGCGCAGGGGAACACAAAACAACCAATGGGGAACGAGGCTGACCAGGGGCTAGGAAACCCCGTGCCTCCCCTCAGGGCCCCTCTCCCAGGACTACATGGCGGGGGGAAGGGACCCTGACACGCGTCCTGGGTGCATCAAGCACAGCACAGCTAGTCAGTTGAAGGAGGTTATTGTGCCACTCTACAATGCACTGGTGTGGCCCCACCTCAAGTACTGTGTGCAGTTTTGGGCTCCTCAATATGAGAACGTCGTCACACTACTAGAGTGTATCCAGAGGAGGGTGACCAAGATGGCAAAAGGCCTCAAGGGCAGGACTTATGAAGAGCAGTTGAAGTCACCTGGTTTGTTCAGCTTGAAGAAGAGAAGGCTGAGGGGTGACCTCATTGCAGTCTGCAGCTTCCTCAAGGGGACCAGCGGAGGGGGTGGTGCTGATCTCTGGTGACCAGTGATAGGACACAGGAAATGGAATGAAGCTGCATCATGGGAAGTTCCAACTGAATATTAGGAAAAAGTTCTTCAATGAGAGCGTGGTTGGTCACTGGAACAGGCTCCCCAAGGTAGTCACAGCACCAAGCTTGACAGATTTCAAGGAACATCTGGACAATGCTCTTAGTCATATGGTTCAGTGTGAGGTAGTCCTGTGAGGAACAGGGAGTTGGACTCATTTATCCTTATGGGTCCCTTCCAACTTGAGATATTCTATAATAACACCTGCAATATACTGATTACATCATCATGCAGGGCAACAGAGCAGAGGATGTGTTTTAGAAAGCTTTCAGAATGATCTGGATTATTCTTTTTCCTAGTTTTGCTATAAAACAAAGCAAGGTCAATGGACCTGCACAGCAGATCCAGTTTTTAGGAATACAATGGCAAGATGAGCATTGCCATAGCCCAATGCATGTGATCAATAAAATAACAGCTGTCTCCATCAACTAGCAAAAAAGAAACACAAGCTTTCTTAAGCATTATGGCGTTTTTGGAGAAGGCATATTCCAGATTATAGCCTGACCATAAACCCTCTCTATCGATTGATGCAGAGGACAATGGTTTCAAATGGGGCTGTGAATAGCAACAAGCCTTTGAAGAAATTCAACACAAAATAGTTTGTGCAGTAGTACTTGGGCCTGTCTGGATGGGACAAAATGTGGAAACACGCTTTACACTGCAGCCAGGGACCATGGTCTCACCTGAACCCTCTGAAAGAAAGAACCTGGAGAGACTCAAGGTTGACCTTTAGGGTTTTGGAGCCAGGGATATAGAGGATCTGAGGCCCATTACACTCTAACTGAAAAAAAATATTAGCAGCAGGGGTTTGGGCTGCTTCAGAAGTAGTAGGTACTGAAGCACAGCTGGGCACCTCAATTGCCTATGCTGGGCTGGATGTTCAAATGGAGGGTCTGACTGTTCACTCAACTGCTGAAATTTTGGCTAACAGCTCATGCTAAGGCTTGATGTATGCTGGGAGCAGTGTCATTAGGTTGTGGAGAGAGATAAGATAGAATTGAAATACAGGCTGTGGGACGCACCTGCAGAACGCCACGGCAGCACAGAGAAGCTTGTCTCTGCCTGACCTTGGGGGGAAGAAATGCCACATGACAGATGCACTACTGAGAGGAGCCTGCCAGAAGCTGCCAGACACCTGAACAGTGAGTGATCACCCCCATATAAGGACATTAAGAAAGTGTGTTGCTGACGTGGCAATGTGTGATAGGTCGCTTAGTGAAAAAACCATATAAGGAAATACTGTGTCTTGAAGAAGTGTATAAAACCAGCTCATTTCTCTCAATAAATGTCTCAGTATCCCTGCTGGTCTGAGTCCGTGCCTTGGTCGTTACATTAGGTCAAAGCAAGAGCACCATATATGCAGGACAAGTGGCCAGAAAGAGCTAAAGGATCATTATGCAGCCCTTATCACCTGCAGATTACTGTCTCCTGCAGCCATCATCTTTGCACATCGAGTGTCTGGCAGTTTCATCAGAAACTGCTAACTTATGGGAATGGTGTAGACCAAAATTCCAAGCAGGAAAGTATAAAACATCAGCTTACCCAAAAAGTTTTGAAGTAGATCACAGCAGCTGAATTGCTGAGGGTTTCATACTTCCCAGTGTGACAGGGGATGCCCACACCATGACCAAGGAGGAAGGATGAGCACTCTCACTGGCAGCTAGGTATCTATTTGTTCATAGGTGCACAATTTACAAGTTCTGAATTTCAAGTTATGAATTAGAGAACTTGTGAGTGAAAAACCTCATGACTAAAGAGATGGATTAGTGACTTCACATGATAGACTAGTCTGTGCAAAGCAATTGAGCCCTTTTTTGATGTTTGTTTTCTTTCCTGATGAGCTCATAAAGTATAATTTACAGATTACATTGACCTGTAAATTTGAGAGATCAAATCAAACCATGACAGAGTCCCATTTATGCATCATGCAATTGATGCTACATGGAGTAAGTAGGTCACACCTATAATGCAACAGCCTTGAATGGGAAACCCCAAACACCTAAGAACCTTGGAAGTGATCATGGACTGGCCGGAAGGCAGAAACTTCAAAGTATCACTAGAGGAGGTGATTTGTGCAGAAGAGGCCCCACTGTATAATAAATTACCAGAAAATGAAAAGCAATATTCCCTGTTTACAGATGGGTCCTGTCATATTGTGCAAAAACATTGGAGGTGGAAAGCTGCTGTGTGGAGTCCCACATGACAAGTCTCAAGAGTTGCTGAAAGGAGAAGGTGAATCGAGTCACTTTGCAGAGGTGAAAGCCATCCAGCTGGCTTTAGATATTGCTGAACATGAAAAACAGCCAATACTTTGTCTCTACACTGACTCATGGATGGTAGCGAATGCCTTGTGGGGGTGGTTGCAGCAATGGAAGCAGAATAACTGTCAGTATAGGGGTACAGCTATCTGGGCTGCTGCATTGTGGCAAGATATTGCTGCTTGGGCAGTGAACCTGGTTGTAAAAGTACGTTGTGTAAATGCTCACATACCCAAGGGTTGGGCCACTGAAGAACACTGAAACAAATCCCTCCTGATGGGAGAGAATATTTTAAAGTCCTTGCAAGGAGTTTCAAAGAATAAACCCAGACTTTTCCTGGAGTTTCACTGCTGCCAGATAGTTGTTTATTAAGTCTTATCAGAGAAACAGAGTCACTAGCGTGACCCAGGCATAACATAGAACACAGAAAGCAGGAGAAAAGTCCAATTATCAAGATTTACACAGCCTTTTAAAGATAATTTAACCAATGGTTACTAAAAACGTATATTGTTTCCACTTTCCTACCAATTATTCAGTAACACGGCCAGGAACTGCCGAATTCTTTGTCCAATCATCCCAAATTACTTTTACTGCAGAATATGGAGTAGTAGAAGAAGAAGAAGAGGGTTTGGAGAACAACAACAATCCTCCATTTTGATATTTTTTGCTCTTATCTATTTACTACAAAGAGAAGCCTAAAACCTCTAAATTTTTCACCCTGTGACAATCTTACATAGTAGTCTATCACCTAATTCACACCATTGTATTTTCTAGTTCTTGTCTGATCGTAGGCAGTTTTTTCCAAGTTTGGAGGTTAAAACAATGTTGTTCAGGGGGGTAAAAACCCTTCAAAACAGGCAGAGAAATATTCTCGGCACTCTGGGTTCCTATACAAACAAACAAAAACAGGCTAATTTTTCCCTTCCAAGGAACAATGAAACTTTTGAAGCATTTGCTACATGAACTAGTAAATAACGCACAAAAATAAATAAATAAATAATCCATACAAGTTGATATTAAATCCTTTTTGTTTCTTGGAGATTAGTATCTGGAAGGTTTCTTGGCACTGCGATTTTTTTTCCTTTCTCCTTGGCATAACTGCTGCAAACTGTACCTCCTCTTTGCCTCCCACCCTCCCAGCAGTCTACAAGGTTCTTAGGTTAAGGGGGAGGAAAGTATATGAAGAAATCACTGAAATTGAATGGTGGTTCTGACATTTTATAATTCTTCTTTCTTAGGTTATAGTTGCAACTTTAATATATACTTTTCAGAAAGTAATTTCCCCATTACTACTTGGTTCAAAGCATCGATAACTACTGAAAAAAATGATCAGGTGGGCAGTTTATCCAATTAGAGTTTTGACACAGGACTACATCTCCTCTTTGAAATATCTGATGAGCAAACAATGCAACAATGCCAGCATTAGTCAGTCACCCTCATAAATAATGCAAATAGATAACATTCTCCTTCATCTGCAATAACTAAAGCAATCTCAGAAAGATACTTGATGTATCACATTGGTGAAAAAAGTTACAGAAAATAGTGATAGGTGCAGCCAACACATTATAATCTCAAAAATTCTCCTCTTGCAAGAAGTGGAAGAGAAGGGCTGGTTGTTTTTTTTAAAGTCTCTTCTACAGCTCGTTTCAGTCAATTTTACCTACTTTTCCATGAACTAAATTTTGCAGAAGTATTAAATCACTTCGGACAGTGGTCTGCAGGTTCAAAAAGGATGTATTCTTCATTTCAGTTCAGGTAAGTTCAGTACTGCTTTATAAACTTTTTATCACTTTGCAAACTGCATTTTCCTTTTCTAGTCTATAAGCAAGAGGAAGATCAAGAGGCTGAGATACCTTGGTGAAAAAACAAAACCAAAAACCCTTCAGAAACCACAACCAGAAATCAGTTCGATACCTACTTACAGATACTAGAACTTTGTAAATAAAGCAGTTAGATTTGCTTTCAGAATTCTTTTCATGTATTATGTATTAAACTGTCCATTACATTGAGGTTTCTTCTCTCCCCTTCAAGATTACTTTCTTTTACCCTGTCCCTGCTCAATCTGCACAAGTAAAACCAAGTTTTGAGCAAAAGGCATTTCTTCTCAAATAAGATTTTGATGAAGCACTTATTGATTTTAGAAAGGCAAAAGGGAAAATAATAGAAACCACCTTATTTTGCTACTTGCAAAAGATAAAACAATTAGAAAAAATCAGTGACTGTGGGAGACAGAGGAGGAGAAACTCCTGCAATTAAAGGAGGCTTTGATTTAAAACCCTGGAAGAGACTAGGTCTGGCTTAATTGACAGAGATTTATAGACTTTAAGCAAAAGACTTGCTGACTTCGGCGGGGGAAAACATGCAGACAATCAATGTGATTGATAAAGCAAGCTTCGTTTATTGGCAATACAGAGGCACTTATATAGTATAAGTATACGTGCTTATCAGTTCTTAATTGGTTTAAACTTACGAAAGCGCATTCTTGTTTCTACATAATTGGGTTAGATAAAAGACTACATTTGGCAAGTTTCTACTATTTATGTTTTAACTTGAGAAATCAAAGTTCTTCCTCCCTTCTCATGGTCAGCAAGTTGTCTATAGTGTTTAGGGTCCAGAGCACAAATCCTATGAGGAGCAGTTGAGAGAGCTGGAGCTGTTTAGTCTGGAGAAAAGGAGCCTGAGGGGAGACCTTATTGCTTTCTACAAGTACTTGAAACATGGTCGTAATG
This sequence comes from Corvus brachyrhynchos, assembly GCF_000691975.1. NCBI lineage: Eukaryota > Metazoa > Chordata > Aves > Passeriformes > Corvidae > Corvus > Corvus brachyrhynchos. Next base: position 29,280 of record NW_008236991.1, on the reverse strand, counting down.
AGATTTTGGTTGTCTCTTTTCCCAGGTAGCAAGTGATAGGATGAGAGGAAACAGCCTCCAGTTTCACAAGGAGAAGTTTAGAGTGCATATTAGGAAAATTAGCTGCACCAAAAGGGTTGTCAAGCACTGGAACAGGCTGCTTAGGGAAGTGGTTGAGTCAGCATCCCTGGAGGTATTTAAAAGATGTGTAGATGTGGCACTTATCAACATGGTTTAGTAATGGGCTTGGCAGTGCTGGGTTAATGGTTGGACTTGGTGATCTTAAGGAGCTTTTCCAGTCTAAGTGATTTTGTGAGTCTATATTGTGGGAGACAGAGAAGTAGAAGCTCCTGCAATTAAAGGAGGCTTTGATTTACAGCCCTGGAAGAGACTAGGTCTGGCTTAATTGACAGAGATTTATAGATCTTAAGCAAAAGGATCACAAGCCTGTGTTCCTATAGTTCTAAGTAAAAATGTACACTGGGTGTTCTGGTGGAGGATTTTAAATATAACAGTGTGATTTTATGTAGTTTAAGTTAAGAATGTAGATGGTATAATAGAGACATCTGTGTGTACATGACATGAGAAGCTATCGGTCAAGACATAGCTGCATTGCGGTGAGAAGTGCCACAGGTGATAGGTCATAAATCTAAAACAAAGTGTCGCTTTAAGTGCCTATTGGATTAGAAAGCTATAAATTATGATGTAACCCTAAATCTTGTGACTAGTTGCCATTATTCGGAAGTATTGTAAAATCTCACGCCTCGGCTGATGCGTTTGTTATTTTAAACAATAAATTTGTGTAATTGCATAGTCCCATCCCTGAAAGTTATTTTCCTCCTACACATGAACGCGCGGGAAATTCAACAAGTGGTGCCCGGTGTATGGCGGATTTACGGCGCAGAGGTCAGAGTCAGGATGAAGAGGATTCCCCCGGTTGACGTGAGTTAAATTAGCCGAACCCTGAAACCAAGGGTGATCTGGCGAAAGCTGAAGCTGAAAGGAAGCTTGACGGAGGGTCGCGGGCTGATTTCTCCCATAGATGCTGGTAGGAGAACTGTCTTCAACGCTGAGTGGAGGCAGGGACCGGGTAGGTTAAGAGATGGGTGAAAATATTTCAAAAGAACAAAAGGATGTTTATAATAAGTTAGATGCCTTACTCAAGTTGCATTCTGAGCCTCTTCCCAGCAGGGAAGTGAAAGATTTATTGCTTTGGGTTTTCCGTAATTGCCCTGGCGTTGACTTTGACCTTCTTCTTACTAAATCAGTTTGGGATGATATTGCAACTAGACTTTACGATCTCGCTTCGAAACGCGATAAGGCAGAGGCTGTGTTAATCCCTTCTTGCCGGGTGGTAATAGAATTGTTGAACAGCCGACCGCTCCTGATATTGCACCCGAAAGGGGGGGGTGGCGAAGAGAAGAGGGGGGAGTCCTCAGAAGTGATGTATGGTGCCGGAGGGTGGGAGGCCCCGGAAATTACATCTCAGGAAATGACATCTTTTGAAGTGATGAAAGCAAACATGGATGTCCCCATGACAGCTCGGAGGGTTGCCGGCAGCACAGCAGATGTGCAAACTCAGGATGAATGTTTACCATCCGTGGATGAATTTAATTTAAGCCTTCAATATATGAATAGGCTTTGCTCTGCCGATAAGCAGAGAGAAATAAATCTTAGAGAAAAGCCTTGTCTCCAGCTAGGCAAAAACATCCTAAAGCGAAGATTCTACATTACATGGATGATCTGTTAATCTCAGCACCAACACAGAAGGAGATGGAGGAAGCTTGTGACAATGTTGTAACAGAGATTAAAAGGGCTGGACTTGAGATTTCTACGTCGAAAATACAGGAAACTCCATTGTGGAAATATTTAGGATGGAAAATGACGGAACAGTCAATAAGGCCACAGAAAATACAGCTTCGAATTAAAGTTCATACTTTACAAGATTTGCAGCAGCTTTTGGGAGAGATAAATTGGATTAGAGTTACTTTAGGGATTACTAATGATGAACTTGCTCCAGTTTTTGA
>NW_008236991.1:15228-24719 GCF_000691975.1 Corvus brachyrhynchos | reverse complement strand
CCAGAAGGGGAAAAAGTGGCAGCCGCCAGCACGATGTGAGGAGGATTTTGGCTCTGTTCTCATGCTTGGTTGAGCCAGTGAAACCCCTCAGCCCTGCGTGTCTGGACAGAAGGTGGGCAGAAGGCTTATTGTGAGGGAGCTGTTGGAAGAGAGGACGTTGTGGACTATCCCCAGGCATTGCTGATTGCCATTCCCTCACCGGTGACCTTTTAACATCATCCTCTCCTGCTGGTCACCATTTTGGAGAAGCCAGGGATGTGTTTGTCAGCTCCAATGGAAAAGGCACAAATTAAAGTCCACCGTGAAGTGTCCACCCTCTGCTGTTTCCACCTTTTGCCCTGAGCTCACTGGAGGAGTTGCCACACAAGGAAGGAGAAAGCAGAGGCCCAGGTTTGGATGCAAAACAACTTTATTGAGTCTAAGGAAGAAAAGGCTCAGAGAGGACACCAGGAGCAACCACTGAGGTGCAGTGGGGGTGTCTGTCTGCCAAGGCAGGAGCTATGGGAGAAGGAAGCTGCCAAAGAACATGAGGCATGTGGAGAAAAGAGTTTGACCATGTCTGGGAGGTCAAAGGAGGAAGGTTGAAAAGGACAGTAGAGCAGAATAGCATTTTATTCTGTGTGGGAGACAGAGGAGTAGAAACTCCTGCAATTAAAGGAGGCTTTGATTTACAACCCTGGAAGAGACTAGGTCTGGCTTAATTGACAGAGATTTGTGGACTTTAAGCAAAAGGATTACAAACTTGTGTTCCTATCATTATAAGTAAAATTGTACACTGGGTGTTTTGGTGAAGGGTTTTAAAATATAATAGTGTGGTTTTATATAGTTTAAGTTAAGAATGTAGATGGTATAAGAGAGACATCTGTGTGTATGTGACATGAGAAGTTATTGGTCAAGACATAGCTGCATTGCAGTGAGAAGTGCCACAGGTGATAGGTCATAAATCTAAAACAAAGTGTTGTTTTAAGTGCCTATTGGATTAGAAAGTTATAAATTACGATGTAACCCTAAATCTTGTGACTAGTCGCCATTATTCGGAGGTATTGTAAAATCTCACGCCTCGACTGATGCGTTTGTTATTTTAAACAATAAATTTGTGTAATTGCATAGTCCCATCCCTGAAAGTTATTTTCCTCCGACACATGAACGCGCGGGAAATTCAGCAAGTGACTTATCCAGATCAATGCGGGGAATCGAATGTAGATCTCCTGCATATCAATCTGTTACCTCCACCACACACAGAGAAAAGCAGTTCCTCCCAAAGCATGCATTTCAAGCACTACAAGAAAAATACAATTAATTTCAGAAACCTACTCAAATGATTTGCATTCATCTTTTACAGCTGAAAGTTTTAATATCAAATTCAGAAGGGATACTCTCAGTGCTCAAAGAGGGTGCAACAGAGTATAGCATAACTAGTCAAGAAGACAAATTATCACTTAAAAGGATTCACCCAGAACCTCGGGAGCACACCACTTATCTACCATGACCTTTCCCCACAGGTTTTGTTTGGAAGTCTTCCACTCTCTCTACTCTGTGGGAGAAGATGATTTTCTGCCTACAGAGAATATGTAGGAGAATATGTAGAATAGGTTTTATGCAAGGGCTCATTAAGAAAAACAAAAACCAAAAACAACAACAAAAAAACCCCTGAATCAGTGTTACTTAATCACTGACTTATGAACAAGCTTTTTAAGAGTAGACAGATGGTTCAAGAACAAATGACAGCATCAGATCCCAGACAGTCTGAACTTCTGAACTTTGGGGGGAAACGACGATCCACGTTCAAAGGGGAATATGTGGTAGGCGGTTCGGGGAGGCTGTGCCTTCCTAGTACCGAAGCCAATGGGGAAATGAGGAGAGCAACATGTGGTCAGTAGTTTAGGATAAAAAGAGGCTGCGTCCTCCAAAATCTCGAGAGAGACTCGATAGGGTATGCCCTAGTGGGCTCTCTCCCTTTATTCAAATAAAGTGGCAGGACTCCTCTGTCTCCTTTGTGGACACTGGCTTTTCACAGCATGGCTTTTCCACACAATTATTTTAAATACTTCTATCGCATTGCTTTTGTATACTTTAGAAAGGAAGCTAGTAACCCCACTATCAGCAGTGCTTGCTTATACAGACTTAGTCCATGGAAAGTTCTACTTTATTAATGGTGGTAGTAGTGTTGGAAATAAAATATACAAAGTTTAAAATTTTTTATTTTATTTCTCCAGTCAGGCTTGGTTTGCCTTTGCCTCGGGGAAAGGAGTTTTAAAGGTTTTTTTTAAGGTATGTTACACCACTATACGGAGATGAGCTTAACATCTCATCAGACTGGGAATAGCCCAAAAGATACCCAAAAAGATAACGACCATCAACAAACATCAACAAACATCTACCCCAGACACTGCCCCCTGGCATAGCTGGAGACACCTGGTCTGGAAAAGGCTGATAAGGAAATCCAGGAGTGTGGACCTAATTAACATCAGAGGCGAAGAAATCCGGGTCCAATAGGAAACCAAATAATAAGAACTACGCAACTTGGGACCAATAAACATTAAACCAATGGATTTCTATGGGTTTTGGACTGTATAAGGTTTGGGAAAAATTTAGTGAAATCTATGTGTCATGAAATGATTTTCTCTGCACACCCGGGCTATGTGTGGATGAAATTATTTCTGTTGCACATCCTGGCCAGAAATAAAGTAATGCCTTGATTATCTAACACTAAAAATGTTGTTGGAGGGTTTTGTTTTTCCCGCAGTTTCGGTGACAGTAGTAGTAGCCCCCCTACATTAGAGATAAATGGTCAGAGAATAACTTGCTAGATCTCATATCAAGTAGAAATTTTCAGATTCAACAACAAGAAACACACATTTAAAGTGTGGTACTACAACATCATGAGTATGACATATCTATGCTGATATAATAATGTAGGAAGTTATAATGTAGGAAGTTATGCCTCAATTATGTTGCACTGCCTACTGGCAACATACATTAAACTATCAGGGACATCTAAGGGGAGTAGTCAATAGAGCTATTCATGTACAAAGGAAAAAATAGCCTGCAATACCTAGGCACAAAGATGAGAGAGTTTTAGCCTCTCTTTCGATTTTGTCAGCCTGAAGGACTCAAAAAACTTAATCTAGAAACATTTTTTTAAAAGGTGGGAATTTATTTTAGATTCTAATGTTGCCCTGATATTTATGCAGCACCATGGCAGTGAATACATATTGTCCTTATTTTGCCACCAGCAAATATGTCAAATTAAGCACTTGTGTTAAAAACAAAAAAACCCACAAAACCTAAAACCAACTAAAGCACTACAAATGGCTACATGTTAAGCACGGGGAATAAAAAAAGCACAAAGCATATTTTGCTGAGTAAGCCTGACAACAATCTAAAAAATGCATGTGACTGACAATCACTTTATACTATAAAAGGCCAGTCCCAGTTTTGCACAGCAAGGACTTATAGCATACCTCCCTAAGGTGTGTGAAGACCCATCCCTTGAGTGCAGATGCCCCTCAAGGTTACTCCTCGAAGCTGAGTAAAAGAGGTTTGCCCGCAGTCATTGGTATGGGTGAATAACATCAATCTCTACTTAATAATCATTATGCCAGCTTTGAAATTTTTTATTTAATAACTAGTGCACTATACTAGTAGTTATAGCCATCCATACTGTGTAGTAAATAATTCTGATTAAGGTTTTTTTGTCTACTCATTATTGTTGTCATCAATTTAAATAATTTTAAAAAAATTATATAAATATATTTGGTTTGCCATCCTTAACATGTGGGAGAAAGTTGTATAAAGGTTTAATTACACCTATGCAATCCTTTAGACATAAACTGTTGACCAAGTCTGGGGCCAAGATTGGCTCCGACTGCACCCAGACTCCTCTCTGAGAAGGAGCTTAGAAAGCAAGGGGGTCCTTTCTGCACCCTGTGACTCAGCGGCAGGGCTTCTCTAATAAACTTTGTCTGAAGCTCCCATTATGCCCATTCCATCTTCCAACTGAAATATGCTATTCTATAACAAAAAGACATGGACACTGTATTCAAGTAAAAATAGAACTGAAAAAGCAACTCTAAACAGGACATCTCTCCCCTCCAATATACCAAAGCTGTCTTGTTAACTAGCTGAACTAACCCTACTTTCCTTGGGCTTCTTTCATTTTATTTTTTTTTAACTGAAAGACCAGTGTATGAACACTGTCTATAATAGCCTTTTAAAAGGCTGGCCTTGTATCTATTAGAAGACAAAACAGTAAGACAACACCAGTATATTAAGTGAGGACAAGGAATATAAGCTAAGCATACCAGTGAACTACATCTAAAAAGGTCCAATAAACCTAGACCATAAAATCATAAGATTCATATTCTAAAACTAGCCTCAGCCATTACTTGGTAAAACGGTTTGGCCTTGAAGCTCATAAACCTCTTAAAAACCCCCACAAACCAAAAAGCAAACAAACCACCACAAATCTCCCCCAACCCCACCATAACCAAATTGTATCTCCCACCCCCTCAATGAACATAAGCTGCTTTTCTTCTTCCAAACAAACTATTTTGCATTTCACCCATTAGACATACATGAAAATCCTTCTCAAAATGTATTAAAATACCAGATTTACTACTTTTGTACAGTTTTCTCCACAGTCTTGCATTAATACTTACTGGAGACAACTTTTCAGTGTAAATACACACAAATACACTGACAAAGCAGAATCACTCGGTAGCTGTCCTTAGAATTGGTGGCAGTCACTCACAAGTAGTAAATAGTTTTTAAAGGAAACAACTCTTTCTTTTAAAACAACTGTTTCTTCTTGTTAGTTCTATGGAACCACAGTCAAAATAGAAGATTTGAACAACTACACAGGCATACAAACTCGAATTCTTACACAGTTAATCATCGAAAATCTTGTAATATCCTATCTTAAATTAAGAAACTGAGAAAAAGCTGAAACAAATGGAAAATATAAAATCTATTTTGAACTAGCTGGACAGAAGAGCTACATGCAACACTAGAAATTATTTCGATTAAAAATGATAGACAAGCAGACTTCTGGGCACTCACAGTGGTGGGCTTTTTGGGGACCTTTTTTGACTTAAAAGGTAAACATGCACCTAAATTTTTATTACTTGCATATCATAATTGTAATACCTAGAAAATAAGCATTCTTTGCTATTTTAAGCATTTGTAAAAAAATATACTACACCTCTATTTCTGAAAGTATGACAGGCACAGGCTGCAGACATGGATAGTCAATTCAGATTTTGAATGCAATGCAGTAGAATTTAAACCATTGTGACCAGAATATTTTAGGAAGCAAGTTGGTTGGGAGCCTGTGAGCCATGTTTAAAAACAATAATCAAAATCCTTGCCATATAGATGCATTCTTATCACCTGACATAAGGCAACACATAGTAAAGATAAGAATTAATGCTACATGTCTGATCTGCCCCACACCAGCTCACCCTTAATAATATCCAGAGTTTGGGAAAAATCTATGCCTTCCAGCCTTTCTACTTTACTTTCTTAGTGGCTATGACAGATCCACAGGGCATACCAAGATAAACTATAATTCTATAGCCCAATAAAGTCACAAAAAAGGAAGGAAAATAATATTTTCTTTTATCCCAGACTCAAATCCTCAGCCTCTTTCCAAATGCAGCTCTATATGTGATGATGGCAAAACAAGATGGAGTAAATGGCTTTTATTAAGACTAAATTTCCCCCTCCCCCCCCCAAAAAAAAAAAGAAGTAAAATATTTATAACCACACCAACTAAGAGTGGAAAGGTCTCCTCTCCTCTGAGTCCCTCCCACAAGCCAGCAGTCTGGTAGGACCCCATCAGGACACATCCTCACTCCCTGTCCTATTGTAACCATGTTCTGTTTATTCAGCGATTGGTTTTCTCTTGACCTCCATTTTTCCTTTTAATCAGAGGAGGGATACGGAAATAAATTCGGTAGAGTATAAATAAGTCTTTACAGTTATATTCCATGCATCTCTCAATATTAATAAAATAACCCAGTACACATAGTTATATGTCAAAGCCACTATTTGCAGCTGGACCCAGGGTATTAATATATCTTTATATCTTTCACTGCAGCTTAAAAAGCAGGTGCAAATTTCTCTCATATGCACTCAGAATCTTATAACCTACTGCCGTCCATTCCTATGTTCTCATTGGTGTATGATTCACACACCAAGTACCCGCCCCAGCACTGCGCTCCTAATGCTAATGGCTGCACTTGCCTCTTTTTTTCTCTTCAGTTGCAGCATCCTTAGCTGAAAAAAATCCTGTAAAGCAGAGTATACTTCTATAACGTTATACAGTTTATACACATCACAGATTATAATATACCCCCAGCATAATACTCATGATCCTACATGCAGCCATCCAGACTTTTCTACTGTTACTCCAAATAAACCCTATCCTTGCTCGGGAAAGCTTAGCAACTATCATCAATGCAACATGCAAATACATTTGTAACCGACAGGGATTACCTCCTTTTTTCCTTTCCCCCTTCCGCCCATCCCCCGCCCCGTACATTTTATTCTTAGTCCAATCCTCCTCCTATCTAGTTCAGCCCTAAAGAGAGCAGACACCTTATACCTTGACTCGATTCCGTGCGGGCTACCTCAGCATGCAGGACAGCAATTATGACACCAGTGAAATTAACAGCACAAATAATGACAGGAAGTCTAGGAAACAAGCCTTTCTTTCAATTGCTGCTATCTCCAACTCCACCATCTTCTTTCTCCTCCTACTCTAGCAATCACCAGCAGAGCCTGCTCCTCTCTTACCCCGCCTCCATCCACGTGACCAGCTTTCTCTCTCTCCAGCCTCCAACACACCGAGAATAGGGGTGCGGGGTGAGCTCTTTTTTTTTTTTTCAGGTAAGCCCATCTGATGCAGACCGGAAACTAGCTATTCCTTTCCCCAATAGAAGAGGATGGTGCAGGATCCTAGCTACTCTCCAACAGCAAGAGTAATAAATATATCAAATCGGATCCTGTTTCTCAGGAAAGGGTACACATGCAGCTTGCTTTAGTCACTATCAGCCCATGCAGAAAGACATTCTACAGTAAAAAGCTTCCTATGTGCGCTTTGAAAAGATTGTTTTATTTTTCTCTACTAACAAACTACCCCAGAACTTAAAAATACAGCAAATACAAAAAACTGTATAACCATTTAATTGTGCTAGTCTGTTGGCTCAAGATGTCTGTGTAAATCAAGTAAATGCATCTTGAAATTAATTGTAAGAAGATTATATAGTTATATGCACATTATCCTGATTTGCATGTACAGATCAGCAGGGCTACCTTAAGCCTTTACAGCTGCTGAGAAAGTCTGCAGCACTTCAGCTCAACTCATTAACTAGTTCATTTGTAGCTCTAGTTCACCTAAAGCTACAGAGAAAGCAGGAAGGAACCCACCCTAGATACCAAGCTCCATACTATGGAGGAGAAAATATCACCTCTCACCTGGAGAAGCATTTGAAGTAGGAAGCTTTATTGCTGTTTCATTTGGTTTAGTGCAGAAGTGACCATAAACAATGCAGACAAATCAGTGGAGTTGGAAGGCTGGAAGTGACTGGCACCCAGATCTCTTTTCCCTTCCCCAAACGCACCCCTAAAGGCTCAGAAACTTCTTTACAAAGAATACTAAAGAGTGAACCTCGCATTAAGGTTATAATGTACAAGCAATTCCCTTGATAAAATAGTATTTAACAGCTCAAGTTCACTGGAAGCAATGTATTACTTGAAGGTTTTAAATGACTCTCCTCTTTCTTATGCCGTTATCAGCAAGGTCAAACAACCTCACATCATACTCTCCACATGCCAATGCCCCTATGCAAGGAATCACAGCTCAATCTGCTCTTCTACAAGCTGAATAAATGGAACCCCAAACCCAGTAATTTTTCAGGATTATTTTTCAGTCCCAGATTGCTTTTGTGGTCTTTTTATCAACATTCCCACGTCTTGAAATGTGGTCATAAGAGCTATGCAGCTGACTACTACAACAGCAATCCTCAAGATTGAAACTCTTCCTTCTCTCCTTCTTTACATTAGGGCCTACAGCTCTCAACAGGCCAGGGGGTGAGGGGCATACCTCACAGAAGAGGAGCAGCATCTCAGCATGAAGCTGTATGATGGAAGGACAGATATAAAAAGCACAGGCATGTTTTTGGTTGCTGCTAGCCAACATTTTGCTTTCTTTCCTGCCTTGCAAGAGCCAGGGAAAAAATCCTTCTGTAGAACCAATAAAATAATAGCCAGTGATGTGACAGAACAATGGGAAGTGGAGGATTGACACTGAACCGTACTGTAAATCAAATCTCTCCTGATGGGAGAGGGTTTTAAAGTTCTTGCCAGGAGTTAGCACGAGAGGCAAATGGAGACTTTTCCTGGAGTTTCACTGCTGCCAGATAGTTGTTTATTAAGTCTTATCAGAGAAACAGAGTCACTAGCATGACCCAGGCATAACACAGAGCAGAGAATGCAGGAGAAAAGTCTAATTATCAAGATTTACACAGCCTTTTAAAGATAATTTAACCAATGGTTACTAAAAACGTATATTGTTTCCACTTTCCTACCAATTATTCAGTAACACGGCCAGGAACTGCGGAATTCTTTGTCCAATCATCCCAAATTACTTTTACTGCAGAATATGGAGTAGTAGAAGAAGAAGAAGTGAAGTATACATGGCACAAATACTAAAAGAATTATGACAACAGTTAAGACATACAAACCTATCTTCAAAATTTTTCTCCATAAGGGTGTAAGGTCAAACCAATTGAACAAATCGTCCAACAAAGATCCACTTTCTTCTCCAAGTTTAGCTATTCCATCCTCTAATTGCCGTATACTTTCATGGATGGATCTCGAATGATCTGACAAACTCATACAACACATACCTTCAAGTTTTTCACATCCATGTCCATGCACTAATAGAAGGTAATCAATTGCTGCTCTGTTTTGCAGAGTCACTTGTCTCACACTCTGAACATCAGTTAACATATCGCTCAGTGTGAGAGAGACAGCACGAGAGTTCTTACTTAGCCAACAGCCCAATTGATCCAATTGTCTTAAGGCTGCTCCTGCAGCAGCACCAGGTAAAAGGAGAGCTGCAGAAAACCTTTGTCCAAAATTCCAAGCTACAAATTTGTCATTACAATCAGATTTATATTGCTCAACAAATCTTTTTACCCTATGCTTATGTTCTTTTATCATTTTTATGTTAGGCGTTAGCAAAGAAAGCTTTCCAAAGCTGCATGGACCGCCCTTGACATTTGAGGGGATTGCAGGCCAAATTCTGTCCCCACAAATGAGAAACATCCCTTGTGGCAATTGTAATGGATCCTGGTTGAATGGTGTGTTCATCTTTACTGTTGAATTGCACCAAGATGTTGCATTTCTATATATTTTGTAATTTGGAGTGACATCTGTTATCTTGTCTTTATTTTGTTTCAACCCTGGAGAACTGAATACTACAC
>NW_008236991.1:12376-14474 GCF_000691975.1 Corvus brachyrhynchos | reverse complement strand
TTATTAGTTGAAATGGACTTTCAATTTTCCCTGTCTCTGGATTTCTGATCTAAACCAAAGGGTTTACCTTTAACTTTGCCTATATGGTGTTGGAAAAATGTCTAATTATAGGCAAATTTGATTCTGCAAAAGAAGTGTTTAAAAAATTTAAAACATACAGTGCTTTATTCAAGCGCATTTGAGGCGTAGCCTCTGCCTCCCCCCTTTTTTTGTTTATCCAAAAGGGGATTTTAAAGTTTGGTGTGTTCTTTCAATAGTTGCTTACCCTGTAGGAGAATGAGGAATACCAAAGGAGTGACGTGCAGCCTAACTCATTAAGAATTTATGTAGCTCTTTTGCTATATAAGCTAGACTATTGTTTGTTTTTATCTTTTAAAGTATACCTAATGATGCAAACGCTTGCAGAAAATGCTGACATGCATGTTCTAATGTCTCTCCCGTATGCAGGGAAGAAAATACCGCATGGGAAAATGTATTCACTGACAGATGAATATTTTTATATTTTCCAAAAAATGAGTATTTGGCATTTGCCACTCTGTCAAGAGCCTTTTAAGTCTCCAGAGCAAGAGTCCTGGGAGACATGATGTCACAGTCTCCTCTTAGCAAGTCAAAAACTGGAGCAAATCCATCATTAGTGTTCTCCAAAATTGTCCTGTTTCAATTAATTTTTCCTAAGAGCTACTGTAGATGCTGCAGATTGTTGAAGCAGGTTCTAAGCGCTGTATCTTGCGCAGTGAGTCGGTACTCTTGTATCCTCTGCAGACTCAGGGCAAAATCTTTTGATGTATCCAAATTTTCTACACCTGAAGCATGGCCTTCTTGCGAGTTCTGCTGCCATTACTTCTGAAGTTACTTCGTTGTAGATCTGAACAAAGTGCTGCTGCTTGCTCTTTAAGAAGTTTTCTAAGTTCTTGTCCAAAACTTGGACTGCTGCAACATGCTGAGGTGTACCCACCTTACTGCAAGCTTCTATCATTTCAGCTATGGTCGGTTGACCAGGCATAGCACTGATTATACGTTTGCACTCTGCATTAGCATTTGCAAAAGCAAGACCTCGTAGCAGATATGGTTTTGCCGCTTCGTCACCGCCTTGTTTGTCCAAGGCTTGCGTAAGACGATCGACGAATGAGGTAAAAGTTTCAGCAAGTCCTTGCTTTACTTCTGTGTAAACAACTTCTGGGGTTCCAGTTGGTAGAATTTGTAAGATTGCTTTTTGTGCTGCTTCTTTGATATCTATAAGCACATTTCGAGGCAAAAGCACTGCCTGATCTTCTGGTCTAGCATGAGGTTCATCACCAGCTAATTGCTCTAATGTGAGAGCTGCATGTGGTCCTCCTGCATATTTTTCTCTCAGTTCACAAGAGGAGAGGGTACAGTGGATCGGGACAGGGTACTGCCACCATGCGGGATGGGTGAGGGCTGGGGACCCAGTGCAGCAGCCTCTTGAGGTAGATAATCTCTTGCACATTCTCTGAGTCGGAAAGAAAGATGACGAACAAACTCATCTGAAAGCTGAAAGCGACGGTGAAAGAATGAGGGATCAGATGCCTGTTGTTGTGGAACTCGAAGCCTTGAAGGATGCATGCGAAAAGTTGGAGTTGTACTGCTCGTCGTAAAAAAATTAGATGAAGCTTGAGAAGATATAGGAATGCCTTCTGAAGCTGTGATGGTCACCATATCCTCCCCACTGAGGTCCTGAACAGGTACTTGAGGATGAAAAAGTCCCATAAAGTCAGCTGAGCGTCCCTGAGAAGTCCGAGAAGAATGTGCTTGAATTGGTACGTCTCGCTCTGAGAGTACTCTTTTAATAGGGATAATACGTGGTTTATCCTGCTGTGGTGGAAGAGGAGCTAGCATATAATTGAAGAAGTCCTCCTTCTCTTCTGGAGATAGAACAGATCTTGTCTCGGTGAAGCCGTGTGGGAGATATGGTTTAACATCGTGCGATTGTCGTGATAGTTCTCTGAGTGGTGTTGTCAGAGGGATGGTAGGGGGTACACGCGATGCTGATAGAATGGCTGCTGAAATGGTTTGGCTGTATGCCCTTGGCCGTGGCTGCGGTGCAGACAGGGGCAGTGTTGACGTAGCGTCGGTGGGA
>NW_008236991.1:9508-10573 GCF_000691975.1 Corvus brachyrhynchos | reverse complement strand
AATTATCAAGATTTACACAGCCTTTTAAAGATAATTTAACCAATGGTTACTAAAAACGTATATTGTTTCCACTTTCCTACCAATTATTCAGTAACACGGCCAGGAACTGCGGAATTCTTTGTCCAATCATCCCAAATTACTTTTACTGCAGAATATGGAGTAGTAGAAGAAGAAGAAGAAGAAGGTTTGGAGAACAACAACAATCCTCCATCTTGATGTTTTTTGCTCTTATCTATTTACTACAAAGAGAAGCCTAAAACCTCTAAATTTTTCACCCTGTGATAATCTTACAGAGTCGTCTATCACCTAATTCACACCACTGTATTTTCTAGTTCTTGTCTGATCGTAGGCAGTTTTTTCCAAGTTTGGAGGTTAAAACAGTGTTGTTCAGGGGGGTAAAAACCCTTCAAAACAGGCAGAGAAATATTCTCGGCACTCTGGGTTCCTACAGGGGATGATAACTCCTTTAACTTCCCTGCATTAACAGTTTTACCAACACTGCTTTCCTGGGTGAGGGCATACCTGTTTACTTCTTTTTAATGTGCATAAAGATATCATTAGTCCTTACATCAGTCCTTTGTTGCATTTACAGGCCTCACTAGATAAGAAACATTTGCAGCTAATGGTCTTGCCAGTCAGCATCATGTAATCAACAAAGTAGTTGTAAGGAGCACTAGTCATTGCATTCTTTAATCTGAAGGATTTCAGTTGCTGTTATTTATCATATCTTGCTTATCTGACGCAATTTTGGTTGAGTGGGTTGTATTACCTAAAGGTATATAAACTCTGTAGTTGCCTCATTTGAACAGAGTTCATACCAGCGGAGACTATTACTTGGCTGCTGTGTTCTCCCCTATAACTATAGTAATAAACTGTTTATGTTCTGACATTCTAAATTGTATTCTGGTTATTTCTGAGACACCTATTACTTGCTATGTCATGGGTTAGCAAGCATAGTCCCGGAAGTGATGTTCTTGCAAAGGGGTGCTTACAGCTTCCTCTGTGACCTGACAGAACCTATCAGCTGGCCAGTTTGAATATGGACAATTCTTTAACCACTTTAAA
>NW_008236991.1:5664-8565 GCF_000691975.1 Corvus brachyrhynchos | reverse complement strand
TTTTTTTTCTTCTTTTAGGTCTGTTAATAAACTTCGTTATATTCTTTCAAGTTTGGTGCCTGCTTTGCGTTTCTCCTAATTCTTATCTCACAGAAGGTAAACAGTAATGAGTATTTTGGACCAAACCACTGCACTAAATTGGTGTTTCTGCCCGGTTACAAACCAAACCCGCTACAATCTTGTAGGTACTCTTTCATCTTACCATTCTACATGATAGTGTCCTATTTCACAGGTACAACCAGAATCCTCAATTTATTATAGAATCATAGAATAGTTTGGGTTGGAAGGGACCTTAAAGATCATCTAGTTCTGACCTCCATGTCAAAGGCTGGGATATCTTCCACTAGACCAGGTTGCTCAAAGCCCCATCTAACCTGGCCTTTAACACTTCCAGGGATGGGGCATTCACAACTTCTCTGGGAAACCTCTTCCAGAGCTCACTACTCTCATAGTGAATAATTTCTTTCTAATATCTAATTTAAACCTACCTTCTTTCAGTTTAAAGCCATTCCCTCTTGTCCGATCACTCCATGCCATTATAAGTCCCTTTCCAGCCTTCTTGTAAGCCCCCTTTAGGTACTGGAAAGTGCTATATGGTCTCCCCGGAACCTTCTCTTCTCCAGCCTGAACAACCCCAACTCTCAGCCTGCATTCATAGGGAGTTTGCAGCTTGTGACCTAAGACTTCAGCAAATTTAGCTACTCATGCTAAGATGTGAGCAAGTTACAATTCCACTTAACACTAAGCAGTCACATAATTAGTTTCTAATATTCTTTAAGTAAACTTATTTAATCCCCAACACAGGCGGAGGGTCTGTGCTGGTACACTCAAGGGGGCTTGTGAATGTGGAGTGACATGGAATGAGTGTGTGAGTGCATGCATATTTTCTAGTGAGCATCAAGCTGGACTAGCTGGCAATTAGAGGACCCACTAAGAGGGTAAGGGGGTCTGGGGTCCAGGCAGCAGTACTAGAGGGATAGATGGGGCTGTCCTAGTACTTAGTGAATCTGTGAATGACAATGTGTTTGTGAAACTAGAGTGTCATGTGTGTGCCTTAACTAGTGAACTCTGACAGCCAAAGAGGAAGAAGGAGACTTGGCTGTCTATATTTTACATGGGTCCTGTATGTAGGTGTTCTTGAAGGCAGCACTTTGTCTATGGCAGTCTGTGTAACTGGCTGTGTCAGTGTCCTCTGTGCATATATGGGTCTTTGGGATATGTGCTCAGCTTCACTACTGAAGTTGGACCTGTCAGCAGTGCACTGCTGCAGAAAAAAAAAAAAAGGCAAATAGGATCCTGGTCTGCATCTTCAGGGGTGTTACTAGCAGAGATAGAAACATGATCATCCTACTCTACTCAGGCCTTGTCAGGCTACACCTGGAGTACTGTGTCTAGTTCTGGTCCCCTTACAATTCAAGTAAAATGCAGACAGACTGGAGAGGGCCCAAAGGAAGGCCACAAAGGTGATCAAAGGACTGGACAACCTGCCCTATGAGGAAAGACTGGAGGAGTTAGGGTTTTTTCTCCCTAGGGAAGAGAAGGCTCAGAAAGACCTCATCATGGTATTCCAGTACTTAAAGGGTGGCTACAAAGAGGATGGAGGCCCTCTCTTCACAAGAAGCCATGTGGAGAAGACAAGGGGCAACAAGTACCAGTTGTACCTGTAGAAGTTTCATCTCAACATAAGAAAGAAATTTTATTACAGTGAGAACAATTATTCACTGGAACAACATCACAAGGAATGTGATAGAATCCCCATCTCTGGAGGTTTTTAAGATGCAATTGGACAGGGTGGAAGATAACTTCATCTAGGCTCCCTTTCCCATGAAAGGTTGGAGTAGAGGATCTTTTGAGATCCCTTCCAACCTGGACTATTCTATGATTCTGTGATTCACACTCTTTTCATGAACTCAGGGAGAAACATTTATACCACCAGTTGATCCACTCAACTGACATAGCTGTTCATCTAAAACAAAGGCCACCCTCCCATCCCCTTGGCATTGAGATAAAGTTGGCTTTTTTTGCTACAGTTGCGGTTGGTTGCACCCTACATTATTCCCTGAACTTCATGGGCACATTGCCCTTGTCTATCTCCTCTGAGATTCATTGTAGGGTTTTATTGGAAAGTCACATGTGTTTAGTAGCAGCACGTTAATAAACACATCTATAACAAAGTGTCTGTTAAAAGAAATTTTCTTTGCTCCTGAGGATTTGGGGAGCTTTGGGGAAATGGTGGTGTAAATACCCTTTTTAAAGCAGCTAAAAGGAAACTGCCATTCTGAAAAGAAGAAAAATAGCAACCTGGCTTGCAAACCAGGATATTTAAGTTTACAAAGGGTGGCAAATAAGCATTTAAAAAGAAACAAAGTTAATGTGGCAGAGGTGGATGCTCGATAGCAGGCAGATTTGATGGATATGTAAGAGTTTCTCAAACATAACATTGGTATTAAGAACATCTTAATGGTGATACACATATTAACCAAGAATACCTGTTGTAAAAGACAAAATGGGTTCCAATGCTTTTGAAACTGCTTTTAGCAGAAGACACACACCTCGGAAATTTTAGGCAGAGGAAAACTGATTGATATGAGCTCTAAGTTCACAGAACTCCATTTCCATATTCCCTCATTGACAAAGCAGCAGAGGGTTGTCAGTCAGTGTACTAACCTTGTGTTCCAGTGGTTGAGTCCACCGCAGGAGTGACCAAGGAGGCACAGAGCCCCAAAACAGTGGAGGTCCGCTGGTGGGCAGGCTCAGAGGCCTAAGACCACCCCCTTTTACCCCTTTTAAGTCCATGTTCTAGATAGTTCTCCTTTCCTTGTGTCTTGGGGTGACCTTATGATGTGTATCCCATATCGCTGCCTATGCCCAGAAATTAATTTCTATGCCTCTCAACTGAGC
>NW_008236991.1:2988-5399 GCF_000691975.1 Corvus brachyrhynchos | reverse complement strand
TAAACATAGTTCTACAAGGTCGCAGGTGTTCATGGTTTACAGAACTTCTGCTAATCTCTTCGTGAGAGAGAAAAGTATCCCACGGCTTAGAAAGCAGCAGGAAAATTCCTTGCTAACAGCATTTTTGTATCCACACCCTGGTGCTGCTCCAGATAAAACCCCGGACCCCTCAGTATTCTGTGTTCTTTGTCCCGGGATCCCTTAGAGCGGGGACCGCAATAAACCCCTTGGAACTCCATATAAAGGACCCCTCCCGCCTCTTTGCCCCCGGCAACACTGCAGAAGCTACCCGGCTGTGTGTGTGTAAGTGGATGTGAGTATCCACCAACTACGATGTGTCAGAGTGTGTCCGAGTGCGTTTGTGCGGCACCCCCTGGAGCTGCTCCGACAAGGACATGATTGGGATGCTTTTCCCCCCCCCCCCCCCCACTCGCATCGCGTCATGTGGCCCGTACAGGGACCTCTGCGGAGTGTCCCGAAAAGTGTCCCTGACAGCTGGAGGCTGTCAGTTCACGTACGGTGAAGACGTGCCTCTGAAGACAGATCCGAGTTTTATCAGACCTGTTCTGAGGGGCGACTGATGCCCCTCTTGGGGAGAGGGACTGGTCGAAGCCGGGGGACCCTGGTGAGAGCTTCTTTTGTTCCCATGGGAGCTTCGGAGTCAGGGACTCAGCGTTTTGATGAGTGAAGCTCCACAGGGCGCCTTTGAGGTTTTTTTTCCCTTTCCTCTCGGTGGTGGGTTATTAAAATGCCCTAGGGTATTGTATCGGTTTGGCCAAATTTAGAAATATATCCTCTGAGAGAAGGCACAACCACCCCTCCCCCACCAGGTTCGGGAAAAAAAAAATTTTCCTCGAAGGAAAGTGAAGAAGATAAAACTATTTATTTAACAAACACACGGGAAAGGAAAATAATGTTAAATGGTAAAATCTTTCACTGTGGAGGAAAAACCTGGGAAAGCGTTAGAGTCCTCCCTTTGGTCTCCTCAGAGCTGGGGCTTGGCCCAGGGCCAGGCCCTCTGTGCCCGGTGGAAAGTCCTCCCGATGTGCTCTGAGGTTGAAAGCAGTCCAGTAGAAAAGGGAGAAAATCCGTAATTCCAGAGAAGGAAAAGCAAAGTCCAACTCTCAGTCTCTCTCCGGAGAACAAGAAACTGAAAAAAAACTGGCCAAAAGCTGACTGGAAAACAGCAAGCTGGGTGCTTCCTCGCTCCCCTACCGCAGCTGGGGGGAAAAAAACCTGCTATCTTTATATGACCTTGAACGAGCTGCAAACTGCTTTGAGAAAGTTTTGCTCAGTTTTTTTCTCTTCCCCCTCTCAGGCTCAGTTTAGAGGCATAGAAAGGCACAAACATTAATTTCTGGGCATAGGCAGCGATATGGGATACACATCATAACGTCACCCCAAGACAGAGGTCTAGAGTGGTTTTTACTCACGAATCTTCCTCAGGGATCGGTGTCTTGCCCGCATTCCTCCACCAGTTGTTACAGCGGGGATTACTGTAACAGGCATATATCAAACCAGGAGTCCCGTGGAAAAGTATATGAACAGATTCGTAGTAGATGTTTCAGAGGTCTTTATTTCTCCGGCCGCATGGCCGGGGCTCTGTCCAGGAACTCTGCCGTCACGGGACCCCAGGGTCCTTGGCCACACCGGGGAACACAAAACAACCAATGGGAAATGAGGCTGAACAGGGGCAGGGAAACCCCGTGGCTCCCCCCCAAGGGCCCATCTCCCAGGGCTCCATGGCAGGGGGGGAGACCCCAACAGGTATACAGGCATTTCACCTTACAGGTGGTTTTCACCCGACAATCAGATCTCCCTGCGGTACACAACATGTTGTTCCAGCCCTCTGCATTACCCACCATGTGCAACCAGGTCCCTGAGAAAAGACAACCCCACGGATGGGTTTGTCTGTACTCAAGGCAGAATTAATCTAAACAGGTTTTCCTAACAGACCTCTGACTTGCACTAGTGGGACCTTATCTCCATCTACTGTATGCAGGGATCCAGATAGGGCTGGACCAGCTCTATTGGTGGAACCTCGGGCGTTAACTAACAAGGTGGCCTTTGCCAGATGCTGCTCCCAATTTTTAAAAGTTCCCCAACTAGTGCCTTCAAAGTGGTTTTCAACAATCCATTGCACCGTTCCACTTTGCCTGCAGGTGGTGCATGATAAGGGATGTGGTACACCCACTCAATGCCATGTTCCCTAGCCCAGGGGTTAATAAGGCTATTCTTAAAATGAGTCCCATTGTCAGATTCAATTCTCTCAGGGGTGCCATGCCTCCAAAGGACTTGCTTTTCAAGGCCCAGGATGGTGTTCTGGGCAGTAGCATGAGGCACAGGGTAGGTCTCCAACCATCCCGTGGTGGCTTCTACCATTGTGAGCACATAGCGCTTGCCTTGGCGGG
>NW_008236991.1:0-451 GCF_000691975.1 Corvus brachyrhynchos | reverse complement strand
ATTGAGCAAAGCTTTTACAACTTCTTTTGCTGTGTTGGTGCGACAGGGGAAAGCCTCAGGCCATCTACTGAAGGTGTCAACCAGTACCAGTATATACCTGCATCCCTCTTTGCATGGCATCTCAGCAAAATCTATTTGCCAATAATCTCCCGGGAGATCTCCTGTCTTTGTTACTCTTAACTCTTTTGCTTGTGTCAGGGTTGTTTTTACAGCAGGTTTCACACTTGCTTGTTACAGATTGTACAATATCAGTCATTCTTCTTTCTATCACTACTTTCTTCAAATGTTTTAAAAGATTTTCTGTTCCCCAGTGGGTACTTTCATGCTCTCGTTGGGCTATTTCTCGAAGGATCAGAGGTGGAACTACGACGTCCTACTGGGGTAACAGCTCACCCACTCACCTTCTTTGATTTCAGCTTTAAGGAACTTAATTAATTTGTGATCTCTCTGA
>NW_008236990.1:4888-5850 GCF_000691975.1 Corvus brachyrhynchos | reverse complement strand
TGCACCAGTGTCCAACATGCCTTTGATTGAAATCGTCTTGTCTCCGCATGTCAAGTTGCAAACGATCACAGGTTGATCACGGCCTATCTGCTTCACCTAACTGGCATGAATGTCCATATCTTCAATTCCAAATGAAGCCTGTTGATTGGTCACTGGCATGATCTGTTCTGTGGCATGAGATGGCAAGGCAATAGCTTTGGCTATTGGAGTATTTTCTGGAATAACCAATGGAGGACGTAGAGGCATAGCCAAAACTGTTAGCTCTTCATTATGATCTGCTGAAACAGTTGATGGATAAACAATGAGCCCTAGGATGCTACATCTATCCTTGCCTACAATTAAAAAGTCTTGCCTCTTCCATGATGTTCCAGTGACCCCTGTGGGTATCACTGCATGATTTTCATTCATAAAACATACTAATTTGGAGGCTGCCAATTCACATTGTGCCCCTGGTAGCAGCAACTCTGGGTCGGTGGGGAATCTACAGATGGTCCAACTGATAGAATCTGATTGACCTTCCCTGATGGCTGTGTTCCCTGTGGGATCATGGGTTGAGCCGTCGCCATAACTTGTGTCATAGCGCGTTGGCGTCCTGCGCTCCTTTTCAAGTTTCCTGGAAGAGGTAAAAGATTTCCGTCCACATTTGTTCTGGAGCGACATTGATTGGCATGATGTTTTCCTTTTCTACATCTTGGACAGAGTCCTGGCACTTTCACATTTTTTGCAGGTCCTGGACAATGCTTTTTCATGTGTCCATATTTCCCGCATTTAAAGCATGGTCCCCCAGTGAATTCTGTGGCCATCACTTCTGTGGAGTTACTTTGTTGTAGATCTGAACAAAGCGCTGCTAGAGTTTTTGAAAATCTTTTGTCTTGCGCTTGAAGAATTTTTCTGATTTCTTGTCCCAAAATGCTTGCTTGGATTGTTGCAACATGCTGAGGTGTGCCCACCTTACTGCATGC
>NW_008236990.1:3420-4699 GCF_000691975.1 Corvus brachyrhynchos | reverse complement strand
CAGGACCTTGCTTTATTTCTGTGTAAACGCCTTCTGGGGTTCCGGTTGGTGGAATTTGTAAAATTGCCTTTTGTGCTGCTTCTTTGATGTCCGCAAGCACATTTTGAGGCAAGAGCACTGTCTGATCTTCTGGTTTATCGTGAGGTTCGCCACCAGCTAATTGCTCTAGTGTGAGAGCAGCATGTGGTCATCTCGCATATTTTTCTCTTAGCTCGTGAAGTGCTCTTCTCCATCTTGCATCCCATAGCAGGAGTTGTGCATCTGTAAAAATTGTCGAGGCAATATTTCTACAGTCAAAAGGTACCATGTCATAGTTGTTGAATGTGCCTCTCAAAAGCTGTTTGAAGTATGGACTTCCCAAACCATGAGTTTTCACTGCATCCATTAAATCTTTGATGACTTGATGATCCATAGGTCGCCATGCAGGAGGGTTTTGATTTTATCTGGAATATGTAACTGGCATTACAATGCTATCTGTCTCTGCCATATTAAAGTCTCTCTCTTTGAGTCCTTTTTTCCTAATGCTGGTCCAGTCTGTTGTAAGAGACGTATCTCCTGAGACATATTTGTCAGATGAAACCAAGTCCATACCAGCATTCTGTGGACTTGTAGTTTGACAGGATGCAGGTCCTTCTTGACCGAAGAATCCATGCATTCCATCTTCCCCTCCCCCTCCTGTTTGAGGAATAGGGAAGGGTATCCGTGGTTGTGCACTGTGAGGAAGAAGGGGTGGAATGGCTGAAACCACCATTGCTGGAACTGTAGATGGCATTGATGTAGACATAGAAGGAATATTTACAATGGATGCAGGTAGGGTTCTGCCACTGTGTTCCAAGGATGAGGGTTGGGGGCCCAGTGCACCATGTTGAGGTAGAAATTCTTTAGCACATTCCTTGAGTTGGAGAAAAAGCTGATGTACAAAGTCTTTTGGAAATTGAAAATTGGTGTTGATGTGTTGAGGAGCTGGAGTGTTGTTGTTGAAAGTGAACTCCAGGAGTAGGCATTGGAAAAGCCGGAGTGGTACTAGTTGTGGTATAAAAATAAGGTGAACCTTTTGATGATATAGGAATGCCTTGTGAGGCTGTAATGGTTATAATATTTTCATCACTAAGGGTTTGAGCAGGTACTTGTGGTTGTAAAAGTCCCATAATGTCAGCTGAATGATGTTGAGCAGTTTGTAGAGGATGTGCTGTAAATGATATGTCTCGTTCCGAGACTTCCCGTTTAATTGGGACAATATTTATTTTATCTTGTTCTCCTGGAGGAAGAATAGAAGGAA
>NW_008236990.1:0-2353 GCF_000691975.1 Corvus brachyrhynchos | reverse complement strand
GGGGCTGCCGAGGCTGCGAGCGGGGTTTTAAAACCCTCCGTCGCCTGCACGGGTTTCTGTGTGCTCTCCGCGGCAGTTTTAGAGCTCCCAGATTGTAAGGGAACTTGT
This sequence comes from Corvus brachyrhynchos, assembly GCF_000691975.1. Taxonomy (NCBI): domain Eukaryota; kingdom Metazoa; phylum Chordata; class Aves; order Passeriformes; family Corvidae; genus Corvus; species Corvus brachyrhynchos. Next base: position 2,245 of record NW_008236990.1, on the reverse strand, counting down.
CGGGGTTGCAGGGGAGTTTGGAAAGCCCCCTCGTCAGTAGAAGTAGGAGGTGCTGCCCTCATAAGCACATCATAAATTACCAGCGCCAGTGATAGTAACCTCAGAGCCGATTCATCTCAGAGTTGCCAAATGGTACAGAATAGAATTAACATTTTCCCAAAAAGACGATAGGTACAGATCTCCCATTACAGCATCAGGGAATTCCTTTCTCACCCTGGACAACAAATCCCAAATTTCCTTTCTAGACACTGGTACTGGATGCTTACGATATAGATTCTCGAAGCTATCAATTACATTCATCTCTGTCTTTGAAAGAACCCCTCCCATGATTGTTTTTTGGTCTAGTTTTGGACAGCTTACCTGAGTTTAGGTGGTTTTTATCGGTCTTTGAAGTCCTGGCCCGTGTTCTGTCCAGCAGTTCACGGCCTCTCCTCCCCACTGTGCACCGAGGTTAGAAGATCCTGGATTTTCAAAGCCGACCCCGGGGTTTTTCTTCTGTTTTTGGCTGCGTACTGCTGTCCGATTTCTCCTGGTACGCTCCGCTTCAGTGAGGCCCAGCACGGGGCACCAGATGACACTGTCCGTGCCTTAATTGTGCCTCCCCTGATGGGGGAGACTTTTTAGTCTTTGCCAGGAGTCCGAGAGACAAACGCGACCTTCAGCCTTCTCTGCTTTCAGATAGTTGTTTATTAAGTCTTATCAGAGAAATAGAGCCACTAACGTGACCCAGACATAGCACAAAGCAGAGAATGCAGGAGAATGCCAAATTATCAAGATTACACAGCCTTTTTAAAGGTAAATTAACCAATGGTCACTAAAAGCGTACATTATTTTTACTTTTCCACCAATGTATAAGAAATCATCTTGTCACGTAGACAGGAACCGTGGAATTCTTTATCCAATCATCCCAAACTACTTCTACTGCAGAATATGGAGTAGTAGAAGAAGGTCTGGAGAACAACCACAATCCTCCATTTTGAAGTTTTTTGCTTTTATCTATTTAATATATTAATAAACCCAAAACCTCTAAATTTTTCACCCTGTGACAATCTTACATAATATTCTATCACCTACTTCACACTGGTGTAGATTCTAATTCTTCCCAGAGGGTAGGCAATTTTCTCCAAGGACAAAGGTCAAAAACAGTGTTGTCCAGGGGGGTAGAACCCTTCAAAACAGGCACTCTAGGTTCCCACATCTCCCCCTCCTGTTTGAACCAAACACACTTCTTTGACAGCTTGTCTGTGGCTCGTCTAGCACAGTGAAGTATACATGGCACAAATACTAAAAGAATTACAACAACAATTAAGACATACAAACCTATCTTCAAAAATTTTCTCCATAAGGGTGTAAGGTCAAACGAATTGAACACATCGTTCAACAAAGATCCACTTTCTTCTCCAAGTTTAGCTATTCTATCCTCTAATTCCCGTATACCTTCATGGATGGATTTCGAATGATCTGACAAATTCATATAACACATACCTTCAAATTCTTCACATCCATGTCCATGCACTAATAGAAGATAATTAATTGCTGCTCTGTTTTGCAGAGTCGCTTGACTTATGCTCTGAACATCAGTTAACATATCGCTCAGTGCGAGAGAGACAGCATGAGAGTTCTTACTTAGCCAACAGCCCAATTGATCCAATTGTCTCAAGGCTGCTCCTGCAGCAGCATCAGGTAAAAGGAGAGCTGCAGAAAACCTTTGTCCAAAATTTCAAGCTGCAAATTTGTCATTACAATCAGGTGTATATTGCTCAACAAATCTTTTTTCCCTACGCTTATGTTATTTTATCATTTCTGCGTTAGGCATTAGCAAGGAAAGCTTTCCAAAGCTGCATGGACCGCCTTTGACATTTGAGGGGATTGCAGGCCAAATTCTGTCCCCACAAATGAGAAACATCCCTCATGGCAATTGCAATGGAGCCTGGTTGGACAGTGATCCTTACTGTTGAATTGCACCAAGATGTTGCATTTCTATATATCTTGTAATTTGAAGTGACATCTGTCGTCTTTATTTTAATCAACCCTGGAGAACTGAATACTACACAAAACTCCATCTTTATTGAACCAAGAATTTCCAATTCCTGGGGTTCGTAAGGAACCTCAGGAAGGGATTTGGTCCAAACATCCCAACTTTCCACTGGATTTGAACCGAATCGTGAAAGTTTTAGATTAGCATGTTTAGAAAGTGGCCATTTGTCTGCTGGTAAACCAACCAAATGTTGAAAATGGCTTCTTT
>NW_008236989.1:20198-20401 GCF_000691975.1 Corvus brachyrhynchos | reverse complement strand
CATGATAATGACCCCAATAAGGTCAGGTGCACAACACAGATGATGTGAAACCTGGCAAAGCTAGGGCCATCGCAATACACCACCTTCATTGCAACGATTGATGCTGACAATATCCGAGAAACAGTGGGCTCTGTCACCAACAAGCTCAGGAATTATGACAGTATGGTCAGTGGTCAGCTGAAAGCTCATGTCTCTGCTGTGGT
>NW_008236989.1:13215-15784 GCF_000691975.1 Corvus brachyrhynchos | reverse complement strand
CAGGAGCCGCCAGTGATCCCTGCCGGCTGCGAGCGGAACTGCACCCGAGGGGAAAGGGCCTGACAGCCGAGAAGGCTGGCACTGAGTTTGTGATTGCTGTTACTGCCATAATTATTGTTGTTTTGTTTGACTGATTAGATAGATAGATAGATATGGTAAAGAACCGTTACTCCTATTTCCCACATCTTTGCCTAAAGGCCCTTGATTTCAAAATTATAATAACTCGGAGGGAAAGGGGTTACATCTGCCACTTCAAGGGAGGCTTCTGCCTTCCTTAGCAGACACCTGTCTTTCAAAACCAAGACAATTTTCTATATTTTTCCAGTAAACCTTTGTGTAATTTTGACCTCTTGAGACTATCTGGTCGGTATTTCTCCCGTGCGTCTAACCCAGAGTAAAGGAACCTCCATAAACCCCTTGCATTAAAATGCTTTGAAATGTTACAATGCATTGGTACAGAGGCACTTCCATTGCGCTGTCGACCATGTCACTTTTTTGGACAAGGTTCAAGCCCCAATTCCTTTGCAGCATTTCTCAGGTATTCCCCTCTTGGTTCCCGATACATCAGAAGCCCCTGACCCTTCTCTGTTGCTCAAAACTCCATCCCCTTTCCTTGCTGAGTCTCATTTAAAGCCCTCCTTGTAAGTCTGGCCAGCTTGCTGGTGAAGACCCTCTTGCCCTGCTTTGTTGCATGAATCCCATCAGCTCCCAACAGACCTGGCTTTCTAAAGGTCAAGGCATGATCATAGAAGGAAGAAGCTTGAATATGGCACCAGCTACCCAGCCCGGCACTCAGCCGTTCAGTTTGTCTGTTCCTTCCTGGACCCCTTCCTTAGACTGGAGACTGATAGAAGAGACCACCACCTGTGCTCCCGATCCTTTTAACATCGCTCCTACAGACATATTACTCTCCTGGGAGGGTTCTAAGTTGCCTCATCAGATGCTACACAGAAGAGTAGGAGCAGATGATAATCTGTATTGTTCAGCAGACTCCGCCACCTCTCAGTGACACCACTCGAGGCTGAGATCCCTTACCTAACACCAGACATCGATGGGGTGGGGTGCTAAGTGACATTCTTTTCACATAGTAAGCTTACGCAATAATCTTTGTATCCCATACTGACATTAAGTGTAGTAAATAGCTATTTACTGCAAACTCATGTACTTATTAAAAATTTTACGTACATAAATTTACTGACTTGAACTCAATAAACTAACTGCTAGATCAGATCTCTCCGAGTGTTCTCTGACTCTTCTCCTGACCCACCTGGACGGCATCAAAAGAATTTGTGGTGGGTTAACCTTGGCTGGATGACAGGCACCCACAGAGCCGCTCTATCACTCCCCCTTCTCGCTGGACGTGTTGATAAGCCTTGGCTGGATGACAGGCACCCACAGAGCCGCTCTATCACTCCCCCTTCTCGCTGGACAGGAGAGAGAAAAGAGAAAATAAGATGGAAAACAACTTGGAAGTGGAGAAAAGGCCGTTTACTAAAGCAAAAGCTTGCGCACAAACAAGTAAAGAGGAAAAAGAAAATAATTCTATCCTCTAGTTCCTATAAGCAAGCACTGTCCAGCCACTTTCTGAGAAGCAGGACTACAGCACGCATAGGGGTTGCTCCGAAAAGCAACCGTTGTAAATAACGAATGCGCCCCCTTCCCCCTCCTTAACTCAGCTTTCGTATCTGAGCTGAAGTCATATGGTACAGAACATCCCTCTGGCCAGTTTGGGTCAGCTGGCCTGGTTGTGTCCCCTCCCAGGATCTTGCCCACCCTCAGCCGACTGATGCTGGGGCAGAATGTTGGAGAGACAGTGCTAATGCTGTGCCAACACTGCTCAGCAGTAGCCAAAACACTGAGGTTTTATCAACACCTTTCTAGATACAAATGCAAAGCGTGGCACTGACGGCTGCTATGGGGAAAATGAACTCCATCCAATACAATCTCCACTCCTTACTTCATACTATTTGCATCATAATCAGATCCCACTGAATTATATATATATTTTTATCTTCTAATTATTCCATTGTATTTATTTGTCATTACTGAAATCCCTTCTTACCAATGCTTACAACTTAAACTCCATGCTTAAACCGTCCTTATACACAACACATAGATCCATGCATTGTCATTAACTACTGTCCCCCATCCATTCACAGATAGTTATTATTTTCCCATTTCATGGGCTTCCTCCACCCCTCCAGATGTTTAAAAACAGGCCGCGATTTGGGGTCCATTCCATCAAGATGGGTGCTCAGGACAGAAGCAACACACTCGATCATTAGGCACCGACACCAGCCCTGCCTGGGCTGTTGTCGCACTCTCCTTGCTCTTTGCAAAATTCACTCATTATCGGTTCATGTCAGTCCTGCTACTTTACTTCCTGCAACAGACAATTTACACACAGATTATTTTTCACCCAAGGTTAAATTTCCTTGAAGAACGCACCTGGTATCCCCATCCTTCCACGTTACCCACCAAGTATACCCTGGTCCTTGGGCAAAGGCAATCCCATTAATAGGTTTGCCTTTTCCCATGGGAGGAGAAATCCACACCGACTTCCCCACAC
>NW_008236989.1:0-11145 GCF_000691975.1 Corvus brachyrhynchos | reverse complement strand
GTGCATTGCCTGTTCAGGTGTAAAGGCCCAGGCAATGGGAGATGATAACCACTCTAGGTACCTGCTCAAATCCTTCCACACACACTGCCACCCAGGGACCAGCCGCTTCAGGGCACATTTCAGTATCTCCTCACCTACAGTTTGTTTTGACTTACAGCAGGATGACACCAGGATTCCACAAATCCCATAGTTTACTAACAGTATTAGTTAATAGTATTAATAGTTTTCAACAGCATACAGAAGGATGAACAAGGAACACGGGAGCCTGCATTCTAAAACCATCCACATCAATCCCATGTCGGGAGAGGGATTCCCTCATTGTCCCCAGAAAATACCTACCCCAGCACAACAAAGCCATCAATGCCACAGCAAAGCACAGAGCCATCATTTGTATTAACATGTTCCCAAACTCAACAAAACAGATAAGCAGCATACCTGACAAACTCCATGTCCCACACAGGAGCTTGCAACTCAACAACTACTATTACTATGGCATGCAAGATATAAACCTGCTGTTGTCTCGGCCCATGTTGGGCACCAAAAAGGATTGTGGAGGGGTGGCCTTGGCTGGATGCCAGGTGCCCACCTAGCTTCTCTATCACTCCCATTTCTCACCTTGACACAGAGAGAAAATAAGATGGAAAACAACTTGTATGTTGCAATAAAGCAGTTTGCTAAAGTAAAAGAGAAATTTGCATTCTAACAAGCAAATAGGAAAAAGAAAACAATTCCATCCTCTAGTTCCCATCAGCAAGTGCTGCCTGGCCACTTTTCGGGAAGCAGGGCTTTAACACATGTAGCGGTTGCCTGGAAAGGCAAACATCATAAATAATGAATGCGCCTCCTTCCTTCTCCTGTACTTAGCTTTTATTTCTCAGCTGACGTCATACGGTATGGAATATCCCTCTGTCCAGTTTGGATCAGCTGGCCTAGTTGTGTCCCCTCCCAGGATCTTGCCCACCCCCAGCCTACTGATGGGGGGGCAGAATGTTGGAGAGACAGCACTGATGCTGTACCAACACTGCTCAGCAGTGGCCAAAACACTGTTTTCTAGCTACCAATGAAAAAACTATCTAGTAAGTAGTAGAGTAAACCTTGCCAAAGAACTTTGTCGTGCTTTCACTTTTATATTAAACCTGATTTTGCTGATACCTTTGCCAGTGATTCTTTTGATGCCATGATGATTTTTTGCCTTTTCTTCTATACCCCTTTTATACCTTTTTATAACTTCTGTATTCTTAGTGGTTTTTTGCCTACATTCTTGGACTTGTTTGTCAAGCTGAGAGACTAAACATTTTAGAAGCTTCGTAGGTAGGGGTTAGTGTGTCCCAGACCCCAAGGTCCTCTCCATAACACATTTAGTAAACTACGATAGAACCATCCAGGGGAAGGTTCCATGGGGAGGGGGGGCTCATTCAAGCCTCTCATTGGGGAATCTTTGATAGATATGCTAATTAGTAAGACCTATAATGTTAGACCAGATCTTTTGGGGGTGTACATTGTGGTGTGCATTTCAGTGCATTCGACCTGGATGTAGTGCACCTAAGGATCCTTAAAATAAATACCAAGGTAAAATCCCTTTTTCCCTTCAAACCGTGTTTGACTCTTGATTTTAAGACCAGGAAAAGGCATCACTTTAAGTGACCTAAAACACTCATTCGCACTGATTGGCTGTTGCAATCCGCTCTAATCACAAATGAGCAAAGTGAGCTCTCTGTGGATTATGGATAGAATCCTGAGGTTCAAAATATTCCCCAAAACGTGATTAAAAGCAAATGAGGGTAAATGTTGATACCAAAAAATTGATATGTGGGAAACAGAGAAGCAGAAACTTCCACAGGCATTAATGATTTTGATTTACAGCCCTGGAAAGAGCTTGGATTGATGTAATGGCAAAGGTATACAGACTTTAAGCAGAAGAATTATAAACCTGTGTTTCTATAGTTATAAGAAAATGTATTGGGTGATATGGTGAAGGGTTCTTAAATATAGTAATGTGATTTTATAGTTTAAGTTAAGAATGTAGATGTTATAATAGAAGTATATGCGTGTACGTGAGCTATCAAGTAATTGGTTGTGAAACAGATGCAATGCAGTAAAAAATACCAAAGGTGATAGGTTATAAAGTCAAAACAAAGTTTCATGTTAATTGCTCATTGGACCAAAAAGTTATAAATTGCCATGTAACCCTGAAACTTGTGACTGTCTGCAGTTATGGCGATGTGTTACTAAATTACGGCCTTTGAGACTGATGCCTTGTTGATTTTTCAAGTAATAAATCATGATAACCGTGACTGTCCCATCTCTTGGATAAGGCGCCAACAATTAGTGCGCCGGTGAGGCGGATTTATTGAAGACAAGGTCGGAAGAAACGTCGGAAGCCACCCCGACTGATGTGAGAAGTATCAATCGTACTCTGAAAGAAAGGGTTATCCAAACCTAAACAAAGCTGAAAGGAAGCTTACTGGATATCGCTGGTTTGACATCCTATTGACGTTTTGTTAGAAGAATTCATCTGTGAGTGAATCAGGTGAGAGCCGTGGGGATGAGAGATGGGTCAAAATATCTCAAAAGAGCAAAGAGATGTTTATACTAAGCTGAAGACTTTAATAAGGTTACATTCCAGGTCAGTTCTGAAGCAAGAACTGAAGGATTTATTGCTTTGGGTTTTAAAAAACTATCCTCAATCCGAGCTGATAGCTCCGCTCCATAAAGCACTCTGGGATTCTGTTGGTATTCAGCTTTTTGACCTTGCTACTAAACGAGATAAAATTGCAGCTTCCCTCCTACCTACATGTAGGGTACTAATAGAGATATTTAATGACCCTTTTTACTGCTGACTTTATCTCTGGAATTTTAACTGCGCAACAAGCAGTCGCCCTCTTTGGCCGCTTGTAATATTGCACCCGAAAGGTGGGGGGGGAAGTCTGCCCACGAGCAGAAGGGGGGGAGTCCCCGGAAATGACTCCAGAAATGACAGAAAAAAACATGGACGCTGTGGAATTACAGCCGGAAAATCTTAATCTGAGGGCAGATATGCAAATTCAGGATGAATGTTCTACATCAGAAGATGAATTTGATTTAGATCTTCAAGATATAAATCAGCTTTCTTCTGCTGAAATGCGGAATTCCTTTTCTTCTCACAAAGAAAGGAATTCTGGAAAGAAACCCTGTCTTGCAAACTGGCATGCTATACATCATAAAGTAATTAAAGAGGGTGATATTGCTTTAGCTCGTAAATAGTTTTTGGCACTGCCAATAAAATATGGGAAAGCAGGAGCAAACCCAAGATGGGAGGCTATCTCACATGATGACATTAAGGACTTAAGGAAGGCAATAAAGGAGTGTGGCTTAGGTTCTCCCTATTTCAAGCAGTTGTTAAAGGGGATTTTCAATCATTTGGACTTGACACCTTTTGACTGTAAAAATATTTCTTTAATGATTCTGACCGATTCACAGTACATATTGTGGGACTTAAGATGGCGCAGACTCCTCGAAAAGCTCATAGAGAGTTATGCAGGAGGCCCTAATGCAGCCCTGATGCTTGCACACCTGGCAGGGGACCCACCTCATGACAGGGCAGAAGATCAAGGAGACCTGGTGAGAGCGGTCCTTGGTGATATCAAAGATGCAGCCAGAAAGGCACTTCTGCAAGTTGAACCTGTGGATAGTCCACAAGGTGCCTAGAAGTGATTGAAGATATGGGACCTCTCCAGCCTGGACTTCCTTCTCTCTCTATGATCCCAAGAGATTGGCCTTTAGTTATCACTGATTTAAAAGACTGTTTTTTCAATATTCCACTTCATCCAGATGATGCCCCACGTTTTGCATTCTCTGTCCCAAGTATTAATAGACAGGAACCACTGTTAAGGTATCACTGGGTTGTGCTTCCTCAGGGAATGAAAAATTTACCTACTATATGTCAATGGTTTGTGGCAAAAGCTTTATCTCCAGCTAGACAGAAACATCCTCAAGCAAAAATTTTACACCATATGGATGATCTGTTGATTTCAGCACCAACACAAAAGGAGATGGAGGAAGCTCCTGACAGTGTTATTGCAGAGATTAAAAATGCTGGACTTGAGATTTCTACATCAAAAATACAGGAAACTCCACTGTGGGGATATTTGGGATGGAAAATGACAGAACGAGCTATTATGCCACAGAAAATACAGCTTCGAATTAAAATTAATACCTTGCAGGATTTGCAGCAGCTTTTGGGAGAAATAAATTGGATCAGATCTACATTAGAAATCACCAATGATGAACTTGCTCCAGTTTTTGACTTGCTAAGAGGAGACTGTGACATTACGTCTCCAAGGGCTTACACCTGAGGCTCAAAAAGCTCTTGACAGAGTGGCAGAAGCATTTCAGAAAAGACAAGCACATCGTTGTATTATTTCACAACCATTTTTTCTTGCAGTATTAGGAGAAAAAATGCAGTTGTATGGTCTTATATTTCAATGGGATGCCTCTGCCAAAGATTCTTTGCTAATAATAGAATGGGTCTTTTTACCTTACAGGTCTCCAAAAACAATCTTCACGACAATGGCGATGTTAGCATAACTTATAATCAGAGGTAGAGCAAGGCTGTTAGCTATGACAGGCAAAGATTTTGCAGTAATTTATTTATCTTTGAAGAAGCAGTATTTTGATTGGGCATTATAAAAATCAGATCTGCAAATTGCATTGTTGAATTATTCAGGTACCTGTTCTATTTATTTTCCTAGCCATTACAGGCAAAGTTAAGCTTCAGAGAAAAACCTCTGTTAAGTGAAGTGCCTTTGAATGCTGTAATGCTATTTACCAGTGGGTCAGGAAAAAAACATAGATCAGTGATAGTATGGCAAGATCCAGAAACTAAAGCATGGAAATCAGATACCCAAACAATAGAAGGTTCAACACAAGTGGTTGAGCTTGCAGCAGTAGTCAGAGCATTTCAGCTTTTTCAGGAACCTTTTAATGTGATTACAGACTCTGCTTATGTTTCTAATATAGTTAAAAGACTAGAAGGATCAGTTTTGAAAGATGTTGTAATGATGCTCTGTGTTGTTATCTTACATGTCTTTATACGATTGTGCAAAGCAGAACTAATCAATATTTTGTCTCTCATATTAGAGCTCACTCATGGCTTCCAGGATTCCTGGCAGAAGGCAACTCCAGGGCTCATAAGTTAACAGTAGCCATAGTGAACACCCTACCTAATATTTTTGAACAGGCGAAGCTGAGTCATGCCTTTTTTCATCAGAATGCACAGGGTCTTATGCGAATGTTTCATCTTTCCAGAGATCAGGCTAGAGCAATTGTAAATACCTGCCCAGATTGTCAACTGGTGCAGCCCCCTGTTTCCACAGGAGCGGTTAACCCTCGAGGACTGCAGAGCTTGCAATTGTGGCAAACAGATATCACCAAATACCCATCTTTTAGAAAATATAAAAATATCCATCTGTCAGTGGATACATTTTCCAATGCAGTTTTTGCTTCTGTACATACAGGAGAAACAGCAAGTCACGCATGTCAGCACTTTTTGCAGGCTTTTGCTTCTCTAGGAGTGCCTCAAGAAATAAGAACAGATAATGGTCCTGCTTATACAGCTCAAAAAGTAGCCACATTTTTAATGAATTGGGGTGTGCGCCACACTTTTGGTATTCCTTATTCTCCCACGAGTCAGGCAATTGTAGAAAAGACACATCATTCTTTAAAATGCATTTTAGACCAGCAAAAAGATGTAGCACAGGCAACACCACAGATGCGATTAAGTAAATCCTTGCATATTTATAATTTTTTTAATAGTTCTTCTGCAGAGCCTGATCCTCCAATATTTAGGCATTTTTCTAACAGCACACATGCAAAATTAAAGGAAAATCCTTTAGTTCTAATCAGAAATCCAGAAACAGGACAAACTGAAGGTCCATTTTCTCTAATAACCTGGGGCAAAGGGTTTTGTGTTTCTACAGGTACGGGACCCAGGTGGCTTCCTGTGAAGAACGTGAAGCCATACCACGTGCAGAAACACATTGACAACTCTACGAGTAAAGAAGAAAGTACACAGACGTGAACTACGCAGAGACTACAACTCATGCCTGCAATCTCTTGTTTTTATTGCTAAAACTGTGAACTTTGGGGTTTATGTCAATATAAAGAGTGTGAAAAAGAAGAATATTGTAAAGCTCTTTTGGCAAATAATCCTCACCTTCCTATTTAAAAGAAGGCACGAAGTACCTTTGTGCCTCATCATTAGGTGATGTTCAGACAAAATTGAGAAAATATAAAAGAATATTCTTAGAAATTCGTTTGAAAATTAAAATTTAAGAAGAGTCTTTTACCAAAAGATAGCTTTAAAGAAACATGGAATTTAATCAGATGTTAAATTTGTTTTTTGCCTTGTTTGTTTTGTTTGCTTTTAGTGGTGTAGCTTTGCCAGTTAATCAACCCAGAACCAATGTTTGGGTGACTTTAGCTAACGTTTCAGGTTTGGATACTCTCTGTTTGTCTACTACAACTCCAGAAAATCCATTTTCAACTTGCTTAGTCAGTGTACCAGTACAAAACTGGCCAATACCAAAGAGTTAATGAATCTATACGAGGCACCTTCGCTGAGTCAAAAGTGTAGGAATACTATACTCCAGTAAATACATGGGGTTGGTGGACACCCTATCTTCCTAAAGCCTCTGTTGAACCTCAAGAATTAGAACTCCTTGGTTCTGTAAAATTCTGTGTGAAATTCAGTTCTACAGAGAACAGTCAGTGGTGAGAGATGTCTCTCCACATCACCCTGTGTATAAGAACCACTCCTTTTGGTGTAATGATACTTCTGTAGGTCCATCTACATTTAGTTCTGTTCCTCTTCAACTACCACGAGGAATGTTTTTTGTTTGTGGAAACAGAGCATGGCCTGCTATCCCTTCAAACATTAAGGGTGGTCCGTGTACTTTAGGGAAGCTTACATTGTTAACTCCTAATATGAAAAGAATTGTCAGCATTAGACACAGAGGAAAAAGATCTTTTACCCATCAATATGGACCAGAGTGAAAAGATGATTTCAATCCATGGAGTTTTGGGAAAAGATTTACAGCATCTCTTCTTTTGCCACCATTTGCTTCAGCAGTTGCATTAAAGCAATTAGATCGATTAGGATGTTGGCTGAGTAAACAATCTAATGCCACTTGCATTGAGTGGCTTCTTAGCAGATGTCAAAGGTGTGAGGCATGCAACTTTGCAAAACAGAGCAGCCATTGATTTTCTTTTGTTAGCCCATGGACATGGATGTGAGGACTTTGAAGGGATGTGTTGTATGAATCTGTCCGATCATTCAGAGTCTATTCATAAGAGCATACAACAACTTAAAGAGGGTGTATCAAAAATAAGAATTGATGATAGAACTTGGCTGGATGATTTGTTTAGTGGATGGAATTTAAAACCATGGTTAAAGAAATGTCTTACAACAGGTCTTTACATTTTAGTAGTCATAATAGCAATACTAATAATGGTGCCTTGTTTGTTCCAATGTGTACAATGGATGATTGATAAATCTATTAATGGAGTTTTTTTAGTGCACAGAGGAGGGGGAGATGTGGGAAACAGAAACTTCCACAGGCATTAATGATTTTGATTTACAGCCCTGGAAAGAGCTTGGATTGATGTAATGGCAAAGGTATACAGACTTTAAGCAGAAGAATTATAAACCTGTGTTTCTATAGTTATAAGTAAGAAAATGTATTGGTAATTGGTTGTGAAACAGATGCAATGCAGTAAAAAATACCAAAGGTGATAGGTTATAAAGTCAAAATAAAGTTTCGTGTTAATTGCTCATTGGACCAAAAAGTTATAAATTGCCATGTAACCCTGAAACTTGTGACTGTCTGCAGTTATGGCGATGTGTTACTAAATTACGGCCTTTGAGACTGATGCCTTGTTGATTTTTCAAGTAATAAATCGTGATAACCGTGACTGTCCCATCTCTTGGATAAGGCGCCGACATTGATATATTTTATTTAACAGTAAAAGAGGAAAAGAGAAAGAAAGAGAAAAAAAGAAAGAAATAGAAAAAGAGGTGTGTGGGAGGGGACAGGAAGAGTGACAGAGACAGATTAAGTAGAAACATATCACCACTCCGTGGGTTCCAACGACGTCTTGTTGTTCCCCTCCATCTGGTCTTCTTGGTGGTGAGGGTCCCCGGCCAAAAAGCATAGAATCCAATGGATTAATATAAGTTTTGGCAAGCGTTTGGTCAAGGCAGGAAGGCCCAGGAGCCTCCCCTGAGGCGGGGGAAGTTTGACACTGTCTCTTGCAAGACTTTGGATTAGTTGCATCATTTTGCATCACGTGCAGTGCTCTGGTGCAGGGTCTGGGAACCCCTTGGAGGGGATCCTTTGATGGACCATGATACCCCCTCAGCTGCCCCTCATGTGACTGTCCCATAGATGTGGCTTTTCCAGGGTGGGGGGCCCCTTTAGCTGGGCCAGTTTGTGTAGTGGAGGATGGGCGTTCTCTGCCTCTGACCAGAGGTTTTTTGCCATACACCCAAAACCTCTCCTCCTCCTACCTGGGTTGGGGAGGGGTGTCTGTGCAAACCTAGCAGCAGATAAGCCTGGGGCTATAGCCTCAACCCTGAAGCTGCTAGGCTGGGCCCTGCCTTAGATGCTCTTCCAGTCTTATCCATTACTTCCCAGATGCTTTGAACAATAGTGTCACTTTTCTTATCTCTATGCCTTAGGCGGTTTAACTCCTAGTTCAGGGTTTAAGTCAGGAGGCCCATTCAGGGTAGGCTTCGGTGGTGCAGCTTCATTATACAGTTTTAATGGACTAAATCCTTCATAAAAAATCTTTAAGCCATAAACCATAACATTTCAGTCTCCGACATAGGCGTAGTAGGAAGGATGGAAAGTGATATCAGCGAATACTTACAGAAGCATGGAATAAGTCAAAGTCCTAAGTTCTTGGACAAATGGGCTCGGCAGGGATCCAAAAGCTGTGGAGGAACATCTGAAAGCAGCTATGGGCTGCATGAAGGCTAGCAATGACAAAGGAATTAGTTGCAGTAGGTTAGGCACCTGCCTAGGCTCAGGGGGAACCTCCTCACAGTATTCCAGTAATTCAAGGGAGGGTACAAAGAAGACAGAGGCTCTCTCCTCACAAGGAGTCACATGGAAAACACAAGGGACAACAGGCACAAGTTGCACCACTCCCCATTGCTGGAGGTTTTCAAGATGCAATTGGACAGGGTGCTAGATAATCACATTTAGGCTCCCTTACCCACAAAAGGCTGGACCAGATGATCTTGCAAGGTCCCTTCCAACCTGGGTTGGTCTAGGATCCTACAATTCTCCAGTGGATCTTGGTTTCATAACCCTTGGCTCTCTCTGGTTTGGAGCTAAGTATCAGCAACCTTGACTGTGAGGTGAGATATAGAATTCCACAAGGCGACAGACTTCTAAAGCCTATGGCAATCACTCAGTCTTGGAATGTATTAAGCCATAACCAGCTTCTCCAAAATTCCCCCGCCCCCCCGAAAGCAGGAAGACTTTCTAGATACCTTACTGAGTTTATATAGACATTGCCCACCTCAATCATTCAGTAAGCAAACACTGCACCAGTGCAGTTTCCATCTACTTCAGGTAAATCATTTCTATCTCTTCCCCAGGAAGATTAAAGAAAGGTGAAGTCCGTAGGTTACCTACACATATGCATCACCAAACTTCACCCAGTTGCTTGGGACTACTGAAGTGATGAAAATGCCTTTCACTGGGTGTCTCACGTTGTCTCAGTAACATAGGGTTCAAGGGCAGTGAAGGACTGCCCGACTTTCCCATGCCCACCTCCCTTTTGTAATAGCTGTTAAAGCAAGCTGAAATTTGCTGTCTCACTGTATTGTAGTTTTGGTTTGGGTCTGGCTGTGATAGAGGTAACTTACCCCATCATAGCCCTCATAGTGCCCTGCTTTGCAGTTGTAGATAGAAGGGTATTGACAACAAACCACTGCTACTGCGGAGCACTGCTCCCACAGCATGGAGGCTGTCACTCCAACCACCCCCAGAGTCTAGAAAGCTAGGGGTGGGGAAGAGGTAGGGAGGGGACAGAGCCAGGACGGCTGACCCAAAGTGACAAAAGAGAGATTCCACTGTGCTGTGGAAGAACCACAGCTGCCAGTCAGACCAATTGTTTTCTCCTACCATATCCCTCCTCACCAGAAAAGGGATATCAATGGGGCCTTATCACAAAGCCATTGAAAAAGCACTCCAGCAGGAGGTGGATGCTCCCAACACATTGCACCATGCCAAAACCACCCTTGGACAGCATGCCTGTAGCCTCACATACAGTATATTGTAGAGTTTTAGCAGAAGCCTACATGAGCTTTCCATATGTTGACTGTACCACTGCCAAAGAGATAAGAATTTGCTTCCAACAAGACTTGGGAGACTGCTAACCACTTCCAGCGTCACGCTTCAAATGAAAAGAAAAATCACTATTGATGGAAGGCTGTTATCAGGCTGAAACATTCCACATACTTGCACTCTGGGAAGACACCGTTTGAACTTGCAGAACTACTCCCCCTCAGTAAGACGCGCAAGACGGAGATGATATCCCCATGACAAATCTTTATTGTGCAACTGCTGCTCAAAGCTTTTATTACCTTCCACAGACACACGGCACAAAAAATTACACACTGAAAGCTGCTAGATTGACAGGCAACAGATGAAATCCATTCAGTGGCAATTTGTACAAGTGCAGCAACTCTTGTGGTGCAAAAGCCTTAGCCAGCTGGCCAATCTAACTGACGGCCACCCAGAACGGGTAGATGTATGCGATAGACAGACTGCCCACCCTCGGGCCCTTCATCCACAACCATCCGGAATCCATTGGTCAGGCCCAGGTGAGCAACACACATCTCGCCAACAATCATTACATGCCCAAGAAGCTGGAGAAGGAAGTACAAACCCATAAATAAGTAAAATAAAAAGGAACAAAAAAGGGAGAGGGCAGGAAGGGAAGGAATGAGAGCAGAGAACCACCCAGAGAAAGCAGCTAGGAAATTCCTAGCAATTCAACCATTGCGCTTCAAATTAATGTGTGTCCGCCTGCTCACAACTGGTGCTTTTCAAGCAAAGCAAAAAAGACCAATTATGTACACTAGAAGGGCAAAAG
>NW_008236988.1:7725-8341 GCF_000691975.1 Corvus brachyrhynchos | reverse complement strand
CCACCTGCGGATGCCAAGCAAAGGAAAGAAGCTTCCACTGCCTGGAAAAGGAGGAGAAACAAGACCTCCTGAATAAACAAGAAATTCTCCTCCCAGGCTGCAAACATTCCGTTTCCCACCTTCTCTGTGTTTCCATCCCCTAAGTGGCCCTTTGTTTTTAAAGAGGGAGAGTCCAAGGGAGCCATTGTTATTTAAGTTAATTGTATTTGTATTAATTTTATGTTACACTGTCCCTAAAGTTATCTCCCATAACTGCCTGTTGACATCCTACATGCTGCTGTCCCACCTGCTGCTGCAGCTCCTCCTGTACACTGGGAGCTCCAGTAGCCAGATTCCTTCAATTATCAAGGACATTGTATGGGGTTTCTTAATGGAGTTGTTAATGTTATTAGCCCTTCCCATTTTTAAGTGTTTGGTTTTGAAATCCCTTAAGCCTTTCCCCTCATTTCAATGTAATAAAGAAGGGGGAGATGTTGGGGTGGCTCAGCCTGCTCTCGGGCTGAAACCATCAAATGTCAGTCACCAGAAGAGATCACTGAGGTCTAGGTTACCTCCCCCTGGGTGGCTCCCAATCCTAAATTACCTCCCCCTGTTCCAGAAAGTTCTCCCTTTTTTA
>NW_008236988.1:5559-6180 GCF_000691975.1 Corvus brachyrhynchos | reverse complement strand
AACCCCCCTGACGACGGAAATCAGAGAAGGGACCAGTCCCCATCAAAGCATCCGTTCCTGCTGTCTGTCTAGGGTTAGCAGCAGGGAGCTGCATATTCCCTAATGCAGCCTTGTCGGCCAGCTTTCTCCAGGTTTTCTCAAAAACTGTAAATTGTACAGGTTGAAATAGAATTTGACCTAAGTGTCTGATATCAAATGGAGAAAGCAAATCTGTATTTATCACCCTTATTATCTGCATAACCCCAGCAGAACCTAGCCCATATTGTGCCACCTTGGATTGGAGGTCCTGGGCAACTTTCCAAGCAATTACCTCATGCTTATCATGCTCGCCTGAATTTGGGAGAGCCTTATACACTGGGAAAGCTTGGATCTCCCCTTTTGGGGAAGCACTACCCTCCTGAACTTCTGGTACAGCCTGTGGATGGAGTGTGACAGCTTCTCGGTTACCTCTAGAATCCTCAAATCTGTTTGGCATTCCGAGTGTTTCCAATAACCTCCAGTCACCCTCCTCCAATGCTCGCATCTTAACTGACTCTAAGATGCGACTGTAGTGGGTCGGACGCACTGTTACCGTGCAGTCCTGAAAGGTCCAGGGGCGAGACTGGCGCAGCCTTTTTCATC
>NW_008236988.1:0-4053 GCF_000691975.1 Corvus brachyrhynchos | reverse complement strand
TTGATTTATTTAATTATTTTACAAACTCTTTTATAGACTTTTTTCTTCATAGTCTAATTGGACAAAGGATCAGCCACCCCTTGGGGTGATTGGCTAAAATCCTAAAACATCCATTGTCAAAATATTTTTCTACTATACCATAAACAAGACTTTTCAAGCTTGCAGGTGGCTTGGTTGTTTACATTCCCTGCTACCTCTTCTGTGAGAGAGAAAAGTCTCTCACGGACTTAGAAAATAGCAAGAAAATCCTTGCTAGCAGCATTTTTGTATCTACAGAGGGGTGGTTGTGACTCGTCTCAGAGGATATATCTCTAAATTTGACCAAACCGGAACAATTTGGTCCATGATAGATATAACTGGAGCAGTCTATTCTCATTGTCCATGGTAGTTATGACATGCAGTGGCAGTGACATTCAGCAACCAGTGTTATGTATGCATTTTAACTTTACAGGCTGTTCTTACCCAAAGTCGAATCCCTCTGAGGTACACAATGTGTTTCCCCATCCCTCTGCATTTCCCACCAAGTGTAACCAGGTCCTTGAGCAAAAACAATCCCATAGATGGGTTTACCTTTGCTCGAGGAGGGATTAATCCAAACCATTTTTCCTAGCATACCTCTCGTATGCACCAAAGGGACTTTATCTCCATCTGCTGTATGCAGGGGTCCTGATTGGGCAGGGCCAGCTCAGTTACTGGAACCTCTGGTATTAATTAACCACGTAGCCTTTGCTAAATGCCGATCCCACTGCATGAAGGTCCCACCACGCATTGCCTTCAATGTTGTTTTAAACAGTCCATTGCACCATTCAACTTTTCCAGCAGCAGATGCATGATAGGGAATATGATACACCCACTAAATATCGTGTTCTCTAGCCCAGATGTTTATAAGGCTATTTGTGAAATTAGTCCCATTGTCTGGCTAAATAGTCCCTGTGTGGGTAAAGTTGGAGCTTGCAAGCAGAGCAGTCGCCAGGACTGCCGGGTGGGGATGGACCTATGTCAAAGGAATTGAACCCAGTTCGTGGACAATTAAATCATCACCTGGACGATTGAGGATGACCCTAAAATGGGGCACCCTTCCCCGATGTAGCGACTAAATCACCCTCCAATCAAAGGAAGACACTGGTGATTTGGGACACTCGAGGGATAAAATAGACTTTGATACTGTTTTGGGGGGAGAGGCAGTTTGATCTTCCTACAAAAGGTGGGGAGGTCTGGGGTCTATTATTACAAGTTTGGTATAACCCTGTGTGATCTTTTAAAATCCAGAAGCGACCGGGATCTGACAAAAGGAAACATCCAGGAGAGTAAAAACCTTGCAATTTTAAATTCCAGCAGGGATGCAGCATAAAGTGAATGTGAGTTCATAAAAACAGAGGGCAAGGCCAGGTGGATATCCCCACTTGCCGTGTAAGGAGCCGTCAGAGACTGAAAATAGTTCATGCCTCAAACACTGATATAAAGTTTTGCTCATTTTAAAGAAGCTACAACTGAAGAAGCTTCCCTGAAGAGTGGGACTTTAACTGAAAGTCAAACTGTTGATTAGATAAAGGGAAATGCATTGTTTAATCATTTCAGGCTGAGGGAAAGGAATGCATCCACAAAAGGCCGAAGCCAGCAGCTGCAGCTATCCCCGGCTGAGTTTGGAGCGGGGGAGAGCACAGCTCACAGAAGCCAGGGGAGAGTGGCAGAGAATACTGAGAAACTGGAGAGGAACTGGTTAGAAAAGTACAGCAAGTGTATGCAAGAAAGGATGAGGAAAAGGCAAAAGCAAAGGCAAAGGTGATGGCAGAGATTGTGGACGTTGTGGTTAACAGATTTGGGCGTTCAGTTCCCTTTCCTGCTCGGTGTTTTGTGCAGAGCTGAAAGGCTCCTGTTTGGAGGGCACCTATGCCCCTGTGCCTTTTGTGTTTTGTTGTGAAAAGCCAAAATTGGCAGGTTTCAGTCCTGAGGCCAATCTGGAGGTCCTATCTTGTGGGGAACTCCCCACCAGTCTCTGGTTTATTGTGGAGAACTAGAATTGGCAGATTCTAATCCTGAAGCCAGTTCTGCAGCTGCTGCCTTGTAGAGATGGTGTTGCCCCTATGCAGGCCTAAGTATTTGTCATGCAGCCTCGTCTGTGGGGGCTATAGAGAAACTCCCTCCGCTGAAGAATCAATTGGAGGAAACCCCACTGAAAACCTGTGGGAAAACAACAAAAGTGGTGCAACAAGCATTTCATAGAATAAAAGCTAAAACTCCACTTGAATAGGTTAATGCAATTAACAACTTGTTTCACTCAGAAATATTTTTCACTTTTTTTTGGGGAGAAGTTTGTTTCTTTTCTCTTTTCTAAGAATGTCAAACATCCCGGCATCGAAGATAAAGCAGTTTGAGAGCAAGGAAACTGCAAGCAGCAAAATCACACCTAAATGTGATAACCATTGCTTCACTATCACTTTGTATTAGCCCCAAAAGGTTTTACTTCTTTTTAAATAATCGGTCTAGTGGGCCAAATTTTCACTTTTCTTTTATAGGAATCTACCAAGACATGAGATAGAGATGTATGAAAACCAATGAAATTTGAAGTGTCACCATAATTGCTTGCATTGTCAGTTGGTTAATGTTTGTAATTTGTTTGTGTTTTCATTGCAAGTGATTTGGTGAAGGATTAAATAGAAGTTAAAGCATTCTACATATTCTTGAGTTTAACTTTTGTATAACTTGTTTTGTCTTTTTACTGAAAAATGGTGTGGTTAAGGTCTTATAGATGTATAATTTGCCTCAACCAATACTATCCTGAGAGTTGGTATAAGAATTTATACATATTTGAAATCTTACAAATATGGACTAACCTTCCCAGCTCTGCCTCAGAAAGCTTAAAAATTATTATAATTTGGCTAAATTATTTAGATTTTCTAATTCGTGAATTAAAGAATCTTGACAAAACACAAGCAAATGCTACATAAGAAATGATTGGATCCCCCTTCCTAAACCAAGAGGGGTAGCCATGGACTGCAGATAGGACATGAATAAAATACAGAAAAGCCTTCTACCAGCTCTCAAACTAATGTGCTGTTGAATCTCATGCCTTATGTCTTAAAAGGGTATTTTAACTTTGCCTCACGCCTCCCATTTATAGCACATTCTGCAATCTCAGTTGTAGGTGCAGAATGTGATGAAGGCAATTTATGTTTTACATTTCATGTGTCTGAATTCTAATCTTAATATAACATTTTAAAGGTGGTAACACATGTGAGTATCTTCTGTCCAGTGGGAGATTTCTTAGAGAAAAGTATGGCAACCTCACATTTGTATGACGCATAAGTATAAAAATAGTGAAGCAAAAAATTGCCTCGTAGCCAAACGTGTTTATAGGAGATTCTAGAAGTCGACAGCTGTTCTATTCATTTATAAAACTCATAAATCCTCAAGTCAAAGAGGAGGGAAAAAAACGAGTTAGAATTAAACAATACCCCCTCAAAAAGGAAGACAGAGAAGGAATTAGCCCAGTAATTGAAAAATTCTTACAGTTAAGACTGTTTAAAGAGTGCCAGTCTGGTTTTAACACTCCTATCTTGCCTGTCCATAAACCTGATAGGTCATACTGGGTGGTACAAGATTTACAGGCTGTTAACAAGATAACTGAAGATCTCTATCCTGAGGTAGCAGATCCTTGCACTCTGTTAACATGCTTAACACCAGAGCTAACTTGGTTTACCATTTTAGATTTAAAGGATGCCTTCTTTTGCCTCCCTCTCCATGAAGTCAGCCAGAAAATTTTTGCATTCAAATGGGAAAGCCCTAAGAGTGGGCGCAAAACCCAGCTCACATGGACGGTGTTGCCTCAAGGATTTAAGAGCAGTCCCACCCTGTTTGGAGAACAACTTGCAAAAGACGTAGAGTCCTGGGAAGCCCCACCAGGAGAAGGGAAGCTATTGCAGTACGTGGATGACCTTTTAATAGCTACCTGAACAGAGGAAGATTGCGTAGCTTGGACGGTAAGCCTCTTAAACTTTCTGGGGCTCCAAGGGTACAGCATATCTAAGAAAAAGGCTCAGGTGGTGAAACAGA
>NW_008236987.1:0-1375 GCF_000691975.1 Corvus brachyrhynchos | reverse complement strand
TGTGCTGCTTCTTTGATGTCCGCAAGCACATTTCGAGGCAAAAGCGCTGACTGATTTGGTCTATCGTGAAGTTCATCACCAGCTAATTGCTCTGATGTGAGAGCTGCATGCGGTCCTCTCGCATATTTTTCTCTCAGCTCATGAAGTGCTCTTCTCCATCTTGCATCCCATAGCAGGAGTTGTGCATCTGTAAAAATTGTTGAGGCAACGCTTCTACAGTCAAAAGGTACCATGTCATAATTGTTGAATGTGCCTCTTAAAAGGTATTTGAAGTATGGACTTCCCAAACCATGAGTTTTCACTGAGTCCATTAAATCTTTGATGACTTGATGATCCATAGGTCGCCATGTAGGAGGGTTTTGATTTTTTCTGGCATATGTGACTGGCATTACAATGCTATCTGTTTCTGCCATATTAAAGTCCCTCTCTTTGAGTCCTTTCTTCCTAATACTTGACCAGTCTGTTGTAGCAGACGTATCTCTTGAAACGTATTTTTCAGGTGAAACCATGTCCATATCAGCATTCTGTGGACTTGAAGCTTGCCAGGATGCAGGTCCTTCTTCACCGAAGAATCCATGCATTCCATCTTCTCCTCCCCCTCATGGATGCGGAATAGGGAAGGGTATCCGTGGTTGTTCACTGTGAGGTAATAAAGGAGGAATGGCTGAACCTGCCATAGCAGGTGGCAATGATGTAGACACAGGAGGAGTATGTACAGTGGATCTGGGTGGGGTCCTGCCACCATGCGGGATGGGTAAGGGCTGGGGACCCAGTGCTCCAACCTGTTGAGGTAGATAGGTCCCTTGCACATTCTCTGAGTCGGAAATATAGATGACGAACAAAGTCATCCAAAAGCTGAAAGCGATGGTGGAACGATGAGGGATCAGATGCCTGCTGCTGTGGAACTCGAAGCCTTGAAAGAGGCATGCGAAGAGCTGGAGTTGTACTGCTCGTCATAAGAAAATAAGATGAAGCTTGAGAAGGTATAGGAATGCCTTCTGAAGCTGTGATGGTCACCATGTCCTCGCCACTGAGGTCCTGAACAGGCACTTGAGGTTGAAAAAGTCCTGTAATGTCAGCTAAATGTCCCTGAGAAGTTTGAGGAGAATGTGCTTGAATTGATATGTCTCTCTCTGAGACTTCCCTTTTAATAGGGATAATACGTGCTTCATTTTGCTGTGGTGGAAGAGGAGTCAGGATATATTTGAAAAAGTCCTCAGTTTCTTGTGGAGATAGCATAGATCTTGTCTCGTTGAAGCTGTGTGGGAGATATGGTTTAATATCATGTGATTGTTGTGATAATTCTGAGTGGTGTTGTCAGAGGGATGGTGGAGGGTAGACATGAGGCTGATAGAGTGGCTGCTGAAATGCCGTG
>NW_008236986.1:15147-15738 GCF_000691975.1 Corvus brachyrhynchos | reverse complement strand
GCACTGGGGGCACCTGGAGACACCTGGGGACACTTTGGGGCACCTGGGGACAGCTGGGGACACCTGGGGGGATGCCTTGGGACACTTTGGGACGCTCTGGGATACCTGGGGACACCGGGGAACACATTGGGACACTCTGGGGGCACCTTGGGGCACCTGGGGACACCTTGGGGACACTTTGGGGCACCTGGGGGTACCTGGGGGCATCTGGGGACACCTTTGGGACACCTGGGGACCGCTGGGGATACCTGGGGACACCTTGGGGACACTTTGGGGCACCTGGGGGTACCTGGGGGCATCTGGGGGCACTGGGGACACTCCAGGGGCACCGGGGGACACCGGGGGGCACCTGGGACACTGAGGACACCCTGGGGATACCCGGGGACACCTTGGGGACACTCCAGGGACACCTGGGGGACACCTGGGGGACACTGGGGACACCTGGGACACTCTGGGGATACCCTGCAGACACATTGGGGACACCTGGGGACACCTGGGACACTCTGGGGATACCCGGGGACACCTGGGGGCACCTGGGGGCACCTTGGGGACACCAACGGCCCCAATGGCCCCAATCCCCCCCCTGTCCGT
>NW_008236986.1:13063-13886 GCF_000691975.1 Corvus brachyrhynchos | reverse complement strand
GGTTGGTCCAAATTTGGGAGTTTTGGGGTGGTTTTGGGGGGTTTCACCCCAAATTTGGGGGTCCTGGGGGAGTTTGGGGACCTTTTCCAGCCCAAATTTGGGGGTTCTCTGGGGGGGTTTTGGGGGGTTTCACCCCAAATTTTGGGGGTTCTGGAGGGATTGGTGGAGGTTTGGCCAAAATTTAGGGGTCCTTGGGGCAGTTTTGGGGTGTTATGACCCCAAATTTTGGGGGGTTTGGGGTGGTTTGGAGGTTTCACCCCAAGTTTGGGGGTCCCAGAGGAGTTTGGGGACCTTTTCCAGCCCAAATTTGGGGGTTCTGGGCTGGTTTTGGGGGGTTCCATCCCAAATTTGGGGGTCCCGGGGAGCTTCAGGGACCCTTTCCACCTCAATTTTGGGGTCCCGACTCCTTCAAGACCCTTTTCCCCACAAACTGAGGAGTTTTGGGTCATTTTGGGTCCCTTTTCACCCCAATTTGGGGGTCCCGGGGATTTTTCGGGTCCCCTTTCCGCACAATTTTGGGGATTTCGGGTATTTTTGGGTCCCTTTTCCCCTCGGTTTGGGGCTCCCGGCTGTTTTTAGGGTCCCTTCTCACCCAAATTCGGAGCTTCTCGGCCGCTTTTGGGGCTCCCAGGGAGGTTCAGGTTCCTTTTTCACCCCAATTTTGGCGTCCCGGATCTTCTGGGGACCTTTTTTTCCCCAAATTCTGCGATTTCGCCTCATTTTGGGTCCCTTTTCCCCTCAGTTTTGGGGACTTTTTTCGCGCTCCGTTTCCAGGCCCGCCTTTACCGGGACTTTTCTCGCGCTTCCCGGGCGCCATTTTGGG
>NW_008236986.1:9776-11296 GCF_000691975.1 Corvus brachyrhynchos | reverse complement strand
CTCGGTGCGGGGAGAGCAGACCCCCGTGTTCATGGCGAGTTCGGGGCTTTTTGGGGAATTTGGGGATTTCTGGGGGGGATTTTGGGGTTTTGGGGGGGATTTGGGAGCCCCTGCTGGATTTTGGGTGGTCCCGGGGGGTCTTTGAGGTTGGGGAGGGGTGACTTTGGGGTAATTAATGATGTAATTAATTAATTAGGGGGTTAATTAATGCACCCACTAGGCTTTAACCCCTTTTTCCCACCCCTTTTAATGGGAAATTGGAGCTTAATTACCCCCAGCGCTCATTAATTACCCCCAGAATGCCTCAAGTCACTTTAATCAATTAATGAGGGCCCTAATTAATTAATTAGGGGGTTAATTAACGCACCCACGAGGCTTTAACCCCTTTTTCCCACCCCTTTTAATGGGAAATTGGGGCTTAATTACCCCCGGGGCTCATTAATTGCCCTCAAACTCCGCGGGGGGGGAGGCAGATTGATTAATGATGGCCCTAAGTAACTAATTAAGGGGTTAATTAACGCACCCACGGGGCTTTAACCCCCTTTTTCCCACCCCTTTTAATGGGAAATTGGGGCTTAATTACCCCCGGGGCTCATTAATTACCCTCAAACTCTGCAGGGGGGAGGCAGATTGATTAATGAGGATCCTAATTAACTAATTAGGGGCTAATTAGCGCCGCCATGGGGGAGCTGAGCGACCTGGACCGGCAGATCGAGCAGCTGCGGCGCTGCGAGCTCATCAAGGAGAGCGAGGTCAAGGCCCTGTGCGCCAAGGCCCGGTAACGAGCCCCTAATTAACCCCTAATTAACCCCTAATGAACTCCTAATGAGCCCCTAATGGACCCCTAATGAACCCCTAATGAACCCTTAATGAACTCCTAATGAACCCTAATGGAGCCCTAATGAACCCCTAATGAACTCCTAACTTACTCCTAATGAACCCCTAATTAACTCCTAATGAACCCCTAATGAACCCTCAATGAGCTCCTAATGAACCCCTAATGAATCCCTAATGGACTCCTAATGGAACCCTAATGGAGCCCTAATGAACTCCTAATGAACCCCTAATGAACCCCTAATGAAGTCCTAATGAACCCCTAATGAACCCTTAATGAACACCTAATTAACCCCAAATGAACCCCTAATGAACTCCTAGTGAGCCCCTAATGAACCCTTAATGAACCCCTAATGAACCCCTAATGAACCCCTAATGAGCCCCTAATGAACCCTTAATGAACTCCTAATGAGCCCCTAATGAACCCTTAATGAACCCCTAATTAACCTCTAATGAACCCCTAATGAGCTCCTAATGGACTCCTAATGGACTCCTAAGGAACCCCTAATTTACCCCTAATGAGCCCCT
The DNA here is from genome assembly GCF_000691975.1 of Corvus brachyrhynchos. Lineage (NCBI taxonomy): Eukaryota > Metazoa > Chordata > Aves > Passeriformes > Corvidae > Corvus > Corvus brachyrhynchos. The sequence goes on along the minus strand of NW_008236986.1, from coordinate 9,934 downwards.
AATGATCCCCTAATGAACCCTTAATGAACCCCTAATTAACCCCTAATTTACCCGTAATGAACCCCTAATGAACTCCTAGTTAACCCCAAATGAACCCCTAATGAACTCCTAATGAACCCCTAATGGACCCCTAATGAACCCCTAATGAACCCCTAATG
>NW_008236986.1:7166-8620 GCF_000691975.1 Corvus brachyrhynchos | reverse complement strand
TTTTTTGGGGATTTTTGCGAATTTTTTTGGATTTTTGGGGATTTTTTGGGGAATTTTCGGGAACTTTGGGGGTTTTTGAGGAATATTTTTGGATTTATTTGTGGGTTTTTTAGTGATTTTTTGGGAATTTTGGGGATTTTTGGGGGGAATTTGGGGGATTTTTTGGGGGAATTTTGGGGATTTTTTGAGGATTTTTTGGGGATTTTTTTGGGGATTTTGGGAATTTGGGGGAAATTTTGGGGGATTTTTTGGGGATCTTTTGGGATTTTTGGGGGATTTTTAGTGATTTTTTTAGGATTTTTTTTGGAATTTTGGGGATTTTGGCCGAATATTGGGGATTTTTGGGGAATTATGGGGAATTTTGGGGATTTTTTATGGATTTTTTGGGGAATTTTTTGGGGAACTTTGGGAATTTTGGGGAATTTGGGGGAATTTTGAGGGAATTCTGGGGAATTTTGGGGGATTTTCGGGGAATTTTGGGGGAATTTTTTGGAATTTTCTGGAAATTTTGGGGAATTTTGGGGAATTTTGGGGAATTTGGGGGAATTTTGGGGAATTTTTTTGGAATTTTTGGGAATTTTGGGGAATTCTGGGGAATTTGGGGGAATTTTTTTGGAATTTTTGGGAATTTTGGGGACTTTTGGGGGAATTTTGGGGAATTTTGGGGGAATTTTGGGGGAATTTTTGGGGAAATTTTGGGGAATTCTGGGCATTTTTGGGAATTTTTTTGGGAATTTCAGGGATCCGGGGAGGGTTTGGGGGAAATTTGAGCAGATTTGGGGTGGATTTGGGGAGTTTTGGGGGAATTTTTAGAGCAATTTTTGGAGGGATTTGGGGGAGGATTTTGTGGGTTTTTGGGAAGTTTGGGGGGATTTTAGGGGATTTTTGGGGGGAAATTGGGGAAGTTTAAAGGGGATTTTTGGGGGGAATTGGGGGATTTTGGGGGATTTTTTGGAGGAGAATGGGGGAGTTTAAAGGGGATTTTTTTTGGATTTTTGGGGGAATTGTGGGATTTTTTTGGGGATTTTTGGAGGGGAATTGGGGGATTTTGGGGGGATTTTTGGGAAAATTTTGGGAGATTTTTGGGAATTTTTTTGGAATCTTTTGAGAATTTTGGGGTGGGATTTTTGGGGATTTTTTGGGGAAATTTTTGGAATTTTTTGGGAATTTTTGGGGATTTTGGGGGATCCTGGGAGGGTTTGGGGGAAATTTTGGGGGGTTTGGGATGGATTTGGGGACTTTTGGGGGAATTTTTGAGCAATTTTGGGGTGAATTGGGGGATTTGGGGGAGATTTGGGTAATTTTTAGGAATTTTTGGGGATTTTTTTGGGCATTTTTGGGAATTCTGGGAATCTTTTGGGAATTTTGGGGATCCTGGGAGGGTTCGGGGAAAATTTTTGGGGAATTTTGGGTGGACTTGGGGAGGCGTGGGGGAATTTTAAAGCGGTTTTGGG
>NW_008236986.1:1971-6510 GCF_000691975.1 Corvus brachyrhynchos | reverse complement strand
TACACCTGGGATACACCTGGGATACACCTGGGATACACCTGGGCACACCTGGGATACACCTGGATACACCTGGGACATCCCTGGCACACACCTGGCACGCACCTGGGCACACCTGGGATACACCTGGGACACCTGGGATACACCTGGGCACGGCTCGGTGCACCTGGGCACCTTTGGGGTCTCCAGGACTCACCTGAGCGCCTTTTTTTGGGGTTTTTTAGGTCAGTTTTGGGTGGGTTTTGGCTCCTTTTCAACACCTGGGATACACCTGGGCACGGCTCGGTGCACCTGGGCACCTTTGGGGTCTCCAGGACTCACCTGAGCGCCTTTTTTTGGGGTTTTTTAGGTCAGTTTTGGGTGGGTTTTGGCTCCTTTTCGGGTCCTTTTGGGGTTTTTGAGGCTCCCTTGTCCCTCACCTGTCCCTCACCTGTGCGCAGGCAACTGGGCCCTCACCTGAGCCCCTTTTTTGGGGTGTTTTAGGTCATTTTTGGGTCATTTTTGGGTCGTTTCGGGGTTTTTGAGGCTCCCCTGTCCGTCCCCTGTCCCTCACCTGTGCGCAGGCAGCTGGGCCCTCACCTGAGCCCCTTTTTTGGGGTGTTTTAGGCCATTTTTGGCTCATTTTTGGGTTCCCCTGGCAGGCAGCTGGGGCCCTCACCTAAGCCCCTTTTTTGGGGCTTTTTAGGTCATTTTTGGCTCATTTTTGGCTCATTTTTGGGTTCCTCTGACAGGCAGCTGGGGCCTCACTTGAGCTGTGACCCTGAGTGACCCCTGAGTGACCCCTGAGTGACCCTGAGTGACCCCGAGTGACCCTGAGTGACCCCTGAGTGACCTTGGGCCATTTTGGGGTGGTTTCGATGGATTTTGGGGCTTTTCCGTTGATTTTGGGGCCGATTTTGTCAATTTTGGGGTCAATTTTGGGGCTTTTTGGGGCTGGGCCCTCACCTGGCCCTGCCCTGAGCACCTGGGACCCACCTGAGCCCCTTTTTTGGGGCTTTTTGGGTCATTTTGGGCTCATTTTTGGGTTCCTCTGGCAGGCAGCCGGGGCCTCACCTGAGCCCCTTTTTTGGGGTGTTTTAGGTCATTTTTGGGTCATTTTTAGGTCATTTTGGGGTTATTTTTGGCTTCTTTTGGGCTTTTTAGGTCATTTTTGGCTCATTTTTGGGTTCTTCTGGGGTTTCTGAGGCTCCCCTGTCCCTCACCTGTGCACAGGTGGGTGAGTGCTCCCCTGAGCACCTGGGACTCACCTGAGCCCCTTTTTTGGGGTGTTTTCGGTCATTTTTGGGTCCTTTTGGGGTTTTTGAGGCTCCCCTGTCCCTCACCTGTGCACAGGTAACTGGGACTCACCTGAGCTCCTTTAGGGGCTCTTCAGGTCACACCTGGGTGCTCCAGGACTCACCTGAGCCCCTTGTTTGGGGTGTTTTAGGTCATTTTTGGGTCCTTTTTGGGTCATTTTTGGGGTTTTTGAGGCTCCCCTGTCCCTCACCTGTGCACAGGTAACTGGGCCCTCACCTGAGCAGTCCAGGACCCACCTGAACCCCTTTTAGGTCATTTTTGGGTCTTTTTTGGGGTTTTTGAGGCTCCTTTGTCCCTCACCTGTGCGCAGGTAACTGAGCCCTCACCTGAGCACTCCAGGACCCACCTGAACCCCTTTTTTGGGGCCTTTTAGGTCCTTTTTGGATCCTTTTTGGGTTCTTTTGGGGTTTTTGAGGCTCCCCTGTCCCTCACCTGTCCCTCCCCTGTCCCCAGGTGGGCGGGGACGTCCCTGAGACCAATTACCTGTTCATGGGCGACTTCGTCGACCGCGGCTTCTACAGCGTGGAGACCTTCCTGCTGCTGCTGGCGCTGAAGGGGAGCGACACAGCTGGGACACAGCTGGGACACAGCTGGGACACACCTGGGACACACCTGGGACACAGCTGGGACAGGTGGGACACAGCTGCTGCTGCTGGTGCTGAAGGTGAGCGACACAGCTGGGACACAGCTGGGACACACCTGGGACACAGCTGGGACAGGTGGGACACACCTGGGACACAGCTGGGACACACCTGGGACACAGCTGGGACACAGCTGGGACACACCTGGGACACCCTGGGGGTACCTGGGCATTACCTGGGGGTACCTGGAGGGCACCTGGGAAGCCCCTGTGGGACATCTGAGGGTACCTGGGATGCACCTGGGGGTACCTGGGGGTACCTGGGCATTACCTGGGGGTACCTGGAGGGCACCTGGGAAGCCCCTGTGGGACATCTGAGGGTACCTGGGATGCACCTGGGGGTACCTGGGGGTACCTGGGCATTACCTGGGGGTACCTGGAGGGCACCTGGGAAGCCCCTGTGGGACATCTGAGGGTACCTGGGATGCACCTGGGGGTACCTGGGGGTACCTGGGCATTACCTGGGGGTACCTGGAGGGCACCTGGGAAGCCCCTGTGGGACATCTGAGGGTACCTGGGATGCACCTGGGGGTACCTGGGGGTACCTGGGCATTACCTGGGGGTACCTGGAGGGCACCTGGGAAGCCCCTGTGGGACATCTGAGGGTACCTGGGATGCACCTGGGGGTACCTGGGGGTACCTGGGCATTACCTGGGGGTACCTGGAGGGCACCTGGGAAGCCCCTGTGGGACATCTGAGGGTACCTGGGATGCACCTGGGGGTACCTGGGGGTACCTGGGCATTACCTGGGGGTACCTGGAGGGCACCTGGGAAGCCCCTGTGGGACATCTGAGGGTACCTGGGATGCACCTGGGGGTACCTGGGGGTACCTGGGCATTACCTGGGGGTACCTGGAGGGCACCTGGGAAGCCCCTGTGGGACATCTGAGGGTACCTGGGATGCACCTGGGGGTACCTGGGGGTACCTGGGCATTACCTGGGGGTACCTGGAGGGCACCTGGGAAGCCCCTGTGGGACATCTGAGGGTACCTGGGATGCACCTGGGGGTACCTGGGGGTACCTGGGCATTACCTGGGGGTACCTGGAGGGCACCTGGGAAGCCCCTGTGGGACATCTGAGGGTACCTGGGATGCACCTGGGGGTACCTGGGGGTACCTGGGCATTACCTGGGGGTACCTGGAGGGCACCTGGGAAGCCCCTGTGGGACATCTGAGGGTACCTGGGATGCACCTGGGGGTACCTGGGGGTACCTGGGCATTACCTGGGGGTACCTGGAGGGCACCTGGGAAGCCCCTGTGGGACATCTGAGGGTACCTGGGATGCACCTGGGGGTACCTGGGGGTACCTGGGCATTACCTGGGGGTACCTGGAGGGCACCTGGGAAGCCCCTGTGGGACATCTGAGGGTACCTGGGATGCACCTGGGGGTACCTGGGGGTACCTGGGCATTACCTGGGGGTACCTGGAGGGCACCTGGGAAGCCCCTGTGGGACATCTGAGGGTACCTGGGATGCACCTGGGGGTACCTGGGGGTACCTGGGCATTACCTGGGGGTACCTGGAGGGCACCTGGGAAGCCCCTGTGGGACATCTGAGGGTACCTGGGGGGCACCTGGGGGTACCTGGGGGTACCTGGGGGCACCTGGGGGTATCTGGGGCACACCTGGGCACACCTGGGGGCCCCTCAGGGTACCTGGGACACACCTGGGGGTACCTGGTGGCACCTGGGGACATCTGGGGGTGTGTGGGGACACCTGGGGCACACCTGGGAGCACCTGGGGTACAGCTGGGGTAGAATTGGGGCACGCCTGGGCACACCTGGGGCACCTGGGCACACCTGGGGGAGTGTGGGGAGTCGTGGATACACCTGGGGGTATCTGGGATAGACTTGGGGACACCTTGGGGGCAACTTAGGGACACCTGGGGGCACCTGGGCACACCTGGGCACACCTGGGCTCACCTGGGACACACCTGGGCACACCTGGGCACACCTGGGCTCACCTGGGACACACCTGGGCACACCTGGGCACACCTGGGCTCACCTGGGACACACCTGGGCACACCTGGGCACACCTGGGCTCACCTGGGACACACCTGGGCACACCTGGGCACACCTGGGCTCACCTGGGACACACCTGGGCACACCTGGGCACACCTGGGCTCACCTGGGACACACCTGGGCACACCTGGGCACACCTGGGCTCACCTGGGACACACCTGGGCACACCTGGGGCAGGTGGCAGGGGTGGCACACCAGGGGCACCCCCAAGGTCCCCAAGGTCCCCAGACCTTCTGTGCCGCCGGAGGAGTCTCCTCGTCCCCACAGACCCCGATGTCCCCAAATGTCCCCCAGTGATCCCAGTGATCCCCAAATGTCCCCCAGTGTCCCCATTGATCCGAGTGTCCCCAGTGATCCCAGTGATCCCAGTGTTCCCAGTGTCCCCAGTGTCCCCATTGATCCCAGTGATCTCAGTGTCCCCAGTGATCCCAGTGTCCCCAGTGATCCCAGTGTCCCCAGTGATCCCAGTGTCCCCAGTGATCCCAGTGTCCCCAGTGATCCCAGTGTCCCCAAATGTCCCCCAGTGTCCCCAGTGATCCCGGTGTCCGTCTGTCCCCCAATGTCCCCCACTATCCCCCCGTGTCCCCCC
>NW_008236986.1:0-492 GCF_000691975.1 Corvus brachyrhynchos | reverse complement strand
CCCTCTGTCCCTCTGTCCCTCTGTCCCTCTGTCCCCTGACGTCCCCTCTGTCCCTCTGTCCCCTGACGCCCCCGTGTCCGTCTGTCCCCAGATCTTCTGCGTGCACGGCGGCCTCTCTCCGTCCATCCAGACCCTGGACCAGATCCGCACCATCGACCGCAAGCAGGAGGTGCCGCACGACGGCCCCATGTGCGACCTGCTCTGGTCCGACCCCGAGGGTACGGCGGGGGTCCCCAAAAACCCGGGGTTCTGCCCCAAAACTCGCTGAGACGGCCCCAAAAGCAACGAGAACGCCCCAAAATCCATCGAGATCCACCCCAAAACTGCCCAAATTCGGCACTTTGGGGTTTGGGGACAGGGCAGGGACAGGACAAAAAAACCCCCAAAAAATCCCTGGGTTCTACCCCAAAACTCACTGAAATGGCCCCAAAAGCAACGAGAATGCCCCAAAATCTATCAAGATCCACCCCAAAACTGCCCAAATTTGGCATT
>NW_008236985.1:0-476 GCF_000691975.1 Corvus brachyrhynchos | reverse complement strand
ACTTTCATGAGTGTGGGTGTAACCTCTATCCCACCAGGTGTTTCCCGAGTGTCATGGGTTAGCAAGCATAGTCCCAGAAGTGATGTTCTTGCAAAGGGGTGCTTACAGCTTCCTCTGTGACCTGACAGAACCTATCAGCTGGCCAGTTTGAATATGGACAATTCTTTAAGCCACTTAAAGTTGTGACAAAGTGTTGCCCGCCTCTGTGATGCACACTTAGGAATAGAAAACCCCGAGGCAGAGACTCTGTCTCATTTCTGGTGCTGGGACAGGTAGCTGCGGGCCCCATGTGGGGGCCAGGGGGCCACGGCCATCCTGGAGCCGATGGACCCTGTTCCACCTGCGGAACCCCTCCACAGCTGGAGCGGCCCGGCTCCCCCCTCCCCCCAGTGCTGCCAAGATTCAGCTAAAGCTGCACCGATGTCCAACAGAGGTCATGTGACCAACAGCGATAAGCCTCATTCCAGCTGCAAGGC
>NW_008236984.1:21953-23684 GCF_000691975.1 Corvus brachyrhynchos | reverse complement strand
TACCCGTTGTAATTTCATGAAAGCATGGGGGATGGAGTGTTGAAACTGCAATTTTGAGCAAAAGCGCCTGTGCTGAAATAAGCAAATGTTGAAGTAGCTCTGATTTGATGAGAAGCATGAACAGGGAGAGATGAAAGTGATGAAGACCCTTCCTCCCAGGGAAGAAGAAGACCTCTGTTCCTAGAGATGAAGATGATCCCAGACACAGGTGAAGAGGACCTTCTGAACAGCTCAACCTTAAAATGGTACCCCATTAGCTCAAGATTGAACCCTCAAAAACAGTTGTGGGGAAAGCTGTAAGTCAAGGGAAGGGACTTTCACATGGGAGCAGAGAACCTTAAAATGGTACCCCAGTAGCTCAAGATTGGACCCTTGAAAGCAGTTGTGGGGAAAGCTGTAAGTTGGGGGGAAGGGACTCTCACATGCGAGCAGAGAACCAACATGGGTGGCTGTCTCGCTGTGATACTGAAGCCGTGAGAGAATTTCTTGTGGAGATGTCTCCACAGCATGAGCAAGAGAGACTCCTCTCCCTAAGTGAACTGAACAAGGTTATTATGGAAGTGGTAAACTGACTGAACATCTCAAGCGTTGTCTTTTTACAGTGGGAGAAGTGAGAAAGGTGGGGGGAGGAGAAGTGTTCTTAAGGTGTGGTATGAGGTTTTTTTTTTTTTTCCCTTCCTTCTTTTAGGTCTGTTCTTAAACTTCTTTATAGTGTTGATAAACTTTATATTCTTTCAAGTTTTGTGCCTGCTTTGCTTTCTTCTAATTCTTATCTCACAGAAGGTAAGTAGTAATGAGTATTTTGGACCAAACCACTACACTCAATTGGTGTTTCCACCCGGTTTTCGAACTGAACCCGCTGCAACCACTTAAGCCTGAACTAAAGATTTATGAGATTGGCCCTTATGTAGTAAGGAACACAGGCCAGCAATTATTGCTGTTTAATCCAGAATGGTCTCTTAAGCATGTAGAACTACTAATGCAAATTAATATTTTAGAGATCCAACCAGCCTGCTCCCCTTTAATACAAACATCCTTTAAAGGGTGGACTGCCTGGCTGCAAAAGCAAACACCCCTCAAAGGCAGAATGCGGAGAGACCTGACTGGCATGCTGGGAACAGGACTGGGAGTTATAAATTGAGTGGATTCAGAGATACTGATGAATAAATTGGTCATGGCAACCAGTGACCTGACCAAATTAAAACAGCCCCTACTGTTGGCGAGGATGAAAGTTTGGTAAGAAAGTTTCACAGATATGTAGGCTTGGCAGAACGATCTCTGAATGTAGAAACTGAGGATGAGATAGAAATGAAAGCAAGTTTTGATATAGAGTAAAAGATGTTTTGCTGAAACACTGACCACTGAATAGCAGAGAAGGCAAAGGTTGGAGATGAGTTGGAAGGAGATTTTTATGAATAGCACAAAGGTATGTTTTTCACCAAGTAAATAAGTCTCAAGAAGAGCATATGTAAATAAAAAACATGTTTTTACCAAAAAGAGATATCGCAGGCAAACAAGAAATGTCGATGAAGCAAGAAGAGAGGTCTGAGAATTTTCCATTGTAAGCTTAAATTGTAACTTATTTACTCTTGTGATTGGATAATAATGACTATAATATGGTAATGGTAGTAGTTATGATAGGCTATAGGCAAATGTAAAGGTGTTGTGTATGGTGCTTATTGGTTGTTATGTGTTAAGATACTCTGCAAAGAAAAGTATATAATACTTTGT
>NW_008236984.1:19969-21234 GCF_000691975.1 Corvus brachyrhynchos | reverse complement strand
TAAGAATTGGTTTGTTAGAAGCAATGCATATAGCTTGCTCAGCACTTATTGTGCATACCAAAGCAGGAAGAGAAGATAAGAGACTACTGATAAGGCAAAGGAATCTTGACCAGAGATCCTGTTTTTAACCTAAAACTAGCTTAAACCAGTCTTGAAGTTTGGATCTGGGCCAGGGGCATAAAGAGCATGCGCAGGGAGGAAAGGTGAAAAGTTCAGGATGAGGAAGACTCCTTATTTCATCTGAGGAAGACTCTTATTTCATCTCGGAGACCCCTGCCCATGACCACCAGACGACACTGCGCAAGCGCAACATAGATGTAAATGACTTTTGGGCTCATTGTAATACGAGGCGAGGCTAGGCGGGGCCAGGGAATGAATATGTATAGGCGTATTGGGAAACTTAATGAATATGGAGTTTGTAACCTGATATATACCAAGCTGAATGCAGCTGTCGGCATGCATGACTTTGGAGGAATTATCCCCCATGCATCCCAGCGCTGGAATAAACATATCTACTTTACTTCTTATTCCAGTAGTGGAGTCTTTTCCGCATATCACCCCGAGAATGGAAGCTCACTGGGTTAGACATCAAAGATTGCTTTTTCAATATACCTCTGCACCCCCATGATACTCCCAGGTTTGCTTTCTCTGTCCCATCTCTCAACCGGCAAGCCCCATTGCGCAGATATCACTGGCGAGTTCTTCCCCAGGGAATGAAGGACTCGCCCACAATCTGTCAGTGGTATGTTGCACGTGTCCTGTCCCCTGTCTGCAAAGAGTTCTCAAAGTCCCTTATCCTCCACTCTATGGATGATGCATTAATCTCTGCACCAGACAATGCTTATCTAGACTTGACTCTAGAAAAAACTGTTCAGGCCATCGAAAAGGCAGGGTTTGAAATACAGCAGGAAAAGGTTCAGCGTACCTGCCTGTGGACTTACGTGGGACTCCACATCAGCGAACGGACCATGGTGCCCCAGTGGTGGTAAATGCGGGCAGGACACCGATCCCTAAGGACAGAAAATTCGTGAGTAAAAACCACTCTAGATCTCTCTCTTCTCATCTTGGTTTGGATATTCTCTCTGGACTATGGAAGAATCGTGGGAAATGGGGCTCTCTGAGCCACAGAAAAAAATATATCTAGAAGTTAAAGGAATCCTTGAACAACAAAACAAAAAAGTAATGCAACCGGGAGATCTAGAACATTTTTTCATCTGGCTTTTCAAAAGGTTCTCCGATATTTCTCGAGACTTACTTTTTGATAT
>NW_008236984.1:11894-18581 GCF_000691975.1 Corvus brachyrhynchos | reverse complement strand
GCCCCTCGGGTCCCGTTACTCTAAGAGTTCCTGGGCAGAGCCCCGGCCATGCGGCTGGAGAAATAAACATCTCTGGAACATCTACCAAGAATCTGTTCATATATATTTCCTTTCCACAGGACTCCTGGTTTGATATATGCATGTTACAGTAATCCCTGCTGTAGCACCCCAGCAGCTCGCCATCAAAGATAACCCAAAGACTCTCAGGGACCTGCACCAGCTGTGTGGCTCTATCAGCTGGGTTCATCCTCTGCTGGGACTCACGACAGAAGATCTAGCTCTGCTGTTTAACGTCCTGAAAGGCTGCGATGACCTGGACTCCCCCCAAGCCATCACGGAGGAAGACTGAGAGTCCGTTGAAAAGGTACAGCTTGCCCTGTCTTCTCGCCAGGCCCACCGGACCAGCTCTGGTCTGCCTCTTAGTTTCATCATCTTGGGTAAGTCGCCCAAGTTGCATGGGCTTATTTTTCAGTGGGATGCCGAACAATAAGACCATCTTCTTATATTAGAGTGGGTCTTCTTGCTGCATCAGCCATTCAAAACTATCACCACACCACAGGAACTGATGGCACAACTGATTATGAAAGCCAGGGCATGCCTCTGTACCCTTGCGGGGTGTGAATTCACATGCATTTATTTGCCATTGAAAACTGGTGTCCTGGAGCACTTGCTCCAGACAAATAAACACCTCCAGTTTGCTCTGGACAGCTACTCAGGCAAAGTCTCAATTCACAATCCAAAACATAAATTGTTCAATTCGGCATTTCATTTGGCTCCAAAAGAACTTCAAAGCCAAACCCCTCTCAAAGCTCTGACAGTCTTTTACAGACAGGTCAGGCAGTTCTCAGATATCTGTGATGATGTGGAAGGACCCCAAGACGCAGATGTGGGAGTCTGACGTCCAGGTAGTGGATGGTTCCTGACAGATTACAGAACTGGCAGCTGTAGTTAGAGCTTTCGAGAGGTTCAAGGAACCTATTAATTTGGTGACAGATTCAGCTTATGTAGCTGGAGTGATTGCCAGAGCAGAGCACTGTTAAAAGAGGTATCTAACCCTAAATTGTATAGATTGCTTTTGAAGCTTGTTTTTCTACTGTCCCACCGAAAGCATCCCTTCCATGTGATGCACGTGAGGTCACACACCCATCTCCCTGGGCCTGTTGCTGAAGGGAATTGGAGAGCAGACGCTCTCGCAATGCTGGTACAAGTCCCCAACGTACCAGACACATTCGCTCAAGCAAAGCTGAGCCATCAGTTTTACCATCAGAATGCTCCAGCCCTTATGAGAATGTTTAAACTGCCTAAAGACCAGGCAAGGGCAATTGTAGCAACCTGTCCCAGCTGCCAAAGCTATCAGGTGCCATAGCTAGGTTCCGGGGTTAACCCTCAAGGCCTAAGTAGCTGTGAAATCTGGCAAACAGATGTAACACATGTCCCTCAATTTGGAAGATCAAAATATGTACACGTCTCCGTGGATACATTTTCTGGAGCTGTGTTCGCTTCAGCTCATGCAGGAGAAAAGGCAAAGGACGTTATGAAACATTTTCTCCTTGCTTTGTCTACCCTGGGTGTCCCTGCAGAAATAAAAACTGATAATGGTCCAGCTTACATCTCTAACAAACTCAAATAATTCTTTAGTTTGTGGGGTATCCAGCATACCACAGGCATTCCCCACTCCCCCACAGGTCAATCTATAGTTAAAAAAGCCCATAAAACTATTAAAAGAGTCCTGGACCAACAGCAGGGAGGAACAGAGGTCAATTCTCCCATTGTGAGACTCTGTAAGGCCCTGTTCACAATAAATTTCTTGAATAATTCATTTTCAGAGCCTACTCCCCCAGTATTTCAGCATTCCACTAATTTGACCCAAGCCAAATTGAAAGAACAACCGCCGGTGTTAGTCAAAGATCCGGAAAGCCATCAAATTTTGGGCCCGTTCCTTCTAATTGTATGGGGGAGGGGATATGCCTGTATTTCCACACCTTCAGGGCCCAAGTGGATACCTGGAAAGAATGTAAAGCCATACCTTGGACCATTGGTGACAGCCCCTGAGGAAACAACAGACAACACCCTAGACTGTGACAAGGAGACCCCAGACAAAGAAACAAGTGCTGCCTGGAGAAGATGTCGGCGCAAAATACTGGACACGTGAACATCAAACTGTGCTACCTCCAGACTGTTTCTCAAAAAATCTGAAACCCCAAGACCCCTTATATGTTACCCTCTTGTGTTTCCCTACCCCACAACCCCCTTACCCGTGTGCTAACTACCTCATGAATATAAGAAAAAAGGATGGGGGGTGAGAGGGAAAAAGAAAAATAATGAAAGACCCTTCTTTAATAATTTTGCTTGAAATCCCACAGAAAAAAGGACTACCCATACCTCACTCACCACCATGCCTGTAACTGTCTACCTCCACTTTCTCCTGATCTCCTGGATCCTGTTACTGTCAGAGGTCATTTTGTGGATTATCCCGCAGCCAAAGGCCAATGTGTGGGCCACGCTGGTGAAAGCACTCCAGCAAGACCATATATGCCTGTCAATGGGCAGTGTTGACCCACTTTCATCGTGCCTGGTGGGGATCCCTCTCCATGGGGATGAACTGCCCTTCTCAGGTCAGGTACCCTACCTGATAGATGCTTGGGATAAATGGATGAATACATTGGCGACAGCACCAGAGGAACCCCATGAATTGGTACTACGGGGGTCCTCCCAGGCTACCCGCTGCCTCAGGTTTTTCTTCAGCCTGAATAAAGGGACATTATCCAGTGCAAAACACCAGAGGTTGAGTTATAATAGAGATGTGACACCTCGTGTAAAGGTATATTCCATTAACAATTGGTGCCGAGATGAGCACCTCATCCCAACTGAGTCACCCATTTATCCCAAAGCGCTTCCTACGGGCAGGTTCCTGATTTGTGGGAATCGGGCATGGTCTGGAATCCCATCCCGATTTCAGGGGGGACCATGCACTCTTGGCAGGCTTTCTGTACTGGCACCCAACAAAACCCGAATTATGTATTGGAGAAATCATACTCAATTGGCCCGCCAAAAGAGAAGAATAGAGCAATTAGACCCAAATTGTGATAGTGAAGTTGTTAGTTGGTCACTGTCTAAAAGGATAGCTGCATCATATTTCCTATCTGGGGTAGCAGCAGCAAAAGACCTAGGTGAACTTACCCACCTTGAGTGCTGTATCGGAAAGCATGCTAACTTAACATCAAATGCCCTCTCTCAACTACTTGAAGATGAAGAAACCACCAGGCATGCCACGCTGCAAAACAGAGCGGCCATCAATTTTCTTTTATTGTCCCATGGACACAGCTGTGAGGAATTTAAAGGTCTGTGCTGTTTTAACCTGTCCTCTCATAGCCAAAGCATCCATGCCACTATACAGAAAATGAAGGACCAAATAAAAGAACTGAAGGTTGAAGGAGAATCAGATTGGGTTGGAAACCTTTTTGGACAATGGGGACTTGGAGGATGGGTGACATCCTTAATCAAAGCTGGACTGTGGGTGATTCTAATAATTTTTATCGTTTTAAGTCGTTTTGGTTGCCTGAAGAAGTTCCTGACTAAGCAAATAGGAGAGGCTTTTCCTTTGAGTAAGGAAGGGGGAGATGTTGGAGTCACTGAGCCAACAGCTGAGCCAGCTGGTGGGCCAGAGAGCCCCGAAATAGCAAAGGCCTGCTGGTGGAAAAACTCATATTTGAGACACCACTCTCACCTTTGTGGAGTAAAGGAAAAGTCTCTCCCACAATTCCTTGTGGATGACACGTAACCTTACACACCTCCCAGACCCTGGCTAAAGAAAACTACCTCTCCTAGCAGCCTGTGGGGCTGCATACCTGACCTGATTCCCCCACTCCACCCCTTCCCTCTGCTCATTGGTTCCCTTCCCTGGTCCCGCCTTTGTACTGCCCATGTGCCTTCAGATCATTGGCTTTGTAACCCTATGTAAACCTGACCCTGACCACTCTCTCGCACCTGGTCACCTCTGCGGAGGATGAAATAAACCTCGTCTGTGGAACGCGCCATGCGGAGGGCCCTCCTAGACTTCTCATCTCTGGTAATATTGAGCTATCTGGCTTAAGTGTGTATGTGTGTGTATCACCAGCACATAACTTCTGCGCGGGGCTGAAAGGAGAAGCCTGCTAGCATGCGAAATTGCCACACCTGGAGGGTCCCGCGCCCAGGATGCTTTGGGGAACACAGCAGCGATCTCCCTAATAGCCCTAACACCCCACACTTCTGTATTACATATAGCATCTATTTGTAGAAAGCCACTATTATAATATGTATCTATCACAATAACAAAGCTACTTTAACATCATTCATTTTAACATTTGCAGAAAGCCAATATTATAACATTTATCTATCACACATTACAAGGTTTTGCTAGCAGGGGGGTACAGGGGTAGCTTCTGTGTGAAGCTGCCAGAAGTCAGATAGAGCCAATGCCAGCTGGTTTCAAGATAGACCCACCACTGGCCAAGGCGATGGTGGTGTGACGTCCCACCCTTAAGGGGAAGGGAACACCCACCCTGTTGCTGCTCGCCCGGCCGCAGGACTGCCCAGGCATGGCCGGACTTGTCTCTACCATGTGCTCTGAATCCCCTTTGTCCCGAGCGTGGGTAAAACGTGAAAGTAGCACAGACTCCCTCAAAACAGAGTCCGATTGGCTAGTTACCCCGGGTCCACCCCTAGCTCTCCCCTTTCCCTTCCCCCGAATAATGAGCAATCCAAGTGGGCTCCACCCCCTCTTGCTCCTGCCTTCCCTTCTGTGAACAAGCTCTCTCGTCTCTCCTGGGACAAGAGGAATAAAGAAAACAGGAATACAGGCACGGAGTTTGGGCTGTATTTCTACCTGTTTGCTTCTGCTTTTGACATTAGCTTTACAGCTATCACTTGCCGCGTTTCGGAGCCACTGAGGTGCTGGATTGCCCGTGCTGCCTCTCCCGGCAGCTTGGAGCATTTCCAAGGCACAGAACGGTGAGCCAGCTGACTGAGCGAGCTGTGGGCATTTCGTCACCACCCAAGATTCATAGATGCTCGTGGTTGGAAGGAACGATGAAAGCCAGAGGGTCTGCAAAAACTTGCATAGTTTTATTAGTAAATTACACACTTAGCATGGGAATTGGTATGTTAGTCCCTGACGTACTATATAAACATATGGAAGTGGGTTTTGGATAAAGGGGTAGGGAAGAGAGAAAGGGAAAGATTAATTATAGAAGGAGAGAAAGAAAGAAAGAGAGAAAGAAAGAAAGATAGATAGATCGATCACCAGTCCTGGCTATTGATGTCTGAGACATGCACATTAGCCCCCTTATCTTCCAGGTGGTAGTGCCTCTGGGATAACATATTTAAGAAGGCTGAACAGGCCCAGCTCCCTCAGTCTTTCCTCATAAGAGTAGAGCTCCATGTCTCTGCTGTACTGAAGAGCCCAGTACTGGACACAGCACTCCAGATATGATCTCAGTATGGCCTAGTATAGGAGCAGGATCACCTCCCTAGACCTGCTGGCCACACTCTTCCTAATGTACCCCAGAATACCATTGGCCCTACTGACCACAAGGGCACACTGCCAGCTCATGGTCAGTTTGTCACTGTATTGGTTTTGCACGGCCTGGTTTTTGGTAGCAGGGGGGCCACAGAAGTGGCTCCTGTGAGAAGCTCCACCCTTTCAAACAGAGCCAATCCCTGATGGCTCTGAAGATGGACGTGCTTCTGGCCAAAACTGGGCCAATGAGAGAGGTTGGTAACGCCTCTGTGATAACATATTTAAGAAGAACATCAAAACAAAGGACACAGTTTTTCTTTTAGTTAGAGGAGAGGAGGAGGTGAGAACATGTGAGGGTAACAACATGGCCACACCAAGGTCAGTGGAGAAGGAGGGGGAGGAGATGCTCCAGGTGCCGGAGCTGAGATTCCTCTGCAGGCCGTGGTTATGAATGTATTGTGATGTTGGCTTTTTGCATGTTACATAATTGTTATGAATGTATTGTGATGTTGGTTTTTTATGTTCCTTAATGTTAGAAAAACTTTATCTAGGTTCTGTAATACATGATATAGAATGTCTATTGTTTATGTAGTCAATTTAGAAAAGATAGGCAGAGAAAGCCTTCACATTCCTGGAGTATCTTATCAGAGAAGAACTAAAACCAGAAACCAGAGAGGGAAGAATTTATGGAGGGAGCAGAGACGGAATGGAGCCAAGGAGGAAGATAAGGCTGATGGGATGA
Organism: Corvus brachyrhynchos; assembly: GCF_000691975.1. Lineage (NCBI taxonomy): Eukaryota > Metazoa > Chordata > Aves > Passeriformes > Corvidae > Corvus > Corvus brachyrhynchos. The sequence continues at coordinate 12,339 of NW_008236984.1, read as the reverse complement.
TACACAGAAACTCCAAAGAATTTATGAATCATGCATGATTGTGATGAATATGCAATAAGAGATGTACTTTTAAAGACGATCTTTTGGATGTAGAGGCGTGCCTTTGGATTTCTGCCGAAGCACCCGGCCGTAATACCCTTTTTGCTGTTGTCTCCTAATTGTCCCTTTTATTAAACTCTTCTTAAAATTTTACTAAGAGTGAACCTCGTTTTTCACAGGCCTAAGGCAAGCCAAAAAGAAAACACACCGATCCCCCAGTGCAAGAGGTGTGGCAGACCAGGGCATTGCTCGTACTATTGTAGATCCCAGACTCATGCTGATGGTCTGCCTTTGTCGGGAAACTTCTGCTGGGGTGCAAGGAGGGGGAATTGCTCTCCGATGCAGTCGCTCCCCCAGAGAGTGGCACAGGTACAGGCACAGGCCTACTCAGCCACCCTAGAGACAG
>NW_008236984.1:10409-11726 GCF_000691975.1 Corvus brachyrhynchos | reverse complement strand
GCGGAGGCTGCAGTTCTGCTCTCCCACGAGGGAAGCAGTCAGTAAAGAGGCGAAGCGAAAGATAAAAGGAGTGAGAGAACCCCCGGTCTAACTGGGACTGGGTTTCAGGGGAGGGATTGGACTCCTTGAAGGAGAGTAGTCAAGAGTTTCCTAGTATTGGATCCGAGAAATTTAGGTTTTAAGACTGCTGGATTGAGGGTTCAAAATTCAAGAACTCCAGGCTTAATTCTGCTAAATTGAGGATTACTTCCAAGACATTTGGGTTTTGAGACTGCTGGATTGAGGGTTAAAAATTCAAGAAATCTAGGCTTAATTCTGCCAAATTGAGGAAAAATCCAAGATATTTGGGTTTTGAGACTGCTGGATTGAGGGTTCAAAATTCAAGAAATCCAGGCTTAATTCTGCCAAATTGAGGATTACTCCAAGAAACCTGGAACTTTGGGCCCAGGGGTGAATATTGGCCAACAATTTGAGATTAAAAGGTACCTTAATCTTGTGTGGTTGTGACTGATAGCACTTGAGAAAGAGAAACTGGAACAACAATAAGGAGTGAGTGAGAATGAATGAAAACGTATGTGATAGAAATGTTAAACCTTGAAATATAATTTTATTTTCTGGAGGGAAGCATGTTTTATTAAGAGGATAGAACTTTTGTATTCTAGGAGAAGAAAGGGGAAAGAGGTGGTGGGGTTCGAATAGTTGTTTGTTTTGTTGGTTTTTATTAAAAAGGTGGGAAACAAAGGTCTGGGAAGGATGGATAAGATTCTGAGAAAATGGGACATAAAACTAGTAAGCAAGAGTCAGGGAATAAAAAAAGGGAATAGAGGCGTGTAAGCAGAAATACCCCAGGAAAGCCCTCTGGCAGTTATGTTAGCTAACTGGAATACTAACCCAAGTGCAAAGAAAAGAGCAAAGTCAAAATGATACCGTTTTGTATGTTTGATTGGGCCGAGAAGGAAATAGATCCGACCAATGTTTTCTGGCCCAGGTATGGCTCTTTTGAAGTTTGGATCTGTCAGGCTTTACAAGTATTTGTAAATTCAAAAGAACCCTTTAACACAGAAGAAGGCAAGTACGCTTCATACTGGGTGGGAAACATAGAGTCTAAGGGGATAAGAATTTTTAAGTTGTCAGAGACCCAAGAAAAGGAGAAAAGGGAAAACAAGAAGGAGAAGGGCTGGGCCCCGCTGGAAGCATCCCCCCCTCCATTCCCGCCTGCCCCCCGCCAAGCCCAGGCTCCTGCGGCGCCACTCGCAGCTGCGCCGCCAGTTCTGGAGCCTGAGGTACCGCCTGTCCTGGCTCTCATGGCACCACCCG
>NW_008236984.1:8072-8629 GCF_000691975.1 Corvus brachyrhynchos | reverse complement strand
CCCCATTGTCAGAGCCACAGCCAATGTAGTATGTAAAACCCTCTTAGAACAAATTATTCCCAGGTATGGAATGATTAATAGGATAGACTCAGACAGAGGGACACACTTTACGTCAAAAGTTCTGCAGCAACTAACTCAAGCCTTGGGAATAAAATGGGAACTACATACCCCATGGCACCCACAGAGTTCAGGACTGGTAGAGAGGATGAAACCAAACTTTAAAGAGAACCTTAACTACATTAATAACTGAAACTCAAATGTCATGGGTAACATGCCTACCTCTGGCTTTATTGAGGGTTTGGACACAACCCAGGTGTTGCAGTCCGGTTTAGACCCAGGAAAACAAAGCAAGCTAAGTCTCTGAGCATAAACTGGAAAGAACCTGGAAGGTTCAAAATATCCCCAGAAATGAGATTAAAACCAAACTAGGTTAGATGTTGTTGCCAAAAAATGGATGTATTTTATTTAATAGTGGAGAGGCAAGGAGAAGGGAAAAGAGAGAAAGAAATAGAAAAAAGAAGTGTGCGGGGGGGGGGGGGGGGGGAAGGGGGGGGGGG
>NW_008236984.1:1938-3509 GCF_000691975.1 Corvus brachyrhynchos | reverse complement strand
AACGGGGCGAGTCTCGTGGGTGCCTGGCATTGGGCCAGTGTCAAACCACAACAGTCACCCACCAAGACTTCCAGGTCCTTCTCTGCAGAGCTGCTTTCTAATAGCCCCCAACCAGTACTGGTACTTGGGGTTATTCCTCCCCAGGAGCAGGACCCTGCACTTGCTCTTGTTGAACCTCCTTAGGTTTCTCTCTGCCCAGCTCTCCAGCCTATCAAGGTCCCACTGAATGGCAGCACAGCCTTCAGGTGCATCAGCCACCCTCCCCAGTTTCATATAATCAGCAAACTTGCTGAGGGTACATTCTTTCCCTTCATCCAGGTCATTGATATACAAGTTGAATAAGGCTGGATCCAGTACTGATCCCTGGGGAATTCTACTCACTACACGCCTCCAACTGGATTCTACTTCACTGGTCATGACCCCCTGAGCTTTGCCATTCAGCCAGTTCTTGATCCACTTCACTGTCCATTCATCTAATCCACATTTCCTGAGCTTACCTACGAGGATGTTATGGGAGACAGTGTCAAAAGCCTTGCTGAAGTCAACATACACTGCTCTTCCCCTGTTGACCCATCCTAGAAGTCTGTCAGATTGGTCAAGCATGATTTCCCCTTGGTGAATCCATGCTGACTACTCCAAATGGCCTTTTTTTCTTTTAGATGCTTGGTGATGACCTCCAGAATGACCTGTTTCATCACCTTTCCAGTGATGGAGGTAAGGCTGACTAGCCTGTAGTTTCCCAGGTCCTCCTTCTTGTCCTTTTTCAAGATGGGAGTAACACTGGCCTTCCTCCAGTCATCAAGTACTTCTGTTCTTCATGATTTTTCAAGGGCTTAGCAACAACACCTGCCATCTCCCTCAGCACCCATGGGTTTATCCCATCAGGGCCCATGGATTTATGGGTATTAAGTCTACCTAGCTGATCTCTAACCCAACCCTCTACAACCAGGGGGAAGTCTTCCTTTAGCCTTCCTCTCTCTTACTTCCAAGGTCTGGGATTCCTGAGGGCCAGCCTCAGCAGTGAAGACTGAGGCAAAAAAGGCTTTCAGTAATTCTGCCTTCTCTGTGTCTTCCATTACCAGGATACCCATCTGATTCAGCAGCAGCCCCACATTTTCCCTAATCTTTTTGCTGCTGATGTACTTGTAGAAGCCCTTCTTGTCCTTGATATCCTTTGCCAGACTCAATTCCTTCCTCGCTGCCTCCTTGCATACTTTGACGATGTTCCTATAGTCCTCCCACATGGCCTGTCCTTTTTTCCATATCCCATAAATTTGGTTTTTGCATCTGAGATTTACTAGGGGCTCCCTGCTGATCCATGCAGGTCTCCTACCCCCTTTGCCCGATTTCTTCATCATGGGGGTACACTGGTCTTAAGCTTGGAGGAAGTGATGCTTAAATATTGACTAGCTCTCTTAGACTCCCTTTGCTTCTAGAGCCCTACCCCATGGTGCCCCAGTTTAAAAGACAGGTGTCTGCCAAGGAAGGCGGGAACCTTCCTGGAATGGAAAATATGACCCTCTCTCCAAATTATTATAACTTTGAAATTATGGGGCTTTCAGGCAAATATA
>NW_008236984.1:1618-1891 GCF_000691975.1 Corvus brachyrhynchos | reverse complement strand
AAAACAAGACAAACAACAACAGCAACAACGCAAAAAAACCCCCAACCCAATAACATTCTCTTTTGGGTTCTTAGGAACCAAATTGCGACCTTTTGCGAGATCCCATTGGCTAGGTAAGGTTTCTGCGGTCGCTTATTTTAGTCCGGTGTGGTGTGGAGGTGGCACTTGCTTTTGAAGTGGTTTCTCAGAGTTTTCTTCTTTCATCGCCTTTTGCAGCTCGCCCCAGCCCAGCTGGGGGCGGCGGGGGGGGGGGGGGCGGGGGGGGGGGGGGGG
>NW_008236984.1:0-410 GCF_000691975.1 Corvus brachyrhynchos | reverse complement strand
AATTGGATATTGAGAGATGAAAGAAACAATGGGAAGAACCATAAATTCTATAAGAATTAAAATAAAGGGGGGGTTATACATTAGAAGGGAGTCTTAGGCATTTTGGGAAGTCTGTACCTCTCAAGTACCTCAGCCAATGGGGAAAGAGAGGGAAATGCGGTTGAGAAATTAGGATAAATAGGAAGCTGCAGCCTCTAACAATTTGAGAGACCCCAGGGGAAATACCCCATATTCGAATAAAGTAACAGGACTCCTCTGTCTCTTTTTTGGACATAAACCTCTGGTGTTTGTGGATTAATTTTCCTGACAATTTGGGGGCTCTTGTCTGGGATATTTCCACCATCTGGGTCGGCAGGCAGCAAGCGGAGCTGAAGGCACACCTCACCCAGTTTTGGTGATCAGCTCCCCTT
>NW_008236983.1:5208-5609 GCF_000691975.1 Corvus brachyrhynchos | reverse complement strand
ATTTTGGGGTAATTTGGGGGGATTTGGGGTCTCCTTGGGGCGGGAATTTTGGGGCCATTTGTGGGGTATTTTGGGTCTCTTTGGGCGGGAATTTTGGGGCAATTTGGGGTCTTTTTGGGGCGGGAATTTTGGGGCGATTTAGGCGGATTTGGGGTCTCTAGAGGTGATTTTGGGGCAATTTGGGGGGATTTTGGAGGGGATTTGGGGCGGGAGTTTTGAGGTCTCTTTGGGTGGGAATTTGGAGGGATTTTGGGGTAATTTGGGGGGATTTGGGGTCTCCTTAGGGCGGGAATTTTGGGGGATTTTCGGGGGATTTGGGGTCTCTTTGGGGCGGGAATTTTGGGGCAATGGGGGGATTTTGAGGCGATTTGGGGTGGGGGGTTTGGGGGGTTTTGGGCGGG
>NW_008236983.1:0-557 GCF_000691975.1 Corvus brachyrhynchos | reverse complement strand
TCCCTGGTGACCCCTGGGTGACCCCTGGGTGACCTCTGGTGACCCCAGAGGAGGAGGAGGTGGACAAGATGATGGAGCAGAAGGTGCGGGAGGAGCAGGAGCGGCGCCGGCGCAAGGAGCTGGAGGAGAGGATGTCCCTGGAGGAGACCCGGGAGCAGGTGGGGAAAAATCCAGACCAAAATGGAGCCCAAAATCTGCCCAAAAAATCCCATCAAAATCCCCCAAAAATCCCAACAGAAATCCGCCTAAAATTCTTGGAATTCCACCCCAAAATCGCCGAAAAATCTACCTAAGATCCCCCGAGAAATCCACCCAAAATCCACCCAAAATGAAAAAGAGCTCCCCTCTAAAATTCCTCAAAAAATCCACCCCAAAATCCCAACAAAAACCCACCTAAAATCCTTCAGATTCCACCCAAAACCCCCCAAAAATCCCCAAAAATTCCACCCCAAAATCCCCAAAAAGTCCACCTAAAATCCACCCAAAAAATCCACCCAAAAACCCACCCAAAAATCACTCAAAATCTCCCCCAAAATCCCCAAAAAATCCTCAAAAAA
>NW_008236982.1:18703-19205 GCF_000691975.1 Corvus brachyrhynchos | reverse complement strand
GGCTGACCAGGGGCTAGGGAAACCCCGTGTCTGCCCCCCAGAGCCCTTCTCCCAGAGCTACATGGCAGGGGGAGGGCCCCAACATGAAACCAGCTGGCAAAGGAGCTTGAGGACTGGAGAACCAGGAGGAGCCGTTCTCCAGTATGTTGATGACATCTTGATAGCAGCCAAGATGAGAGATGACTGCATCGAGCTCACTGTAAGTCTGTTGAACTTTTTAGGCCAAAGTGGATATCGGGTCTCAAAAGAGAAGGCACAGGTTGCCAGGGAAACAGTAGTATACCTGGGCCTGGAAATTTTCCGTGGACATTGACAACTCAGCAGAGAATGGAAGGAAGCCATCTGTTGACTTCCGGAGCCCCATACCGTAAGGGAGATGCAGGCCTTCCTGGGAATGGTAGGTTGGTGTCGCCTGTGGATATAAAACTACAGTATACTAGTGAGACCCTTATATAAGGTACTTAAAGCAGCTGAAAAGGGGACAATTATGTGGACAGAGCAT
>NW_008236982.1:15935-16805 GCF_000691975.1 Corvus brachyrhynchos | reverse complement strand
TGGCCATGATGCTTGAAAGCTGTGGCAGCAACAGTCCTTCTGATACAGGAGGCCTGTAAATTCACCCTTGGGCAGCACATTGTCCTGTATGTACCCCATGCAGTGATAAATGTGCCAGAGCAAAAGGGGGGACACTGGCTCTCCCCTAGAAGAATGCTCAAATACCAATCTGTGTTGTTAGAACAAGATGATATTACCCTAAAGACAACTTCTGTGGTAAACCCTGCGATGTTTTTATCATCCACATTACTTAACAGTGTGCCTGAGCATGATTGTTTGCAGACAATAGAGGAAACTTATTCCAGCAGACCAGACCTGAAAGATGTTCCTTTGAAGGATCCAGACTGGGAATTGTACACTGATGGGAGCAGCTTCATGAAAAACGGTAGGAGGATGACCTGTTATGCTGTAACCACCTCAGATAAAATCATTGAGGCAAAAGCCTTGCCTCCAGATGTATCATCACAGAAAGCTGAACTCATTGCACTAACACAAGCTCTAGAACTGAGCGAGGGGAAGAAGGTGAACATATGGACTGATTTCAAATATGCCTTCAGTGTTGTGCATGCTCATGGAGCTTTTTGGAAGGAATGTGGCCTGCTGACTGCTCAAGGTAATGAGGTTAAACATGCTAAACAAATTCTTGCACTTTTACAGAGCATTTGGAAGCCTATGGAAGTGGCTATCATGCATTGCAAGAGTCATCAAAAAGGGAAAACAGCCCCCGAACTGGGAAATCGTTTTGCTGATGAAACAGCCAGGGGGATTGCAGAAAAAGGCATTTTTGCAGTGGTACCACAGAAAGAGATAGATTTGTCATCATTTACCCCAAAATATGATCACAAATTAATTAAGTTCCTTAAGGCTGAA
>NW_008236982.1:14207-15244 GCF_000691975.1 Corvus brachyrhynchos | reverse complement strand
AAGTATTTAATGGCTCTGAGTTCCACTTTGCAGAAGCTCCAGAGATTCATCGTGTTATCCAAACCAATAGCATTGGACACACCTGCTCATCCATTCCAGCCTGGAGACTGGGTCTACATCAAGTGGTGGGACAGCGACCCCTTGCAAGCCAAATGGAGGGGACCATTCCATGTTTTGCTGACCACTTTTACTGCGGTCAAGGTTGCTGGCAAGGGACCGTGGATTCACTACTCCAGGGTGAAGAAAGCTTCTGCTCCCGAAATCACCAAGAAGACAGAGACAGATACAAATCAGAAAGATGCAGTTTAACCGGTTTTTTACATGTTTGCCCAACTGGTAACCATGGTTCAGGGTTCACCCCATGATTTGCATAAGACTGTGGTCCAAAATGTGTCCAAAATTCTTAATAAGAGCGATTGCTAGATCTGTACTCCGTTACCACCCCTAGATAGGAAGGGTCACTGGCCACTGATTGGCATTTTAATGGAAGAGAACCGCACTGAAACGTGGGAACCAATGAATAGCACCCTTCTGCCCCCCATTACCCTGAGTGGCCTGGTAGAGCGTGCAAACTATAAGGTTCCTTGTGGAATTGTAAATGCCACAGGAAAAGCCGTTCTTCCTTCATATTGTCATTAGACCCATTTCAGGGAAATAATAGACCTAAGAATTGCGGCAAAGATGAAATTGACAGGGTGGAGACTGGCTCAGCCATTTGAGATGGGGTTGTATTGGATATGTGGCGATAAGGCCTGGAAAGTTATGCCCATGAACAAAGACCAGGCTTGTGCCATTGGGGCTGTGGTCCCAAATATAACAATATTTGACCATCCTGAAAAACTCATTGAACGTCCCACACTTTTCCATAGCATAATTAGAGCCCTCGTACCCACTTACGGAGTGGTTGAACTGGGGAGAGCAATTGTAAACATCTCGGCCGTCATTGAACGTATTGAGCAGCATACTGCAGATGCAATTTCAGCCTTACAGGAGGAAGTTGACAGTCTGTCCCGTGCAGTTATGCAAAACAGGATAGC
>NW_008236982.1:12438-13394 GCF_000691975.1 Corvus brachyrhynchos | reverse complement strand
ACCTAAGTATCCTTAAAATAAATACCAAGGTAAAATCCCTTTTCCCCTTCTAACCGTGTATGACTCTTGATTTTAAGACCAGGAAAAGGCATCAAGGTGCTATGGTTTAAACCTGGTAGGCATCTAAGCACCACACAACAGCTTGCTCTCTCTCCCCACAGTGGGATGGGGGGGATAATTGGAAGGGTAAAAGTGCAAAAACTCATGAGTTGAGATAAAGACAGTTTAATGAGAAGAAAAAAATAAAGGAAGAAACCCCCCCAAACAGCAAATAAAACCAAACCAATAAAAATGATTGGTGCAAAAAATAGTTCAGGTCAGCTGCCTTGGCTGTGCTCCCTCCCAGCTTCTCGGGCACCTGCTCACTGTCAGAGCATGACACACTGAAAAGTTCTTGCGTAAGCACTACTGAGCAACAGCCAAAATATCAGTGTGTTATCAACATTATTCTCATACTGAATCCAAAACACAGCACTGTACCAGCTACTAAGAAGAAAATTAACTATCCCAGCCAAAACCAGGACAATCTCTCTGAAGCACTTAATGTTAAATTACATAGAAAGTTGGGACTCCAACTCTGAAATTCAACCCTGTATATTCAGTAACTCAAAGATATATAGAGAGACAGTACTTAAGATACTTTTCACTTGCATTTAGAGAAGAGTCTGCTATTTCATCTCTAAATTGTCTTATGGGAATTTGAAAACCGTTTAGCCCCTGGATAGTTGCATACAATGGACATAGAGACAAAAGTTTTGATGTATTGGGGAACCTGGACTGTGTGGTGCAGGTATGACAGAGAGGAATTAAAATAAAAATTAAATTAGCTATATAATCTGAGTACCCCTCAGCACAAAGCCGGGATAAGCGGGCCTCGCGCGTGCACCTATGGTACCTCTGGTGCCGTGGGGTCATCCCTGTGAACGTGGACACCATGCCGGCTCGCCGGTCGCCCG
>NW_008236982.1:7179-12341 GCF_000691975.1 Corvus brachyrhynchos | reverse complement strand
CGCGCCCTTCTACAATGAACACCACGTCTATAAAACTATGAGGGTTCACCCGGAAGAGCTTCTGTAAGGGCGGTACTAGGCGCCGTGGTTGCTCTTGAGAGCACAGCGCTTTTCCTCAGGTTTCTCCGTTGTGATCGGTTGGCGCCGCAGACATTTTCCTCCGGGCTCTGCGCCTGCTGGCCTCCGATGCAGGGCTGCCCTCTTTCCGCCTGGCTCAAACTCTGTTACTATTAGTCCTATTAGTCCACATTGCACGCTGAATGATGTTTTTACGGGGCTACGGAATTGCGGGACCGTGGGGGTGGCTGACGCTGCTCCTGGTAGCTTGCGCGGCACGGGCCTCCGAAATCACTTTCGAGCTGACTGACAACGCCAAACAATGTTTTTACGAGGAGATTGTCCAGGGCACTAAGTGCACCCTCGAATTTCAGGTACTCCGTGCTTCCCTCGGCCCCCGGGGACTCTCTTGTTATTTCACTTTTGCCGTTAGTATTAGGAGTTTAATACCGATATAAATTGGTGTGCACTAAAACTATGTTATGCAAACAGCTTATCTGAAATGTTGCTTCTGATGCTTGGCGCCTCTGAACAAATCTTTATAGTATGTGGTTGAATAGATATTTACATATTTCAAATAATATGTCTATTATTTTAGAAAGCTTCTGTATGTATATAAAAGGGATGTGCTTGTGGATAGAAGTTTCTTCATCCTTTAGGATGCTTTATCTTAAAGGCAAGAAGTTTGGAGCAAGGATTAAATTTAACTACTAGCCTGAGAGTTATCAGAATCACATTACAGAATAGTAAGCTATGAATACCTAAACTGCCAGTTGCTCTTGTAGTGGAGAAAGGATAGCTAGTGTGATTCTACAGAAGAACATGCTATGGATCAACAATAATCAAAGACTGAAAATTCTCATAATCATATGAAGTTTTGAGTTACTTGTAGGTATAATTTGAACATGCTGGTGTTGAAAAGAATTACTGTCATTTATTGTGCAGGAGTAAGGCAGCATAACCTCCAGAACACTGCTCTGTTGATGTGATGAGTCAGGCTGTAATACCTGTTCTACTGAACATATGCTATTTCTGCAACATAAAGCAGCTTGACCTAATAGGCTAGTTAGACAGTTTAGGTCATACATAAAATAGCTGGTTTATTGATTTTGGCAGTCTCAACTTGCTGAATAAATTGTATGGATGGGCTTGTGGATATAGTAAATTACTAATTTATTGCAGTAATGTCTGCCCCATCAAACTTCATCTACTCTAGCTTTTGCTACAGTACTAGTATCTCAAAATGAAGTAACTAGTTTCCTTCATAAACTGTTAGAAAACATAGTTGACATTACATATACTCAATTTAAAAAAACTTATTTCTAATTGTTCTGTCTCATAGGATGACGATTTTTTCAAACTCGATAGCTTTATAAATTAACGCATTTTAAAACATTTGTCAGATCAAACAATTTGCAATGCTAGCTGGATGTCTGTTCTGTTTAAGACAATTTCTTGGATTTTTTTCAGGTGATCACTGGAGGTCATTATGATGTGGACTGTCGGTTGGAAGGTCCTGATGGTGCTGTATTATACAAAGAGATGAAGAAACAATATGATAGTTTCACATTTACTGCATCCAGAAATGGAACATACAAATTCTGCTTCAGCAATGAGTTCTCTACTTTCACACACAAAACCGTGTACTTTGATTTCCAGGTTGGAGAAGATCCACCACTGTTTCCTAGTGAGAACAGAGCAACTGCACTTACTCAGGTAAAATATTGTGTTTGACAGTAACTGTTAGGTGGAGGGAATGTTTTTCAAATTCAACTGCATTAGATATCTATATCGCTCTTGAAATGAATGGATCAGAGCTTCTTTAAAATAAACCCTCTTACTAAAAGTGAACCTTTTCTGAAAATTAGGATTTATAGAATGCAGAGTTGAGGAGGATTTACCAAGTGATTAAGTGGAAATTAGGGAAAATATAGTGCCCTGGAGTTTAGGGGAACTTTTTAATGCCATGGTTCTATGTCTATGGAAGTGTGGATTTTATAAAGTGTTAAATATCAGTAGATCAGAGTTTTCAAAATTCCTGAACTTTGGAGAAACTTTGAGAACAATTTGGTTTTATATTGAAATAGTTTAGAGTCTTTTTTGAGGCGAAGACTTGAATGATTCATCTCTTATATAGCTGTCACTTTTAAAATTGGAAAAGAATTTTAGCAAAATAAACAAATGAACAAAATGTCATACTTAACTGGCTTCTAGATATGTAATTTATAAGACACTTAAGTGGCAAAACAGTATTCATGCTCCAGACTTGTTTTCCTAATGTTTTTTTCTTTCTTCATAATTTTAGTTTTATGCCACTTCTGCCTAAACTAAATGAGCCAACTTCACTTGGAACAGTAACTTCATGAATTCTAACATTCTTATACTATAGTTGTTACCAAATTTCACTTTAAACAATCATGGGTACTGACTCTTACTTTCAGAAGATAAACCGAAAATGGAAGAGGTTTATGTTTAAAAAAGATCTAGGTCTTGGAAAGCCTGTAGTATGTATATTGAAAAGGTTTAAGATTTTTCATGTTAGAAAACAGAATGTGATTTTTATGAAAGATGACACATTTAGTTGGGCAATTTGGTCTTGAGTGTTTATTTTATGAATATGGTAGGGAGCATCCAGGAACACTGAAAGATAACAGTTGTCCTTTATCTAATCACTTTTTACATATGTGACTAATATAAGGATCTCCTGCCAAAAGAACATATTGAGGTCAGCAATCTAGATTTCAGGCTTTTGGGAAACTGAAGTTTGGGTATTATGTGATGAAGAATCAAATATTTCTGAAATCTAAAAGTGTTTTAATATCTACTATGCAAATCTTAATGATATAAAAGCTTACTAGCTATCCAAATCTCGAGAAAGATTTACTGCTTATTTTACTGGTGTATGTGGAATTGGCAAATGTTGGATCACTGGCATATTTCAATACAGTGTTTACTTTTGAACCCAAACATGCATGAATTTTAATATTCAGTTTCTGGCTCTTAGAGTGCATCACTGTATTACATCTGCAGTTTTGCGCACTTTGGTACTTAGTCACATTCCTGTGTGTAAAACTTGATTAATATATTAGATTTATAGTATTGCAGTCTGACAGTGGACTGAGATAATCTTTCATTTGTAAAGCTATGTGATGTTACAGTGGGGATTCTGTAACACAATGTATCAAACAAGGAGGCCCATGGAAAAGAAATATATATGGACGGATTCTTGCTAGATGTTTCAGAGAGATGTTTATTTCTCCAGCCGCATGGCTGGGGCCATGCTTAGGAACTGTTACAGTCATGGGACCAGAGGGTCCTTGCCTGCACAGGGGAACACAAAACAACCAATGGGGAACGAGACTGACCAGGGGCTAGGGAAACCCTGTGCCTCCTCCCCAGGGCCCCTCTCCCAGGGCTACATGGCAGGGGGGAGGGACCCCAACAATGTGAATCCTAATTTTAATTACCAAACCACAGAACTTCACAGAACAAACATTAGAAGAGTTCTTAATTGAGCATGTGTATTTATTTGCTTCTCTAGATGGAGTCTGCGTGTGTTTCAATTCATGAAGCTCTGAAGTCTGTCATTGATTATCAGACTCATTTCCGGTTGAGAGAAGCACAAGGCCGCAGCAGAGCAGAGGATTTAAACACAAGAGTAGCCTATTGGTCAATAGGGGAGGCAATCATTCTTCTTGTAGTTAGTATTGGGCAGGTATTTCTCCTCAGAAGCTTCTTCTCAGATAAAAGAACCACAACAACCCGTGTTGCATCATAACTGGTAATGATAATGCTTCAGGTCATTGTGCTATTCACTTGTGAAATTACCGTTCTCCAATTAATTGTAAGGGCAAAGAACTAAATATATGAAACATCTAAATGCCTACCCTTCCTTATTGATTAAAAACACAAAACGTAACCCAAAAGTTATGAAAGGGACACCCAATTTGAAATATAGAGTAAACTTAATATTTTCTGATACTTGTATTAAATATCTGGCAATGACCACCCTCTCTTTGGTTTTGCTGATTTTAATCCAAATTGAGTTTGACTTTACTGATATGATTGCCCATCTGTGCTATAATGCTTTAAAAGAACCTGCCAATTTAGTGTCTGATGTGAAAGACAATACTCATGAAAATTTGATTTTACTTGAATTTTCAGGCTGTGTTGGATTATAAACAAGCTAATGTGATGAACTGTAGTTGTGAGATGTATTGCACTGTTTTGATTTGCTGTAACAACAAAAAAAATCCAATTATATCCTTTGCTTATCTGTAAAATTGTTGCAAGCTTGATACTACATATTGGTGCAAATTCTCCACCTGCCTGGTAAATCTCCACCTTCAAAACCTGCTAAATTTTATACTTGAGTGTATTTGTCTAAACACACACTTTTCTACATTAAAATATAATGCATTTCTTCTTTTACAATGTTTTACTAAACAACTTCTAAACTACCTGAGAAACATGCTTTCTCTATTAAAAAAAATTTAATCCTCAAGTTGTTTTTAAAAATGCAATAAAAAGGGGACTATTGTAACTTTGTTACTGAAGCTATGCAATCTCTGTGCTAGTGCTGCTGCTTGTCACATTTAAGACCAGAGATAGTTTGTATTTTATCAAGCAGTACAGCACCAGCACCAGTTACATTGCATCCATTAGGGACATGCAAAGCTTTTAATTAAATTGTTTTCCTATTAAGAAGCCCATTTAATACTAATACTACATCGTGTGAGTGCTGTGTGCTTTATTTCCCTGTTTGGTGCACTGATACATTATGACCTTGTGCATGTAATTGCTACTCTTCTGTTATTGGTCAAAAATGTTTTAAATGTTTTGTGATATTGTTGGGGTTTTAGGAGCTCTCCTGTTTTTTTTTTTTCTGTTAAAGGAATTTTCCCCATATGTGTTGCTAGGGGGACAAATTACTGGGTACTTCAGAAAAAAAAAAGACCTACCCACTGGAGGTGGGGTGCATCTGGCTGCTCTTCTGTTTCACCTGGGTGGCGGACAGTCGGTCCCTGGCGTTTGGACGGAGAGAGGCTGTTTCGTTGGCTGCTTTTCCTTCTGCCAGAGAAACCCCGGGATCCCAAGCCCTCCTT
>NW_008236982.1:5066-6993 GCF_000691975.1 Corvus brachyrhynchos | reverse complement strand
TCGCTCCGGAGCGCCCCCTGCAGCCGCGGGGGAACCATCGCACCTGCCCTGCTCACCGGGAGCCGCCAGCGCCCCTGCCGGCTGCGAGTGGAACTGCACCCAAGGGGAAAGGGCCTGACAGCCGAGAAGGCTGGGACTGGGTTTGTGATTGTTTGCTGTTACTGCCATAGTTATTGTTGTTTGTTTGACTTGTTATACACATATATATATATATAATAGTAAAGAACTGTTATTCCTATTTCCCACTTCTTTGCCTAAAAGCCCCTTGATTTCAAAATTATAATAACTTGGAGGGAAGGGGGGTCGCATCTGCCATTCCAAGGGAGGCTTCTGCCTTCCTTAGCAGACACCTGTCTTTCAAACCAAGACAGATATCTTTTTGGTAGATTTGTAGCTGCATTGCTTCCACTGTTCATATCTTTAGTTTATGTATTGTAATAACATCTTGGTTTATTTGGATGTGGACGATAGTAAATGTATGTACATACAAGTACCTTTAATTGAGCTAGTCAAAATAAGGAAAGTCATCTTCAGATGGTTCTGGAGGAATAAATTAACTTGGACCAGTTCTTAAGTGCATACAAACAAAACTAAGATTAAAAAATTTACTTACTAGCTCTGATTCAAAAATATTCCACTTAAACTAGTTTTCAGCAAGCAGAAAAAAATGCTACATTCTCATTAATTGCCTGTATTATTTTCCAGGAAAAAATTGACAGGATTTACACATGCACTTGGACACTGAATAATCGATCTAAGATGACCTAAGATGACTTTAAAATTGTGTGGTAGTTAAAAAAAATTCTCCTTGTCTCTATTGACAAACTTATAAACTACACTCTCAGAACTGAAAAAAAACTTTAACACTTCAAAAATTAGTTAAAAGGTAGCAGGGGTATTAAAAAGCTTAATATTGTATTCCAAATTATGTATAATGTCTTTCTATCTTGTATTGAACTTGGAATATTGCAGTTCCATTTTTGAGGTGCAAGCTTACCTGAAATTGTAACAGAATCTCAAAGATCAGAACACAAAAACTAGTGCTTTCTTTTTATGCTACATATTTGAAAATTGTATATATATTTTAAAATAAGTGATTGGATAGGATACAATAGAACACATGCTACCACTAACACTAGGTGAAAAAAATCACAATGCATTTATCTTTTTCTTTTTTTATTATTATTGTTTTGTTAAAGCTGCATATATGAAAATAATAGTTCAGTTAGTGGTGTGATATGCAACTAAATCACACTGTGTTAAATGAGGTACAACTGTGTTTGAAGTTGTGAAAGGTTTCAACTATTCCTTTGATGTTTTATGTTTCCATAATGTGTTTTCATGTCCTGAAATGTTCATTGTTTTAGTTTGAGGTGGGGGGGGGGAAGTTTGAATAAGACAAAAAGACCCTATGAATATTGTGGGGGGAAAATACAAATTAATCATAGAATGGTTTAGGTTGGAAGGGACCTTAAAGATCATCTGGTTCCAACCCCCCTACCATGGGCAGGGAATCTTCCACTAGATCAGGTTACCTAGAACCCCATCCAGTCTGGCCTTGAACACTTCCAGGAATGGGGAGGATACAACCTCTCTGGGCAACCTGTTCCAGTGCCTCACCAGCCTCACAGTAAAGAATTTCTTCCTAACACCTAATCTAAACCTCCCCTCTTTCAGTTTGAAGCCATTCCCCCTTGTCCTATCACTCCATGCCCTTGTAAAAAGTCCCTCTCCAGCTTTCTTGTAGGCTCCCTTTAGGTATTGGAAGTTGCTATGAGGTCACCCTGAAGTTGAAGATACAAAAATGCTGCTAGCAAGGATTTTCTCGCTATTTTCTAAGTCCGTGAGAGACTTTTCTCTCACGCAGAAGAGGTAGCAGGGAATGTAAACAACCAAGCCACCTGCAACCTTGAAAAGTCTTGTTTAT
>NW_008236982.1:2633-2944 GCF_000691975.1 Corvus brachyrhynchos | reverse complement strand
GCACAATTTACAGTTTGTGAGAAAACCTGGAGAAAGCTGGCCAACAAGGCTGCATTAGCGAATATGCAGCTCCCTGCTGATGATCCTAGATGGACAGCAGGAACAGCTGCTTTGATGGGGACTGGTCCCTTCTCTGATCCCAGTCTACAGGGTGCCTTGTCCTCTAGCGTCCAGCAGCAAGCTCAACAGGTCGGCATGGCTGGCCTGTTGAAAACCATAGAGATATCTGCGCCCAGAAAGCGATATACTGAAATAGTTCAAGGCAAATCAAAGTCATTCCTCTCTTTTGTAGAGAAAGTCGCTGCTTCTCT
>NW_008236982.1:0-1072 GCF_000691975.1 Corvus brachyrhynchos | reverse complement strand
ACCATCAGGCAGATGGTCCTTCTACAAGCAGAGACTGGGATGGTCCTTCCACAAGCAGAGACTGAATTTTAAATTTCTTGTTATGGAGTCAGATAGTTAAAGCCTTAAGGACATATTTAGAATTAATAACTGATGTAGATTTCTATTTAGGATTAATAGTAGAGTTGTTATCTTATAAAACAAAAAGGGGGAATTGTAGGTACAAAAATGCTGTTAGTGAGGATCTTCTTGTTATTTTTCTAAGTCCGTGAGAGACTTTTCTCTCTCACAGAAGAGGTAGCAGAGTTATGTAAACAACCAAGCCACCTGCAACCTTGAAAAGTCTTGTTTATGGTATAGTAGAAAAATATTTTGACAATGGATGTTTTAGGATTTTAGCCAATCACCCCCAAGGGGTGGCTGGTCCTTTGTCCAATTAGACTATGAAGAAAAAAGTCTATAAAAGAGTTTGTAAAATAACTAAATCAATCAATATTTCTGGTAAGATACTCCCTATGGCTGCGGGACATGGTGATATACTGTAGGAACCAGGCCTGTGGTAATATGAAGCCTTCTCTTCTTGAGGCTGAAGAGCTCCAACTCTCTCAGCCTTTCATAGCAGAGGTGTTACAGCCCTGTGATCAACTTAGTGGCCTCCTCTGGACCCATTCCAACAGGTCAACATCTTTCTTGTGTTGAGGGTCCCAGAGCTGCATGCAGCACTCCAGGTGGGGTCTCATCAGAGTAGAGCAGAGGGGGAAAATCAGCTCCTTCAACCTGCTTATCACACTTCTTTTGATGCAGTCCGGGATACAGTTGGCTTTTTGGGCTGCAAGTGCACATTGCTGACACGTGTTGAGCTTTTTGTCCACAAACAATCCAAGTTCTTCTCCACAGGGCTGCTCTCCATCCATTCTCTGTCCAGACTGTACTTGTGCTTGGGATTGCCCTGACCCACGTGCAGGACCTTGCACTTGGCTGTGGAGGTTAGTGAGCCTACAGTACAAGGGGCAAAGAGAGTCTGCTGGTGAGACGGTCCCTGGTACCAGAGAATCCTCCGTAGGTTAGGGTGACCAGAAAGGCTTCCCCCAGA
>NW_008236981.1:4449-5737 GCF_000691975.1 Corvus brachyrhynchos | reverse complement strand
GGCTGATTTGGGCCGATTTGGGCCGATTTGGGCCGTTTTGGGCTGATTTGGGCGGATTTGGGGTCCCTGCCCCGTGCCCAGCTCTGCTCGCAGCTGCTCCGGCTCTGCCTCCTGGAGCTCTTCCAGTTCCGCTTCATGCAGAGCGACCCCAACTGGGCCAACTTCCTGTACGACCCCGAAACGCAGCGGGTGAGCCCCAAAAAACGGGAATTTGGGGGGAAATCGGGGGGATTTGGGGTCCCTGCACTGACCCCAACTGGGCCAACTTCCTGTACGACCCCGAAACGCAGCGGGTGAGCCCCAAAAAACGGGAATCTGGGGGGATTTGCGGGGATTTTTGAAAGATTTTGGGTGAATTTTGTGGGACTTTGTGGAGATTTTCTAGGATTTTTGGAGGATTTTGGGAGGATTTGAGGGATTTTTGTGGATTTTGGGGGATTTGGGGGGGGATTTTTCTGGATTTTGAGGGATTTTTTGGGTGATTTTGAGGGATTTTTGTGGAGATTTTGTCCGATTTTTGTGGATTTTGGAGGGATTTTGGGGGATTTTGGGGTCCCAGCACCGACCCCAACTGGGCCAACTTCCTCTACGACCCCAAAAAGCACCGGGTGAGCCCCAAAATCCGGGATTTGGGGGGGATTTGGGGCATTTTTGGAAGATTTTGGGAGAATTTTGTGGAGATTTTCTAGGATTTTTGGAGGATTTTTGGAGGATTTGAGGGATTTGGAGGGATTTTGGGAGATTTTTTGTGGGATTTGGGGGGATTTTGGGAGACTTTTTGTGGGATTTGGGGGGGATTTTGAGGGATTTTTGTGGAGGTTTTGTCAGATTTTTGTGGGATTTTTGGAGGATTTGAGGGATTTTTTGGAGGGATTGGGGGGATTTTGAGGGATTTTTTGGATGATTTTTTGGGATTTTTGGAGGATTTGAGGTATTTTTGTGGATTTTTGTGGATTTTTGTGGATTTTGAGGAATTTCATGGGATTTTTTGGGATTTTTCTGGGATTTGAGGAATTTTTTGAGGAATTTTGTGGGATTTTCGTGGGATTTTTGTGTCGATTTTTGCGGGGATTTCAGGAGATTTTGTGGGATTTTTCTGGGATTTGAGGAGTTTTTGGGGGATTTTTGCGGGATTTGAGAGGAATTTTGAGGAAAGTTTTGGGGATTTTTGTGGGATTTGAGGAGATTTCTGGGATTTGAGGAGGGTTTTTTTATTTTTATGGGATTTTTGTGGGATTTTTGGGGGATTTTTATGGGATTTTTGTGGGATTTTTGGGGGATTTTTGGG
>NW_008236981.1:3194-4331 GCF_000691975.1 Corvus brachyrhynchos | reverse complement strand
GTGTGGGATTTTTGTAGGAATTTTGTGGGATTTTTATGGGATTTTTGTGGGATTTTTGGGGGATTTTTGTGGGATTTTTGTGGGATTTTTATGGGATTTTTGTGTTTTTTGTTTCCGGGGCCGTTTTTGGGGTGTCCCGCGGGTTTTTGGGGTGTCCCACCTGTGGATCCCGGAGCACTGGATGCACAGGGTGATGCTGGACTGGGATTTGGGGTGGATTTGGGGTGGATTTTTAGGGGTTTGGCTGCTCTCTAATGGGATTTTTCTGGGATTTTTGTGGGATTTTTATGGGATTTTTGTGTTTTTTGTTTCCGGGGCCGTTTTTGGGGTGTCCCGCGGGTTTTTGGGGTGTCCCACCTGTGGATCCCGGAGCACTGGATGCACAGGGTGATGCTGGACTGGGATTTGGGGTGGATTTGGGGTGGATTTTTAGGGGTTTGGCTGCTCTCTAATGGGATTTTTCTGGGATTTTTGTGGGATTTTTATGGGATTTTTGTGTTTTTTGTTTCCGGGGCCGTTTTTGGGGTGTCCCGCGGGTTTTTGGGGTGTCCCACCTGTGGATCCCGGAGCACTGGATGCACAGGGTGATGTTGGACTGGGATTTGGGGTGGATTTGGGTTCTCTGGGCAGGGGTTTTACGGGATTTTTATGGGATTTTTAGGGGATTTTTACGGCATTTTCTGGGATATTTGGGTTTTTTGTTTCCGGGGCCGTTTTTGGGGTGTCCCCCGGGTTTTTGGGGTGTCCCACCTGTGGATCCCGGAGCACTGGATGCACAGGGTGATGTTGGACTGGGATTTGGGGTGGATTTGGGTTCTCTGGGCAGGGGTTTTACGGGATTTTTATGGGATTTTTAGGGGATTTTTACGGCATTTTCTGGGATATTTGGGTTTTTTGTTTCCGGGGCCGTTTTTGGGGTGTCCCCCGGGTTTTTGGGGTGTCCCACCTGTGGATCCCGGAGCACTGGATGCACAGGGTGATGCTGGACTGGGATTTGGGGTGGATTTGGGGTGGATTTTTAGGGGTTTGGCTGCTCTCTAATGGGTTTTTTCTGGGATTTTTGTGGGATTTTTCTGGGATTTTTGGTGTTTTTGTTTCCGGGGCCGTTTTTGGGGTGTCCCGCGGGTTTTTGGGGTG
>NW_008236981.1:0-476 GCF_000691975.1 Corvus brachyrhynchos | reverse complement strand
CTCACCCCAATTTCAGCCCCCCCCCCCCAATTTTGGTCTCTTCCCCCCCCAATTTTTGGCTCTTTCCCCCCCCAGTTTTGGACTCTTCTGCTCCCCCAGTTTTGGGCTCTTTCCCACCCCAATTCCCACCTCCCTCCTGACCCAAACCCGGGGTTTTTCCCCCCAAACCCAGGCCCTGGAACCCCCCCACCCCAATTCCCTCCTCCCCCCTCAATTCGGGGCTCCCCCACCCCAATTTCAGACCCCTCCCCAATTCCGGGGTGCCCCAATTTCGGGGTTTTTCCCCCCCGTTCCCCCCTGCCCCAATTTCCCCCTTTTTCTCCCCAAACCGCAGGCGGCCGAGGCGCTGCACGTGCGGGCGCTGCTGCTGCTGGGGGAGCCCTTCTGGGGGGCTCAGCCCTTCCATTTCGGGCTGCAGGGCTGACCCAAATCCGCCCTTTTTGCCCCCAAACCCAGGCCCTGGAACCCCTCTCCCC
>NW_008236980.1:440210-440628 GCF_000691975.1 Corvus brachyrhynchos | reverse complement strand
CAGGGATGGGGCACCCCGAGCCAGGGCCGTGCTCAGCCGTCCCACGGCTCCAGCGGCTCGGGCCCTCGGAAATGCCGGATCGGAGCCTCGTAATCCCTGCAGGGAAGAGGCCGGCTCAGGCCGGGATCAGCGAGGGTGGGAAGCGCCCGGGCTGGGCGGAGGCTCTGCCACCCCCACGGCCGCGGCATCCGCACAGCTCCGGGGGACGGGGCACCCCCGATGCCGCTCCCCATCCCGTTCTCCTGCTCCCCATCCCGTTCTCCTGCTCCCCCATCCCGTTCCCCATCCCGTTCCCCGTTCCCCATCCCGTTCCCCGTTCCCCATCCCGTTCCCCATCCCGTTCCCCCGTTCCCCATCCCGTTCCCCGTTCCCCCGTTCCACATCCCCTTCTCGCGCGCCTCGCGCCCCGCCACTGCGC
>NW_008236980.1:437841-438664 GCF_000691975.1 Corvus brachyrhynchos | reverse complement strand
GAACCACGCTCAGAGAGATCTACTTGGTACAGCAGGTCCTTGGTGGGGTGGGGATGGGATGGGATGGGATGGGATGGGATGGGATGGGATGGGATGGAGAGCATGGATGAGGAAGGGATAGGGATGGGATGGGACAGGGAGCAGCTCAGCTGTGCTGCACCTGTGGTCATTCCCAGCACAATCAACTTCATTAAAGCCAAGTGTGGCTCCCAGTAGCAGAAACCCGAGAGGTTCCACATCATTATTGTCCTCCTTGTGCTCTTCACTCTCCCCTTCAGTGTCTGCAATATCCTGCAGCAGCTCAATGACACCGATGTCTCCTCATAGGTTGTTTTCCTGCTCTCCTGCATCCACAGCACCATCAAACCCTTCATCTACTTCTTGGTAGGGATGTACAAGAGGCTGTGTACAAGCCAGCCCTGCATTCCCGGTGATGGGAAGAGACACCAGGTAGGGCTACAGAGCTGGGCAGGGACAGCAACATTCCCTTCCTCTTGGAGTGGGAATTTGTCACATTCCTTCATTCCAGAATTAAATCATTCTGAGTAAAGAGCAGGCTCAGAGGTGAACTCCACTGAACTCTTGTGCCTGTGACCAAAACCCACTGGAAATATGGAAATTGACGTCACCAGGAGCTTGGACCATTGGATTGCACAGAAATTAGGGGGTTGTGCTGCTGTCCTGCACAATGGGGCTGTCCTCTGGTTCCCCAGCATCCATGTCCAAGGAAGCCCTTCAGCACCTCCATCCTGAACCTGGCCACCCTCAGGAGGAGCTGAACAGCGACTCTGCACAGCAGCTTCAGCCACAATCCAGGCTGTGC
>NW_008236980.1:436445-437391 GCF_000691975.1 Corvus brachyrhynchos | reverse complement strand
CCAGCCCCATCCCTGCAAGTGTTCCAGCCCAGGGTGGATGGGGTTTGTATCAACCTGGTCTGGTGGAAGGTGTTCCTGCTGGCAAAGGGGTGGGGGGTCAGGTAAAAACAACCACAGGTGCTCCCAAGACTGAGGAGGAGCAGGATGAGCTCTGCTGAAGGGCTGCAAAGGGATCCCAGCACCCCCAAATCTGTGCTCTCATTGAATCATTAAGGGTATTGGCAGTAATTAAGGTGGGCTCTCAGTGCTGATAACCTGGCTGCAAGCAGCTGATTGCTGTCCTTCCCTTGGGCTGTGTGAGCCTGCATTACAGTGGAAAATGGGAATTCTTGTCTCAGGTGTGCTCCTTTGGGCCCAGGGGAGGTGTTGGCAATGATTCTGATGCTCTTCCCAGAATGGGAGCTTCTTCTGAGAAGCACCCAGCTGCTTCACCAGCACTGCCAGCACCACCAGCACTGCAGCATCCCTCTGCTGCTGGAGGGGTGATGAACCCTCAGGGAAGAGAAATGAGGAATGGTAGTAACCTGTTGGCAGAGGGAGGGCAATGGGACATTCTCCTGGGAAGGAGTGTTTCTAATCAGGAGGAAATGAAGAGTCATTAGCAAAATTCTTCATTTGGAGCTTTTGATAAAAGCCAATTCCTTTTTGGCAAAGGAAAAAAAAAAGAAAAGAAAGAAAGAAATCAGGATAAGTAACTCCAAGGAAGTGGAGCTCTGACGTAGCCAAAGATGCAATTTCTGACTCCCCTGTGACTCCACGGAGTCTTGGGGAGCAGCACCAGGACAGGAGATAAATGTTCTTCTTCGTGTTCCTGACCTGGGAGGAGCCGCTTTAGGATGTGGATCCCAAAGGAGCAAGGGGTACCAGGAAGCGCCGCTGATCGGGACAGAGCCCCTGTGCCTGCTGCTGCCCCACACTGAACAGGTCAGTGGAATGTTCTCCTTCC
>NW_008236980.1:434813-436330 GCF_000691975.1 Corvus brachyrhynchos | reverse complement strand
CCCTGCGCACCTTTCCCACCCCCCCCCCTCCCTCTCCCACCCCACCATTCCCAGTGCCCTCCTCCCCTGCACATCTCACTTCTCTCCACCGAATCCTTCCCGCTGCAGGGAGCTGCTGAGGAGCCGCTTGGTCCATCCCTGGACTCTCCAAGCACTGACTGCCCATCCACTCTGACCACAGCTGGGGCCACATCCCAGCGCCTGCCCAGCGTCCATCCATGGAGTTGTCACCCACCGAGGGACCCGGTCCGTGTGCAATCAACCTGGCCGTACGCAGTGTCACACTGCTCATCTGCCTCTGTGGACTGGCTGGGAACGCGGCCGTCTTCTGCCTCCTCGGATCCTCCATCCAAAGTAAGGCCATCACTGTCTACATCTTCCACCTGGCAATCACTGACTTCGCCTGCCTCCTCCTCATCATCACCTCCTCCCTGATCCTCCTGGTGGAGGACGTGTTCTGCTCCATTATCGTGCCCCGGCAGTACCTGATTTTGCTTTCCCTGCCGCTGCTTTTCTCCTACATCCTGGGGCTGTACCTGATGACAGCCATCAGCTTCAGCAGGTTCAGGTCCATCCTCTGCCCACTCTGCTGCCGCTGTCACCGTCCCCAGCACCAGTCGAAGGTGGTGAGTGCAATGCTCTGGGCCATCTCCACCACTGTCATTCCCACGCTGACTTCCCTGTTCATATCAGACAACGCACAACGCTTCATTGTGACTCTCACTGTCATGATCATCTTAAACTTTCTCCTCTTTGTTACCTCCACGGTCATTTCCAGCATATACCTCTTCATTACGGTCGTGCGTGCCTGCCACCAGCAGCCACCTGAGAGGCTCGACATCATTATCTTCCTCATGGTGCTCTTCAGTCTCCCCGCTGGCATCTGCACTTTTCTGCTTCTGTTCCGCTACAGTATCTACCCCCCGGCTCTTCCCCTGTTTGTCTCCATCCACACCAGCATCAAACCCTTCATCTACTTCTTGGTGGGGAGGTGCTGCAGGCACCGCTCCGTGGGGTCTCTCCAGCTCTCCCTCCAGAGGGTCTTGGGGGAGCCAGAAGAAACCACTGCCCGCAGCAATGCTGCTGCCATGGGCATGGCAGTCTGAGCCTGTTGATCGCTTCCCCTGCACTGCTGAAGGACCCCGGGACAGTGGCTGAGGCTTTCCTCGAGCCACCTGATTGATTAACAAATATCCACAGGTTCATCTTCCCGCGGTGTAATCCTGCAGCAGGGGCATGTGGGAGGGAAGCTCTGCAGGGAGCACATTGGAGCATGGCTTTCCTTCTCCCTCACAGTTCCTGGAGCACTATTCCCCTAAAGGGTTCGTGCCCCACACAGCTGTGATTCCTAAAATCCCCGTGGCATGGTTCCTGCATCCCCCTGCACTGTGATATCAATAAACAGCTCCGTGAAACCTGAGCTACCTTGGCTCCCTCTGCCAGCGCTCCCCGGCTTCCTCTGGCTCCTGCTGCCAGCCGGGGATGTGGGTGGAGGGGGGGGGCACGGCCACGGCTGG
>NW_008236980.1:433748-434473 GCF_000691975.1 Corvus brachyrhynchos | reverse complement strand
GGATGGGATGGGATGGGATGGGATGGGATGGGGATGGGGATGGGGATGGGATGGGGATGAGGGGTGGAAAAGGAGATGGGAAGTGATACCAAAAGGGGCTGGAACAAACTTTCCTAACACTATGGGAAGCAGGATGAAGCTGGAATTCTTTAACTGTGCAGGGCACACAGGAGGATCTCTCTTTGTTCTGTGTGTGGGGGGAGACTTTACAGCAGGGGTTTTATCCATTATAAACACACACAGCTATTAAAACTTTTTTCTTATCTCATACATAAACATCACTTTCCTAGGACTCATTTCCAGCATCCCACCTCCTCCTGGGAGTCCTTTCATGATCCTGGAGGTTCATCAGGAGGGCTCTCTGGTGCTCGTATTCACTGAGTGCTGCCATATTAAAGGTGACCTCACCTTGAACTTTTCCTTTGGCCATGCGCTGTTGTTTCTTGTGACAGAACTGCCCCAGAACCACTGCAGGCCTCCTGACCTGCTTCCCCACTGCCTCCAGCCACGTTTAACATCCTGTGTGCTCCTACGGAGTACATGGGAGCTGAGCTTTCATCCTTCCTCCTGGGTCCTAGAATGCCACAGCCAGGAGGAGCAGAGACACTGCCGGGATGCCGGGTGGAGCACGGCTGTGAGGAGGGGGGGAGGGGGGGAAGGTGTTCCCGGGGGAAGAAGGAGTATCTGGTGTGTCGGAGGCGGTTTCGGAGGGGTCAGGGGAGAGT
>NW_008236980.1:432898-433466 GCF_000691975.1 Corvus brachyrhynchos | reverse complement strand
TGCCACCAGCACCACCAGCATTCCAGTGCTGCTGGAGTGGCCATGACCCCTCAGGGAAGAGAAACGAGGAATGGTAGAAGCCTGTTGGGAGAGGGAAGGCAGTCGGAGAATGGGACATTCTGCAGGGAAGGAGTGTTTCTAACCAGGAGGAAATTAGGAGGCAATCGCAAAATTCTCCATGTGGACATTCTGGCAAAAGTCACTTCGTTAGTGGGAAAAACCCCATGACAAATAACTCCGGGGAACTGGAGCTCTGACGTAGCCAAAGTCGCAATTTCCAACTCCCCCGTGTCTCCACCCACCCTGGGGGAGCAACACGAGGACGGGGCACGGGGAGGAGCTGGTGGGACAGCAGTGGGCACCTCCTGGTGATCTGGGCACTTTCTCCTTCGTG
Organism: Corvus brachyrhynchos; assembly: GCF_000691975.1. Lineage (NCBI taxonomy): Eukaryota > Metazoa > Chordata > Aves > Passeriformes > Corvidae > Corvus > Corvus brachyrhynchos. The sequence goes on along the minus strand of NW_008236980.1, from coordinate 433,072 downwards.
TTCCTGACCTGGGAGGAGCCGCTTTAGGATGTGGATCCCAAAGGAGCAAGGGGTGCCAGGAAGCGCCGCTGATGGGGACAGAGCCCCTGTGCCTGCTGCTGCCCCACACTGAACAGGTCAGTGGAATGTTCTCCTTCCTCCCTGCCCCACCTTCCTCTCCTCCTGCAGCTGCTC
>NW_008236980.1:430012-432191 GCF_000691975.1 Corvus brachyrhynchos | reverse complement strand
GTGCCTCCTCCCCCCCCCTGCCCTCCCCCCCTCCGTGAGGACCCCTCAGCTGGGCTCCTCTGCACAGTGGAGGATGGGGAGTCACTGAGCCTCTGACCAGAGGCTTTTCCAACACACACCCAAAGCCTCTCCTCCCGCCACCCTTTGGTGCAGGGTCTTTTTGAGCCTGGCAGCTGATAGCCCTGGGGCTGTGGTCTTCACCTTGAAGGTGTTAAGCCTGTGCTCTGTGAATGTCCCCAGCCCTGAGCTGTTACTTTATCTATTCTTCACCATCCAGCAGTGTAAGGCCTCACTCAGGGCCCCATTCAGGATTCATTTGTCTTCTCTGCAGCTTTTGTAATGCAATTTTAAAAGTCCTTCATGAAAATGTTTAAGTCATAAACTATAATATTTCAGTCTCTGACAGTGTGGTGAGATTTTAATGCAGGGGTTTTATCCATTATGAACATACACTGTCATTAAAGCGTGTTTCTTATCTGATAAATCAACATTACTATCGTAGAATTAATTTCCATGTTTCCACCTCCTCCTGGAAGTCCTTTCATGATCCTGAAGGTTCATCAGGAGGGCTCTCTGGTGCTCCTATTCACTGAGTGCTGCCATATTAAAGGTGACCTCGCCTTGAACTTTTCCTTTGGCCATGCGCTGTTGCTTCTTGTGACAGAACTGCCCCAGAACCACTGCAGGCCTCCTGATCTGTTCCTTCACTGCCTTCAGCCACGTGTATCATCCTGTGTGCACACTTTCACATCCTTTTATCTTTTTGGCTGGTTGGTCTTTCAGCAGCATCAGGGAACTGAAAATGTTTATTCTCTGTTATTTGTCAGTCCCCATTCAAACAGCCCAACCCTCCCCCCTCCCTCTCCCACCCCACCATTCCCAGTGCCCTCCTCCCCTGCACATCTCACTTCTCTCCACCGAATCCTTCCCGCTGCAGGGAGCTGCTGAGGAGCTGCTTGGTCCATCCCTGGATTCTCCAAGCACTGACTGCCCATCCACTCTGACCACAGCCGGGGCCACATCCCAGCGCCTGCCCAGCGTCCATCCATGGAGGTGAGCTCTGTGTTCCCACCTTCTGCCTCACCCACCGAAGGAGATGATCCATGTGAGACAGATGTCACCAACGTGGCCATACACAGTGTCATGCTGCTCATCTGCCTCTGTGGGGTGGCCGGGAACGGGGCTGTGCTCTGGCTCCTCACACTGCAAGGCCCTGTCGCCCGCATCTTTGACCTGGCTGTCGCTGACTTCCTCTTCCTCCTCTTCGCGCTCCCCTCCTCCCTGCTCTTCCTGCTGGAGGACGTGTCCTGCTCTCCTATCATGCCCCAGGTGTACGTGAGCTTCCTTTTCCAGCTGTCCATGATGTCCTACTACTGGGGGCTCTTCCGGCTGACGCGCATCACCGTCATACCGGACACGCACAAGCTCTGCCTGCTCTTCTTCCACTGTCACCCTCCCCTGCGCCTGCTGTGGGTGGTGGACAGTGCTGTGTATTGGGTCGCCTTTGCCGTCATCACTGCCATTCCCACGGTGACATTCCTGTGCCCATCACACGAGCAGGAGCACTGCCGGGTGGCTCTCATCTTCATGTTCGCTCTCATCCTGCTCGTCTGTGGTGCACCCATGGTCATTTCCACATCAATCATTTTCATCAAGGCCAAGAGTGCCTCCAAGAAGCAGCGACCCGAGAGGCGTGACATCGTTGTCTTCCTCGTTGCGCTCTTCACTCTCCTCCAGAGCCTCTGGAATATCCTGCAGCAGCTCGGTTACACCGGTGTGTCAAGACAGGTTGTTTTCCTGCTTGCCTGCATCCACAGCACCATCAAACCCATAATCTACTTCTTGGCAGGGATGTACAAGAGGCCCTGCTCTGTGAGATCCCTCAGGAATTCTCTCCGGAGGTTCTTTGAGGATCCAGAAGAAAACACTCCCAGCAGCAATGCTGTGGCCAAGGACTCGGTGATCTGAGCCTGTTGATCCCTTCCCCTGCACTGCTGAAGGACCCCAGGACAGTGACTGAGGGATTCCTTGAGCCAAGTGATCCATAAATATCCACGGGATCACCCTCCCTGGGGTGGTTTATTCCTGCAGCAGAAGGGAGCAGGGGCAGTGCCACAGGCAATGTGGGAGGGATGCTCTGCAGGGAGCACACTGGAGCATGGATTTCCTCCTCCCTCCC
>NW_008236980.1:423476-429464 GCF_000691975.1 Corvus brachyrhynchos | reverse complement strand
GGAGGGGCGGGGCGGTCGGGGGGAAGGGGGCCCCGGGGGGGTCTGGGCGTGTGAGAGGGGTCAGGAGGGGTCAGGAAGGGTCTGGATGCTGCCGATCCCAAATGTCCGCGCTGGAGAGCAGCAGAGCCCGACGGGCAGCGCTTCAAGGTGTGGAGAGGCTGCCGGGCGGGAAACCTGCGGGATGGGATGGGATGGGATGGGATCTGGGATGGGGATGGGATACTTAAATCAGCCTGAATAAGCTTTCTAACACTATGGGAAGCAGGATGAAGCAGGAATTCTTTACCTGTGCAGGACACACAGGAGGATCTCTCCTTGTTCTGTGTGTGGGGGGAGACTTTACAGCAGGGGTTTTATCCACTAGAAACACACACAGCTATTAAAACTTTTTTCTTATCTCATACATAAACATCACTTTCCTAGGACTCATTTCCATGTTTCCACCTCCTCCTGGGAATCCTTTCATGGTCCTGGAGGTTCATCAGGAGGGGTCTCTGGTGCTCCTATTTACTGAGTGCTGCCATATTAAAGGTGACCTCACCTTGAACTTTTCCTTTGGCCATGCGCTGTTGTTTCTTGTGACAGAACTGCCCCAGAACCACTGCAGGCTGCCAGATCTGTTTTCCCACTGCCTCCAGCCACGTTTATCATCCTGTGTGCACACTTTCACATATTTTTATCTTTTTGCCCAGTTAGGCTTTTGGCAACTTCAGGAGAGCTGAAAATGTTTATTCCCGATGTTCTTTATCAATACCCGCCCAAACAGCCCAACCCTCCCACCTCCCTCTCCCACCCCACCGTTCCCACCGCCCTCCTCCCCTGCACATCTCACTTCTCTCCACCGAATCCTTGCTGCAGGGAGCTGCTGAGGAGCCGCTTGGTCCATCCCTGGATTCTCCAAGCACTGACTGCCCATCCACTCTGACCACAGCCGGGGCCACATCCCAGCGCCTGCCCAGCGTCCATCCATGGAGGTGAGCTCCGTGTTCCCACCTTCTGCCTCACCCACCGAAGGAGATGATCCATGTGAGATAGATGTCACCAACGTGGCCATACACAGTGTCATGCCACTCATCTGCCTCTGTGGGCTGGTTGGGAACGGGGCTGTTCTGTGGCTCCAGCACATGAAACCCATCACTGACTACATCTTCAACCAGGCCTTTGATGACTTTTTCTTCCTCCTCTTCATGATCCCTTCCACCCTGCTCTTCCTGCTGGAGGACGTGTCCTGCTCTCCTATCATACCCCGTGTGTACTCAAATTTCCTTTTCCAGCTGTCAATGGTCTCCTACCACATGGGGCTGTACCGGCTGATGTCCATCAACACCAAGAGGTGCAGGTCCACCCACTACCAACTCTGCTACCACTGCCACCTTCCGCAGTCCATGTTGTGGGTGGTAATGAGAGCCCTGCAGTGGGCCTTCTTCTACACTGTCATCGCTGTCAATCCCACAGTGACTTCCCTGTGCCAGTCATACAAGCACGAGCACTGCTGGGGGGCTGTCATCTCCATGTACACCCTCAACCTCTTCCTCTTTGCTGCACCTGTGGTCATTTCCAGCACAATGCTCTTCATTAAGGCCAAGTGTGGCTCCCAGCAGCAGCAACCGGAGTGGCTCGACATCGTTGTCTTCCTCATTGCGCTCTTCACTCTCCCACTCAGCATCTGCAATTTCCTGCAGCAGCTCGGTTACATCACTGTGTCCTCCCAGGTTTTTTTCCTGCTCGCCTGCATCCACAGCACCATCAAACCCTTCATCTACTTCTCAGTGGGGAGCTGCAGGAAGCGCTGCTGGAGTCCCCTCAGGGACTGCATCCAGAGGGTCTTTGTGGAGCCAAAGGACAACACTCCCAGCAGAAATGCTGCTGCCATGGGCACGGTGGTCTGAGCCTGTTGATCCCTCCCACTGCTCTGCTGAAGGATCCCAGGACAGTGGCTGAGGGTTTCTGTGAGTTCCCTAAGCTGGGAACTCTCCCGTTTGCTGCACTCAGAGGACCCTTGAACACCGATGGATCCTGGGCCCATCCCCCCCACTCCTCATGGCTCAACTCTTCCCCCCGGTGAGGACCTGCAAAGGCACCTGGAGTGAGCACTGTACTGCCTCCGAGGGGAATTTTTCACAGGGACCTTGCACTGACTCTATGTCTGTGTCCATACACGTGTCATAGCTCTGGTTTCATTGGCAGGATTTCATTTGCAGGGCTGTTTTTCCTTGGTGTCTCTGTCTGGTCAGTGCTAGAGTGAACCTGGTCAATGAACTCCATCGTGCTGTCACTTAATATTAAATGTGGCTTTTACTGATCCCCTTGCTGCTGGTCTTTTCAGCAATCTCAGTGTCATGGTTTAGCATAGTTTGGGTTTTTAGTTAAGGAGGGCTCCATCACCCACGGAAGTGATTCTTTTGTAAAGAGGTGCTTACAGCTTCCTCTAGACCCGACAGAACCAATCAACTGGCTAGTTTGAATATTGGCAACTCTGTTAAGCCACTTAAGAAGCTTGATACACCTCTGTGATCCACATTTAAGAACAAACAAATCACAATCATGGGCAAAAGTACCTGTACTGAAATAAACAAATGTTGAAGTGGCTGTGATCTGGTGAGAAGCTTGAACAGAGAGAGATGAAAGTGATGAAGACCCTTGCTCCCAGGGAAGAAGAAGTGTGGAAACCATGTTTTTACTAGAAAATGGACATATCGTGAACCAGCCATAAAATAGAAAACCCAGAGCCCATAAGACAGAAGGACTTGAGCACGTACACAGGGGAAAAAGTTCATGGGGAGGTTGTGAGAAAGGAACAAGCAGCACTGGGGAGGATGCAAATGAGGAACAAGCAAAGGACGAAAAGGATGAGAAAATGCAAACCTAAGGACAGTTGTGACATACATGGTGACACATGTGACATACAATGTGACACAGAGACAAGAGCCAATCATAAAGCATAAAGCAGCTTTGTGTGAAAATAAGCCTTAACCAATGATAATTATGCACGATCATGTGTAGGGACAGACAGACTTGTATATTATGTTGAAGTAGCTGTGATTTGATGAGAAGCTTGAACAGAGAGAGATGAAAGTGATGAAGACCCTTGCTCCCAGGGAAGAAGAAGACCTCTGTTCCTGGAGCTGAAGATGCTCCCAGAGACAGGTGAAGAGAACCTTTGCTTCTGAACAGCTCGTCCTTAAAATGGTACCCCATTGGTTCAAGATTGGAGCCTCAGAAACAGTTGTGGGGAAAGCTGTAGGTCGGGGGAAGGGAGTCTCACATGTGAGCAGAGAACCAACCCGGGCGGCTGTCTCGCTGTGACATTGAAGCCACAGGAGAGCTGTTTCTTGTGGAGATGTCTCCCTAGCATGAGCAAGAGAGACTCCTCTCCCTAAGTGAGCTGAAGAAAGAGATTATTATAGAGGTGGTAAACTGACTGGAAATCCCAAGGGTTGTCTTTTTACGTTGTCAGTGGGAAAAAGAGAGGAGAGGTGGGGGAGGAGAAGTGTTCTGAAGTTTTAGTCTGACTTCTTTTCCCCCCCTCTTTTAGGTCTGTTAATAAACTTCTTTATAGTCTTTAAAGTTTTGTGCGTGCTTTGCTCTCTCCTAATTCTTATCTCACGGAAGGAATAGAAGTAAGTAATGGATTTTGAAGTAAACCACTACACTCGGCCACTCGTTTGGAACAGTCCCGTGGTGTAATCCTGCAGGAGAAGGGAGCAGGGCCATGCGGGAGGGATGCTCTGAGGGGAGCACACGGGAGCTGGGCTTTCTCCCTCCCTCCCGGCTCCTAGAACTCCACAGCCAGGAGGAGAGCGGACACTGCCGGGGTCCCTGGTGGAGCGGGGCTGTCGGAGGGGAAATGTGGCCCGGGGGTGGTCTGGGCTGTCGGAGGGGGTCAGGAGAGGGTCTGGATGCCGGCGATCCCAAATGTTCCCACTGGAGGGCAGCAGAGCCCGACAGGCCGCGCTCGGAGCGGGGAGCGGCCGCCGTCTGGGAAAGCTGCGGGATGCGGTGGGATGGGGTGAGCATGGAGAGCGGGGAGGGGATGGAGAGCGGGGAGAGGGGATTAGGATGGTGGGGTTATATGGTATAGGGTACAGCCTCGCTGTGCTGCCGTGGGTATAGGATAGGATAGGATAGGATAGGATAGGATAGCACAGTGCAGCTGTGCTTCCTTGGCTCCAGGGGAGGTTTTGGCAATGATCCCGGAGCTCTTCCCAGAATAGGAATTTCTGTATTGAAGCAGACAGCTGCCTCACCAGCACCGAAGCAGCACTCCAGTCATTCAAGTGCTGCTGCAGGGAATATGACCCCTCAGGGAAAAGAAAGGAGGAAGGGTAGAAGCCTATTGGGAGAGGGAAGGCAGTTGGAGAATGGGACGTTCTGCAGGGGAGGAGTGTTTCTAACCAGGAGGAAATTAGGAGGCAATTGCAAAATTCTCCATGTGGAGCTTCTGGCAAAAGCCACTCCCTTAGCCAAAAAAATCAGGACAAATAACTCTGTAGAAGTGGAGCTCTGACGTAGCCAAACTTGCAATTTCCAACTCCTCCACGACTCCACGGAGCCTTGGGGAGCAACACGAGGACAGGGCACGGAGAGGAGCTGGTGGGACAGCAGTGGGCACCTCCTGGTGATCTGGGCACTTTCTCCTTCGTGTTCCTGACCTGGGAGGAGCCGCTTTAGGATGTGGATCCCAAAGGAGCAAGGGGTGCCAGGAAGCGCCGCTGATGGGGACAGAGCCCCTGTGCCTGCTGCTGCCCCACACTGAACAGGTCAGTGGAATGTTCTCCTTCCTCCCTGCCCCACCTTCCTCTCCTCCTGCAGCTGCTCTGTGCCTGCCACCCTCTCCCGCTGACCACAGTGCCCTCCCCAGATTCCCCCTCTTTTCCTGTGCATCCTGTCTGTATCTTAATACACAAATGGGCCGGAATAATCTAACACAATGTGAAGCAGAAGGAAGCAGGAATTCTTTACCTGTGCAGGACACACAGGAGGACCTCTCCTTGTTCTCTGTGTGTGTGCGTGTGTTACAATGTGGTTTAAACCCAGAAAAGCAAAGAAAGCTAAGTGTCTGTGCATAAACTGGAAAGAACTTAGAAGGTTCAAAGCATTCCCAGAAACAAGATTAACACCAAACGAGATTAAATGTTGATGCCAAGAAATGGATGTATTTATTTAATAGTAGAGAGGCAAAGAGAAGGAAAGAGAAAAGAAAGAAAGAGAAAAAGGAGTGTGCATGGGGTTCTGGGGGGACAGGGAGAGGTGACAGGGGTTAGGTGGAAGCGTATCACCCATCCAAGGGTCCCAATGATGTCTCATTGCTCTCTTCCATCTGCTCTGCTGCTGGTGAGGGTCCCTCACTGCCACCATGGCCATGCTGCCACATGCCACCACACCACGTGGCAAAGAGTACAGAATGACTAATGGATTAATGCACACTTTGAGCCAGGTGGGAACACCCACGTGTCTCCCTTGCAGGGGCTGGCTTGACACTGTCCCGTACAACACTGAGGGTCTGTTGCATCATCTCTGGTGCTCTGGTGCAGGGTCTGGGAACCCCTTTGAGGGGGCCCCTGTGATGGGCCATGTTACCTCTTTTGCTGTGGATAAGCTTCCTGTTCCCCCCCTGCCCTTCCCCCCTCCGTGAGGACCCCTCAGCTGGGCTCCTCTGCACAGTGGAGGATGGGGAGTCACTGAGCCTCTGACCAGAGGCTTTTCCAACACACACCCAAAGCCTCTCCTCCCGCCACCCTTTGGTGAAAGGGTCTTTTTGAGCCTGGCAACTGATAGCCCTGGGTCTTCACCTTGAAGGTGTTAAGCCTGTGAAAAACGAGGTTCACTCTCCTGTTAGAATTTAAAGAGTTTAATATAAAGACAATAAGAGACAGATAAAATAAAGCAAAGGGATAACGGCCGGGTGCCTTCGCGCTCTGCCAAGAGCACACCTGATGCCCGAGGTGAGTCCTTTTTATACCATTTTTACTGTCTGTTCTCTATTCA
>NW_008236980.1:421070-423462 GCF_000691975.1 Corvus brachyrhynchos | reverse complement strand
CGTCAAGGAGCTGAAAATATTTATTCTCTATGTTATTTGTCAGTCTCCTGCTGCACAGCCCAATCCTCCCACCTCCCTCTCCCACCCCACCATTCCCATCGCCCTCCTCCCCTGCACATCTCACTTCTCTCCACTGAATCCTTCCCGCTGCAGGGAGCTGCTGAGGAGCCGCTTGGTCCATCCCTGGATTCTCCAAGCACTGACTGCCCATCCACTCTGACCACAGCCGGGGCCACATCCCACCACCTGCCCAGCATCCATCCATGGCAGTGAGCTCCGTGTTCCCACCTTCTGCCTCACCCACAGAAGAAGCCGATCTGTGTGAGATAGATGTCACCAGCATGGCCATAGACAGTGTGACGCTGCTCATCTGCCTCTGTGGGGTGGTCGGGAACGGGGCTGTGCTCTGCCTCCTCCACAGGAACGCCACCACCTTTTACATCATCAACCTGGCCTTCGCCAACTTCACCTTTCTCCATTTCACGGTCCCCTCCACCCTGCTCTATCTCCTGGAGGATGTGTCCTGCTTCACTTTCACGCCCCTGATGTTCCAGAGGGTACTTTTCCTGCTGTCCCTGTTCTCCTACAACATGGGGCTGTACCTGCTGACGGCCATCAGCCTCGAGAGGTGCACATCCATCCTCTGTTCCCTCTGGTACCGCTGCCACTGTCCCCAGGGCCTGGCATGGGTGGTGTGTGCCCTACTCTGGGCCCTCTCTGTCACTTTCATTGTCACTGTGACTTACCTGTGCCTGTCACACGAGCCCGAGCACTGCCAGGTGTCTCTCATCTCCATGTACGCACTCAACTTCTTCCTCTTCGCCCCAGCCATGGTCATTTCCAGCACAATTCTCTTCATTAAAGTCAAGTGTGGCCCCCAGCAGCAGCAACCCAAGAGACTTGACATCGTTATCCTCCTCACTGTGCTCTTCTTCCTCCTCTTTGCTCTTCCCCTCAGCATCTGGAATTTCCTGCAGCAGCTCGGTTACGCTGCTGTGTCCTCCCAGGTTGTTTTCCTGCTCGCCTGCATCCACAGCACCATCAACCCCTTCATCTACTTCTTGGTGGGGAGGTGCTGGAGCCCCTGCTCCGTGGGGTGCCTCCGTCTCTCCCTCCAGAGGGTCTTTCAGGAGCCAGAAGAGAACACTGCCCACAGTTATGATGCTGCCCTGGACACAGCCATCTCAGCCTGTTGATGCCTTCCCCTGTGCTGCTAAAGGACCCTGGGACAGTGGCTGACAGATTCCTTGAGCCACCAGATCAATAAATATCCACGGGATCAGCCTCCCTGGGCTGGTGGAATCCCGCCGGAGAAAGGAGCAGGGGCAGTGCCAAGGGTGATGTGGGAAGGAAGCTCTGCAGGGAGCACATTGGAGCATGGATTTCATCCTCCCCCACAGGTCCTAGAGCACTATTCCCCCAAAGGCTGTGATCCCTAAAATCCCCCTGCCGTGGTTCCTGCATCCCCCTGCAGTCTGATATCAATAAACAACTCCGTGAAACCTGAGCTGCCCTGGCCCCCTCTGCCAGCGCTCCCCGGCTTCCTCTGGCTCCTGCTGCCAGCCGGGAATGTGGGTGGAGGGAGGGGACACACCTGCCTGGAGCCCCCGTGATGCCGAGTGCCCGGAGCTGGGCTGGCACCGGCACAGGCGGCACGGGCAGGATGGCCCACGGGCTCAGCACGGCCCCGGCTGCTCCGGGAGTGCCACGGCAAAGACGTCCCCAGATATCTTTTAATTTTAATGTTGTCAGGCAGGTGCAAAGGACTCTTTTCCTTCAGAAATTCTTCCTCTGCCCTGCCTTTGGCCTCTCCCTCAGCAGGCTCGGATGGCGCAGCTGCAGGGAGAGGGGTCCGTGGTCCTCAGCACAGGCACACCCTTCCAGGAGCACGGTGACACCTGTGACTGTCACCAGGGGCTCCACGGGGCATCACTCACCTCCCTGTGGCTTTGCTGCGGTCACCAGTCCCAGCACATCCCACACCTTTCCTCCAGTCCCACCACATCCCACACCCTCCCTCTATGTCCAACACCTGCCCACAAGCCCCACCACGTCCCAAACCCGCCCCACAGCCTCCGATCCCACTCCCCGTGCAGCCCACCCACCTGCCGTCCTTCCCAGCCCTCCCATCCCCAGGCCTGCTCCTACAATCCCTCCCCATGGGCTGCTCACCCCAGACCGCCTCTTATGGTTTTCGGGGACTGTTTCTCTGGGAGATCCCCCCACCTCCAGAGCTTCACCCGCGGTGTTCCCACCCTCCCCCCTCTCCCCCCCACCCCCGCCTCCCTTGGAGAGGGACAAGAGGCGACAGCGCGATGGATCCATCAGCGTTTATTAGGGCGGAGGAGAGGGAATGGCCGGGAGTGGAGACACTGCCGGGGCTCCCGGCTGG
>NW_008236980.1:418571-420829 GCF_000691975.1 Corvus brachyrhynchos | reverse complement strand
GGATGGGATGGGATGGGATGGGATGGGATGGGATGGGATGGGATGGGATGGAGAATGGGGTCGAGATGGGGATGGGGAGCAGCATGGGGATGGGATAGGTGCAGGAAATAGGGAAGGGGAGCCGAGATGAGGATGGGTTGGGGATAGGACTGGAGTGGGAATGCGGATGGGATAGGGATGGGGATAGGGATAGGGGTGGGGATAGGGATAGGGATGGGGATAGGGCTGTAGGATAGGGATAGGGATAGGGATAGGGATAGGGATAGGGATAGGGATGGACACAACAACATAGATCAGTGGGATGAGAAAAGGGATGGGAAAATTATGGGATGCATCCTGACACACCGCTGTAGGAAGGTGACCTGCAGGCCTGGCTGGGAGCAAGGGTGGGCAGCTGAGCACGAAGCTGGCGTGGGCAGCACGGCCCGTGGGACCACAGTGGCCTCTCAGCTGGAGATTGTGGTGATCCCTGTCTCCTCAAAGACCCTCCGGAAGGCAACCTGGAGGGACACAACGGAGCAGCGCCTCCAGCAGCTCCCCACCAGGAAGTAGACGAAGGGGTTGATGCTGCTGTTGATGCAGGCGAGCAGGAAAACAACCTGGGAGGACACAGCGATGTAACCAAGCTGCTGCAGGAAATTCCAGAGGCTGAGGGGCACTCCAAAGATGAGGAAGAAGAGCACAGTGAGGAAGATAACGATGTAGAGCCTCTTAGGCTGACGTCTCTTGGAGCCACACAGGACCTTGATGAAGAGGATCACGTTGGAGATGACCATGGGTGGAGCAAAGATGAGGAAGCTGAGGGCGTACATGGAGATGAGAGACACCCGGCAGTGCTCGTGCTCGTGTGACAGGCACAGGGAGGTCACCATGACCATGACAGCAATGGAGAGTGCCCAGAGCAGGACACACACCACCCCTGACTGGCGCTCGGGACGGTGGCAGCGGTACCAGAGGGGGAAGAGAATCGAGCCACACCTCTCGAGGCTGATGGCTGTCAGCAGGTACAGCCCCATGTTGTAGGAGAACAGGGACAGCAGGAAAAGGGACCTCAGGTACTTCAGGGACACGACAGTGAAGCAGGACACATCCTCCAGGAGGTAGAGCAGGGAGGAGGGGACCATGAAGAGGAGGAAGGTGAAGTCAGCGACGGCCAGGTTGAGGATGTAGACGGTGATGGGGTTCCTGCGGATGTGGAATCCGAGGAGCCAGAGCACAGCCCCGTTCCCAGCCAGCCCACAGAGGCAGATGAGCAGTGTGACAGCTCCTATGGCCACATCGGTGACATTGATCCCGCAGGGATCGTCTCCTTCAGTGCCCATCACGGGAGATGAGGGAGGTGGGGCTGTCTGGTTCAGCTCCATGGTGGGAGGTGGGATGTGATCCCCAGCTGTGGTCAGAGCAGAGGGGAGTTAGTGGGACCCCAGGGGATGTGATGGGGAGAGGGGGCCTGGTGAGGTGGCACAGCAGGGCTGGGCACAGGGGGGCCATGGGAGGGCTGGGGGTGAGGTGAGGGCAGAGGGAGGGTTGGATCCATCCAGTCATCCCAACTGAGGACAGCCATGGGAGCCATGAGAGGGGCTTTGGGGACACCCAGGGAGACACAAGCAGTGCCCAGGGCTGGGCTCTGGTCCCAACCCCCTACCTTTCCTTGGGGCCAACCTGTAGGTGTGTCCAAGCAGGGCACGCTCCTTCCCTCTGGTGCTCCTTGCCACGATCTCCTCTGATGAGAAAAACTGGGGTCTCCACGTCCTCAGAAGCTCCGGAGTGGCCTATCTGTCCCCAGGTAAAGCTGCTTTCTGGGGCATTTCTGCACAATCACAGGTCAGGCGCTGAGAGCACTGGGCAGTTGCACACAGGCTGCCTCTTCTCCTGTCAAAATTCTGTTGGTCTTGCGGGAAAGGAAATGTTTTGTCCGAGCGAATACCCCAGAGGACGGTCGCTGCAGCAGTTGCATCTCACTCCGAAAGAATCTTGGTGCTTTTAGGATTCAACCTGATATCTCATTAGACTGGTAATTACCACCTTCCTAATTGTTTGATGGTGCTCCAGCCTCCTCTCCCCATACTGCGACGATGCTGGCATCCTTCTGAAATTGTTCATTACTGCGTGCATTTGCCTGCCAGCCTCCCAGCATGAGAATCCCTCTCCTCTGACTTCATCCTGCACCAGGCCTAGGGGAGAATTTGGGATTTGATGCCTGAGCCATCATCACTTTGGATTCACTCCAGCTGGTCTGGGGGCTCCAGAGCCCTCCT
>NW_008236980.1:418293-418551 GCF_000691975.1 Corvus brachyrhynchos | reverse complement strand
GAGCCTGGAGAAGCCGGTGGCAGATGAGGGGATGGCAGGGGACAGCACACACAACCCCACATCCCTCCCTGCACCCCTACACCAGAAGCACCTGTTCACCCCACCAAAGTTTTGGGGTGGCAGAAGAGGGCACTGACTGGAGGGGAGAGGGTCTTGAGGACATCCAGACAGGGGCACGGGGGACATCAGTTCTGGCATGGCATGTCCCCGAGCAAAGCAGGGTGTCACAGCCTGTCCCACCTGCATTGGGATCACTAG
>NW_008236980.1:417862-418226 GCF_000691975.1 Corvus brachyrhynchos | reverse complement strand
ATTCCTGGCGGTGCAGGGCTCAGCATGGCACAGCGCGGGTGTGACAGCAGGGGTGGCAGTGACAGCGGGGCCAGGGCAGTGAGTCATCTCCCCCGTGCCTCCCTCCACCCCTGGACTTTGCCTCCCGCGGATGCTCAGGGCAATAAATCCCAGCCTCAGGGGCGGGAATGGGCTGTCCGGGAGGGCACAGGGGTCCCATCCCAGGGGGTCGGGGGTGAGCTGTGCAGGGGGATCTGCAGGGGGAGTGCATGAGTGGGATTGGGATGGGGAGTGAGGAGTGGGATGGGGATGAACGTGCCGGAGGCAGCGGACAGGCGTGCGTGCTCGGGAGCGCCACACAGGCAGGCAGGACATGCAGGTGGCA
>NW_008236980.1:415170-417807 GCF_000691975.1 Corvus brachyrhynchos | reverse complement strand
TCTCCCCATCCCTGTCCCCGCCGAGGCCACACAGGCTCCGTGGCCCCACTGGACACCCCCATGCAGCCGGAGCGCGGGGGGCAGAGCCCAGGAGCCCCCGAAACTGAGGTCAAGGCTGTCATCGTGGGGGATGGCGGCTGGGGGGAGACATCGCTGCTGATGGCCTTCGCCAGAGGGGACTTCCCCAAGGTACCGGGATCCCTGTCCCCCGCTGGGTGGGTGACAGTCCCCGTGCGGGAGCGGTGTCCTGGACGCGCGATGGGACGGGCACGGTGGATGGCAGCAGCGGGGCCGTTTGAAGCAGGACATGGAGAAGGAGGGGCAGGGGGGCAGGGGGTGGCCCAGCCTGGGCTGCTGTGGCATCTCTGCCCCTCTTGGGTGGGTAATGGGGTGGGGAGCAGGGTTTGTTCCTCAGCGAGGGCACACAGGGGACTCGGGGAGTGCAGCCACAGAGACCCTGGAACCCCTGTCCTGAATCCCCACGGGCATCCGTGAGGCTCCGTAGTGCCCTGGGATAGGCGAGAACAATCATTCCCAACCCACTGTCCCAGGGAGGCACCACCATTTCCCACTCCCTGCTTCCCTCCCTGTGCCCTGTTCTGTCCCCACTGGGGTCCCCTCCATCGCTGCCCCCCACCACTGCCTGTGTGACCTGTGTGACGCCGTCCCTGTCCCCTGCCAGGTCTATGTCCCCACCGTGTTCGAGAAGTACACAGCGTCCCTCCAGGTTGCCGGCAAGCCCGTGAAGATCCACCTGTGGGACACAGCAGGTGGGACAGAAGGGGACAGGGCGGGCAGTTGTGCCCCCCGTGCTCCCACCCGGGGGTTTCGGGGTGTCCCACACCCGTGGTCGTGCCTTGGAGGGGTTTCCCCATGCCACGACCATGGAAGGGGGGGGGCTTAACCCACAGCCACCCCCACGGATGTCACCCTCATGGTCCCAGGTGTGTAATGGTTTCCTTCTCCGCCCGGCAGGACAGGAAGACTATGACAGGCTACGCCCTCTGTCCTACTCGGATGCCGGCGTTGTCCTCATGTGCTTTGATGTCACCGACTCCAACAGCTTTGACAACATCCTAACGAAGGTAACGCACCCTGGGGGGTGCAGCCTGCCCCCGTCCCCATCCCTGGGTGACACGTGCCCATCCCTGGGTGACATGTCCCCTCACAGTGGTACCCGGAGGTGAACCACTTCTGCAAGGGGGTCCCGGTGCTGCTGGTGGGCTGTAAGACGGACCTGCGGCAGGACCAGGAGCTGCTGCAGAAGCTGAAGGACGGACGGATGGAGCCCGTGTCCCGGCAGCAGGTGGGTGTCACCTCCCAGCGGGACGGGACGGGACGGCGGGGGGCGCCAGCACGGGGCAGTGCGACAGCCGGAGTCCCCGGCGGGCTCTGACGCTGCGTGTCCCCTCAGGGAGAGGCCATGGCCCGGCAGGGCCGGGCCGTGTCCTACATGGAATGCTCGGCCAGGTATCAGGATAACGTAGGGAACATCTTCGTGACCGCCTGGAGCGCCGCCATCAGCGCCGCCCGCCGGAGGCAGCGCAAGGAGAGACCCAGGAGGGTCTGCGTGCTCCTCTGAGCCCCCCGGCTCGGCACCAGCCCCCCCCTGGATCCGCCGCTGGCCCCAAGCTCCGACCGCACGGCGGTCCACCTCTGCCACCAGAACACCGCTGCCACCCTCCTGACCCGGGGCTGGCACCGCTGGTCACCGCGGGGTGACAGCAGGAAAGCATCCCTGGCATGAAGAAACTGTCACGCCTGGATCCCAGAGTCCTGTCCCTTTCCCACCATGGATCCCAGCACCCTGTCCCACCATGGCCCCCAGCATCCTCTGCCAGCCGGGCTCTGGGAGCAGAGAACTGATTTGGGGGCGCCCCTTCCCGCTGGCAGGCCAGCGCCGGAGGGTGGCACGGGGTGACGGCGGGCTCATCTTCTGCCATTAAAGTGACACAACACTCAGTGCGGCACGGTCCCTGGGGCAGCAGCAGCCCCTGCACGCCCTGGGGGCGTCAGGGACTCCGGGTGGGCGTCGGGGACACGGGTGGGTGTTGGGGACATGAGGTGGGCGCTGGGGACAGGGGGTCCCGCCAGGGGCCTGGGGTGGATGGGAGGCCACCGGCATGGGGTGACCTGCTGATTTTGGGTTGGGGTGTCTGTGAGTGTGTGTCCAGGTGTGTGCTGCACGTACAGGTCTGTAGGGGCACCGTTTATAACCGTATGAATAGTTACATATATTTTACCTGTTTTTATATATCTATTATATATATAGCGTATATGTAACTATATAGTTGATCTATAACCACCCATATCAATGTTTATTATATGTATCAGTCCATATAGTTAGGTTATAGCTATCTATATAACTATACATAGCTTATAGCTATGCTGTTAACACCTAGAGCACGTAACTGAGGAGCTGTATGTAGGTATGTAGGTGCATGTAGCTACGTGCCCGTCTCTCTGCATTCAGACCCCCATACAGGCGCGCACAGCCGTGCGGGCAGCCCGGAAGCCCGCGGGGACACCGAGGGACCCCACGAACGCCCCCAAAATCCCGCCGGGGCTCCCCCTCTCCAGCCCTCCCCCGGCAGGGGCGTGGCCACGCGGTGGGGGCGTGGTCACGTGAGGGGGCGT
>NW_008236980.1:390795-414443 GCF_000691975.1 Corvus brachyrhynchos | reverse complement strand
GCGGGCGCGCTGCGCTCCGGTTGTCCGGTTGTTTATAAACAGAGTTCAGCAAGTGTGGGGAAACTGCCTCCCTCGGCCGAGCCGGGAGTCCTGGTGCCGTGGTTCCAAGGGAGGCAGGGGTGGGGAAGGTGCTGTCGGGACTGGGAATGCTCTGCTGTCAAAGCCGGGGGTCGGGGAGGAGCAGGATCGAGCGAGTTCTCCCTGCGTGGTCGTAGCGGTTCTGTAACACTACAAGGGGCGGCGGATCCCCTTCCCCGCTCCCATTCCCCGATTCTCCTCCCCGAAGGTCTGGTTTAGGCATAGTCCTGGGGATTAAGAGCCGTGCCATACCCAGGCTTTGGTTGGTTTCTGTCCCTTTAAAAAAAAAAAAAAAGTGTAGGTGCCATCTGACGCCCTGGGAGGTTTTCCCAGGTTGGTGTGTGGTGTCACAAGGTGGCACATTTGGAGATCTCAGCATTTAGGCCTTCTCCAGCCAGGAGTTAGATGCCTGAGTGCTTCCCTACTTGGGTTGTGTATGTAGGAGAGATCCAATAAGCCTTCCATGATCATGGGAGATGTCCTGTACCAGTGTAGTTTCTCCCAGGTGCCATGGTACAGGATATCCCAAGGACAGTGATTTTGTTGTTTGGAGGAGTTGGCTCTCCGGTGCTTAATTTTGGGGAAGCCAGGATTTTACAGCACCTTCCCCGGTTTTTATTCTACTGTGGGCCAGTGGAGCTGCTGGTGGTGAAGCAAAGGTGGGAGCCCTGCAGCTCCTGTTGTGTTACAGAACAGCTGGTGAAGTCATTTAGCCTGACTAATTCATTCTAAATTAGAATAGGAGCCATAAAAGTTGCGGTGGGTTCATCCCCTGGGTTCTCTCAGCCCCCAGAGCAGGGTGGGGTCAGCCCCAAAAGGAGAAGGGAAGTGAGGGGTGTGGGTGTCCCACGTCCCCATGCCCTGCTTCACTGTTTCCCTCTGGCTTCCAAGGAGGAAGAGGACGACGACAGCAGTCCTGGCGTGTCCTTCTCGCTCTCTTCGGAGGAGTCGGAGATGGAGCCCGAGGAAGAACGGATCCGTTACAGCCAAAGACTGGTCAGTAGTGACCCTGAATCAATCCTATTCCAGTCTTGGTTCTGTTGCAGCTGGAGAAGGGCAAAGCTTTTCCTGGCAGCAGGATTAAACAACCCAAACAGGCTGGTGGTGGATGGCTGCAGCCTACCTGGAGGTGTGGGCTTGGCTTAGGTGGCTTTGTGGGTCCTTTTGTGTCACCAGGTTTGTCCTAATGAAGGGAATTTGGCTGCTGAGCTCTGGAAAGGGGGGTTGGAGACTGAGGCTGGACAAGGAGCTTTGGGATAGGAACATGGAACTGGTGTCAGTGTCATTTCTGTCACGACAGGTTTTTTCTGTGTGTCTGTGACAAGCAGAGGACCTGGAACACTGTGTGTTACCATTCTTGATTTGAGTGGCTGTGAAGCCTGAGAGAACCAACTCCAGCTTCAAGCTCCAGTTTCCCTGTGCCTGTGTCTCTTCCTGGTGTTTTCTTTCGGAGGGAGCTGTTCCAGCAGTCAGGTCCCAGTCAAGCCCTGTCAGGAGCTCTGGTGTGTGTGCTGCTGTTCACTGGGACTGCATGAATGCCATGGTCTGGGAATTGGGCTGTAACTGGGAACAGCTCGGGAGCAGCTACTCGGAGAGTCTGAGATGATACTCCTGGAGATCCCAGGGAAGGAGGGAAGCTGCTGTGTCTCTCACGCTGTTTTGAGGCAGTTGCAAACCCCCAGGGAGGGCAAGTGGCAGCTCTGTGGTGGAGTCCCTCTCTGAGTCACAGCAGTACCTGTACCCTCACCTTCCAGGTGCTGCCCATAAAGGTAAATCCTTATCCTTTAATTCTCTGGAATTGTTTGGTGTGAGGCTGTGTGGTTCTTGGCATTAAGCTTTGCCCTCAAGACGATCGGTGCTGGGGAGTTCCCAAGTGCTTTGGTGGATGTTTTAATTTGGCAGCAGCAGTCCCAGCTCCTCCCTCATCCTGGCACATTTATTCCCACAGCTGTGTGGGATGCAGCTCAAGGTGCTGGTTTGACTGGGGAGTGATCCAGGACTAACCCAAAACATCTGGATAAAGACATGGCAGGTGAAGGGGACTATCAGCCAGGAACGTGTCAATTCAAAAACGCTTATCATCTCTCAAATAAAAATCAGGAGTTGGTGTCCTGGTGCAGGTGGGCTGGGCTCCAGCGGAATATGCTAAGCTGGATAAATGCCTGCAGGCTGATGAGCTCCATGCTTAAGGGGTTTGGGAAGGCACATGGGCAGCAGCATGAGGCTCACCTGGACTTGTGTGGCCTCGTGTGTGCGTGTGTTGTCTGTGCTGGCCTGAGGCCCAGAGGAGGAGGCATGACCCCTGTGTGGTGGGTGAGGCTTAACTTCTACCTCCTGCTATGCTTTTCCTGGAAACTTCCAGCTCATTATGTGCTCCTGCTGTGTCAGTGATGCTCCCTCGCTGAAGGACCCTTAAAAGATTATTATTTTTCTTCTGTAAAACATGATTTGGCTTATTTGAATATCCCACATATACCTTGGACTTGGGAGCTGGTTTAGTAGGCCTGAATGAAAAGTTCCAGGTAAGGAAGCAGGGAGCTGGTGGTACAGCATGTTCCTGCAGCTGTCAGCTGTGTTTCTGGTTTGTCATTTGGGCTCAACTAGCAAAAAAAATAAATGTATTTAAAATAAAATAATCCAGGTGTGATAGTAGTCCTACCAGCCAAGCAACCTGAACCAGAATGGTTTATGGTGGTGAAGGAGCTGAATTAATTGTGTGGTTTGATGGTACCATCTGAGATGGCAGAGGAAGTTTGTTTTCTGGTGTGTCAGGTAATAACACCAACAGCATCTTTTTCCTTACTGGTTTCCATCGGGACGTAGAGGAAATCTGGAGTGTTCTGTGGTTTTTTATTTAGTTTGCAGTAATGTTGCCTTTCTTTAGTTCAACAAAAATCTGATATGTGTCAGCTTTTTGAATTAATTTGTGTCAGTGTTGGTGGAAGATCTGGGTTTGGAGGAGAAATTTACCTGTGCTTTGGGTGTAGTCATGCTCCTGCAGGAATTCTCTGCCAGTTCACACATGCCTGGGGTGCACAGTGACACTTTTATTAAGTGGGTTGCACTGCCCTAACTGTACTTGCTTCCTAGTTCAGGCTCTGCATCTCTGACTCCCAGGATAACACAGGCCTGGGTGAGTTGCTCTGGACTCAGGAATATCACTGGGAGGATGTCTTGCACCCATCCAAGGCAGTCTGTGGGAGAGGCTGTGTCCCGGTGAGCTCTGGGAGGCTCACACGGGCCGTGGGTGATGCTGTGTGAGCGTGGAGACGACACATGGGATATCTGTGTTCCTCACCCAGAGACTGGGAGTAGTGGAGATGGGACTTGCAGGCACTGTGGAGTAGTCTCCTGCTAATTCTGTGTGAGTGTTGTTCTGCCCAGCTCCCTAACGAGGCAGTTCTTGGGGCTTGGGCTGAGGTGCCAGCATTTCAAGCTAGAGTTGCGTGTTTTGCAGGCCCTTAACCGAGGAGCTGAAATGCTCTATTGTGTCTTGAGCCTGAGTGACAGTCCAGCCCTGGCACTAACAATGCCTCGGTCCCTCTCTGAGACTTGGAAATCTTTGCTGGCTGTCACTGGGTGGTTGCACCCTGCCCATGTCACATCAGGCTGTTGGGCTCCCCATGAGGAGCCTGGACTCCCTTAAAGGCTCTGGAGAAAAGGATCCATCAGCCTGGTGCTCACAGAGGCTGCCTTGCTCTTCTGTAGGGGAGCCATGGTGTATTCCTAGGTGCTGGAAGTGTGAGGAAATCTCACCTTCTGCCTGCTCCAGGGCTCATTTCGGAAGGCCCATGCTGTGAACTGAGACTAGTAAGGCCCTGTGAATTACAAGCTGGGATTAGCACATTACCAGAGTGCTGCCGTGTGCTTGCAGTGACAATGTTCCGGGTGAGAAATGAAGGGCAGCAGCACTGGATCACTTTGGAATGGCTTGGGAGCACAGCAGGGGAATGCCATTATCCGAAGGACAAATCCTGCCCATCACGGTTTTTCCAGCAGTCTGTATCTCAGGGTGTGGTTCCCAGTTAGGATTGCCGGGGTGGCAGAGCTGGTTGAAGAGGTTTTCTCCCTCCCTCAGTTAGTGCTTCAGGAGCTGATGGCCCTGAGGTGAACACTGCTTCAGGGAATTGTGGATCATGCCCTGGATGGAAGTTGGCAGGGGGGAGGCATCTCATCCCAGTTGTTGTCTGTGCTGGGGTAATGAACAAACCTGACGGGGCTGGAAGTCTGAGATGGGGAGACAGGGTGGGGTAGGAACCTCTTAAACTGGCTCTGCTGCTGGAGAGAGCCCGAGGAGGAGCCTCACCCTCCCTGGGGGCTGTGGGTGCTCTGTGGGCTGAGCCACAGCTCCTGCTGGAGGTGTTGAGGTGTTGGCCCCAAGTGACCATCCTGGCTGGGTGCAGTGTCACCCTTATTTTGGCTGTGAAAGGGGTTGTGACACCCATGAAGGGAAATGGGCTTGTGGAGCAGGAGACTTAGCTGCTGCGAAGTGCTGTGGGTGCTGGAGAATTTGGGAGGTGAGAGGGGAGCCAGGGAGTGAAGTGCTCTGTCCCATGGCATGAGACAGTCCATATCCTGCCTTATCACTGCCCTGCCCTCTGGTCAGATCCTTGTGTGAAATTTGAGAGGAGGCTCTGCCTGTCCCCACCAGCCAGAAGCCGAGGCCTCTCCTGTAAACAGCAGCTACCAAACCTGCCCTTACATGTCGGTGTCCTCCCTATCCCCTGGGAGAGTTCAGATGGGCTTTGCAGCACGTGGAGCCATCAGCTGGGGGATGAAGCCTGGGGAGTGTGCAGGACAAGGTTTCTCTTGCAGCCCTGCATGCTGTGGAGCGATCCCAGCTCAGCCCATGCCCGAGGGATGGCACTGCTGGTTCTGGCCAGTGCCTGGAGTCAGAGCAGCTGGAATCTTGTGGTTCCCAACTTGTTTGTATCCTTTCTGCAGGATGGATGGGGTGATGTCAGTGCAGGACACAGTCGTGGGGCTAGGAAGGCCCACACAGGTTGACAGGACACTTGGGTCGGTTTTTCTCACAGCATAAGGATAGATTGAAGGATAAATGGCCTCAAAGCTGAGAGAGGGAAGGCGGGCAGAGCAGGCTGTGGGCTGCTTATGTCAGGTAGGATAGGAAAGAGGAGGATGCAGCTTCCTGCCTTCTCTATATTGCTCTATCTTGAATGTTTCATGCTATCCCAACACTGGGATGCAAGGGGCAATCCCATCAGGTTCAGCCCAACTCCTTGTTTGTGCTGTAAAGCTGCTCACTGCCAGGTAATGATCCCTTTTGGCTGCTGGTGTTTGTCACTCCCAGACATTGGGGGGTGACAGAGGCCAGTCCTGCTGGATACTGGCTTTCCCAGGGCTGCTCCCACTGATTTGGGACTCATGAGTGACCCTTCCTGTGTTGCTCCCCACAGACATTGAGCATAGGATGAGCCCCAGGCACTGGGTTAGAATTTGGGTGGTTTTACTTCACCTGCTCCCTCTTCCGCACGTTTGAAATGTGACACTGGCAATTCCTGTCAAGCCAAGCTCCTTCCTAGAGTTCCTCTGTGCCCTGTGTGAAACCCAGCCTGGCCAAATGTCCCTGGTCTGCTGGACACACCTCAGCTGCCCAGTCTAGACAGGGCCCAGGCAAGGGGGGTCATTAATCTCTCCCACATGCCTCAAACTGGAGGCACTACAAATGAGTCATTCCAAATGATCCAGGTGTAATGATTGAGCTCTAAATAATTCAGAGGCTGTTCAGATTTGGTCTGGGCAGGGCTTTGGTGGAATCTAGCAGCAACTGAAGGCTATTCTTGGAAAGCTTTAGAAATCCCTGTGAGCGTTTAGATCCTGCCAGATGCATGACTGTGCTGGTCCCTGGGAGAATACATCCCTGAAACCAACTGGATGCTGTTCCCTCTCAGCAGAGAGGGATGCAGGAGGTAAATATCTGCTGGATTCTTCCTGTCCCAAGCCTGGCTGTGCCCTGAGTGTGTCCTGGAAGCTGCAGTGCTGACTAAGCAAGGAGCCAAACACCACAGGAGCACTTGGAAGTTACCTGTGAGTTACCAAACAATCTCTGCAGGCTGCATTTATGATGCTGTCATAACCAGGAATAAGTTTTCACAGGGTTATCCCAGCTGGAGGTGACACTGACAAGTCAGGAGAGCAGTCCCTGTGCCCCCAGTGCCTTTTTAGTTATGTCAGGAGCCACCCAGACAGGGATTTACAGGTCACTGTGTGGGTTTGGGGGAGAAAGGGCACATGTGGGAAAGTGGTGATATGCTCAGAAGGGGGAGAAATAAGGTGCTGCCCTAATCTTGTCCCCTAAACATGTACAAGGGAAAGAAATTCTCTTCAGGATGACATCTCTGGTGCTGCTGCTGAGGGAAGAGTGTTGCTGATTCCAGAGGAGGAAATGATGGCTGAGCCTTTAGGGGGCTGTGAGGAACTTTGGTGTTGTTCTTCCCTTTCCACAGTGGCCTGAACTCCCTGTGCTGCTGATGCTCCCCGTTCACCTCCTTTCCCCGTTCTTGGGAACCAGGTGGGGATATTCGTAGTTGGCTGTGGGTGTTGCTTTTTGCCGCTTGAGGTGGTTCAGGTAAACCTGGTGACAAAGTGTATCCTGTGAATCCATGGTGAGGGGAGAGGAGATGGAGCTGTTGGACAGGGATTCTGTCCTGTTCCTGTGTCCATGCTTGTGCATCTCTGTTGCTGTAGCAACAGCACTGGGAGTAAACAGCGTGAGCTGGCTGTCCAGGGATTCTGAATCCCTCTGGAAGTTCCAGGAACTTGAACCAGAGGAGTTTTTGGGCTGTGATCTGCTCAGGGTTGCAGGGTAGTGGATTTTCCATGTTTTAGCCATTGCTCTGTACACTGAAGAGTTTTAATAAAGCTGCCCCCACACACCCTTTTAGGTCAAGGAAGAGGCTCTGTGGGCTTTGTTCATGCTGGTCCTCAGGGTTGGGAGCTGAGTGCACAATCCTGACAGAGTTTGGGAGAAAATACCACTTGAGAGAAGTCCTTGTCGTTCTTCCATGTACCCCTGGCTCCTGGGAGCTGTAATGTTGGGAGCGAGCTGAGGCAGCTGGAAGTGGAAAGGAGAGGGCTGGCAGTGCATGCTCCTTTAAGGTCAGGCTGCCTCAGTGTCTTTAATTTGCTGTGCATAAATATTTCCATGTGTCACTGAGCCCCTTTGCCCCATTTGGAGTAAGGAAGGGATGAGTGCTGGGCTCCTTATGGAGCCGAGGGGGAGGGAATGTGTGCAGGGATGGTGTAACAGCACAGAGTTCAGAGGAAATATCCTTCCTAGTAGCTGGATTCCCACATTGTCCACGTTCTTCCCAATGGCCCTGGGTTGTTTTCCCTCTCCCTGAGCATCCCCAGCCCTATAGCCTGCAATGCAGCCAGCCTGCTGCTGTTCCCTTTAGAAAACAGTGTCAGCTGAGCAGGAATTGCAGTACAAACCTCAGAGCTTCCTGTGTTTTTGTTATCCCAGTACTCCTGTGGTCCAGCCTCGCTCAGGCTGGGTGATGGGATGGAACTGGCAACAGGTTTTGGCAGAGCTGGTTTGGGACACTGGGAAATTTGGAGAGTGAGCACTTCCCTGATAAAAAAAATCCATGCTAGTCCTGTGATCCCTCACTGTGCTGGGGACAGAGAGGTCCCCAGCATGGAATGAAGTCACTCAGGGCTGACCTGCTACTGCTGGATCAGCTGCACCTCTGAGTGCTTATGGCTCTCTGTCCCTTGTCCTGGGTCTCTGCCTCCTGGTCTGTGTGGGCTCAGTGGTGGGAACATGGATTAAATGTGTATAAATTCCAAGCCAGCCTTTTTTGGAGCAGTTTGGTACATTTTGGGGAGATTCTGTTGCCTTCCTGCACAAAGCAAAAGGAGGAGCAAAGATGGTACTGCTCACCTACCTGACTGCATAGGGCACGTGCTGGGCACACCTGGCAGGGAAAGGGGCTCCATGCAGGGTTTTTTCCTTGGATTTCTTCTGACTGGGAAGGGGTGGGATGTGGTTCAAGGGGTTCTCTCAGTCTCCTCCAGAAATGAGAAGGCTGAATGCCAAAGGATGGGGTTTGGCACTGAGGGTCAGTGTTCAGCCTTGAAGTGGCGTGGAGGGTTTGATGGTCCTTCAAGAGCTCCTTCAGGCTTTCATGGAATCCAGGCAGGATTTGTCCCCATGCCATGGCTGGTGGTGGGAATGGGCAGTCTGGGGGCTAGCAGTGCCATCAAAGCCCGTTGGGACAGTGGCTGTGAGTGACAGAGGCTGCAGGTGACTGGAGTGAGGAGCCGTATCCCTTTGTAGGAGCAGCACTTCCTTTTTGGGACTGCTGCCAGAGCTGCCCATCTGTGATCTGATCTAGCATGTTCCTCTGCCTCGTGGTTTCGCTGCTGTGGCTGGTCAGTGTGTGGTTTGGGAGCAGCTGTGGAGCTTTCCTTGCCCCTCTGTGCTCCCTCCCCACTTGCCTTGCTCCAATTCCCCAATTACTCCTCATGTACGTTCAATTTTGTAACCCAAAAGTGCAAACCAAAGCGTTCTCCCCGGTCATTCTGAAATGCTGCCAGCCTTGCTCGTGATAGGAATTCCTCCTGGAGCTGAGAAGCCTGGAAAGGCTCCAGTTTTGTGTAGATCGTGTTTGCTCCTCAGCCTGGTGCTTTGAGTCTGTCTTCGTCCAGGGATGTGCCACCTGGGATACGCCCATTCCGTACTCCAGGTTTTGAGAGAAATGGGAGGTGGTGAGGGGCATTAAACCTGAGCTAAACTCAGTGGTTCCTCTTGTCCTGGATCTCTTGAGGGGTTTGTGCCTGTTCTTCAGATCCTATGGTTCAAATATGGTGCCTCCCATATTTGGGGGAGCAGGAAGTCCAGGATTGAAGGTGAGAGAGGTGCAGAGGGCAGGAACCTGCTGCCTCTGTGCTGTGCTTGTGCTCCAGAGCTTAGAGCCCAGCCCAGGAGCCAAAGTGGGAGGTGCAGGCTTGGAGAGGAGAGGGATATAGAAAGGAAAAGCTCTTGTGCTTAAGATAAGCAGTGACCTGGCAGGCTGCTGATTGGGTGTCATAATCTTGGTGCCTTGGTTCTTCACACTCTTATCTGGAAACACTGGCAAGGGAGGATCTTCCCTGTGCTGGCACCTGCTGTGCCCTGGGTCTGTCTGATCACAGCCTTGCTGCTTCCCTGCTTGTCCATCTTCCTGTCAGGCTGCCTTGTGCCTTCCTGGAGAAATGGAGCCCTATCCCACTGCTAGAATTGCTGGGGATTCTCAGCACAAGGTCTCAGAGGCAGAATTCTGGACTTGCCTCAGGCACTCGCTTGAGATCAGGACACCCATCAAGAGATTTGAATGTTGCAGGTCTGGATTTATCTAGACAAGAGCCACAGTTGTTTGCTGTAAAAATATGTGAGAAGTTAAATTCCTTAATTGAGGAGAGTTGAGCTGGTCGATTTATTATCAATTTGGGTGCTTTTCAGCAGAGTAAACCTGCAAAGGGATGGGGGTGAGGAAGAAAAGCACTGCTAAGTCCCACTGTTCTATGGATATGCTGGGAGCCTGGGAGAAGTTAAAACCTGCAACAAGGGGAGTTTGGGGTTGGAAATGGGAAATGCATTCTTCATGTCAAAGGAACAAAGGAGAGTTGTGGCAGGCTTCACATGGGCAAGCTGCTCTGGAAAGACAGCAAGCACAGGGAGAGGAAAAGCAAGGGGGGTGCTCTGGTCTCCTAGGGGGAAGGAGCTGTGGCACAGCAGGAAGAGGTTCCTGGCGACTGGGAGATGGAGCTGAGGGAGGGGATGGCAGCAGACAGGACAGGAAGTGACTAAAATACTGTGGTGTGTGTTGGTTTCACTCTCTAAATACATGAGGCTCTTTCAGCGAAAGGACGGCTTGTTCTTTTTTTCAAATGTGACCTTGTACTCGTTCTTCCCTCAAAAAAACCTCACAGGAGAGGAGTTTTCTGGCTCTCTTCAGCTGACTGTCAGCTCCTTTGCTGTTAGAGGGGATCTGTGCTCCATGGAGGCAGCACTTGCTGATGGAAAGATGTTTCCAAGGAAGGGTTTTGGAGAGTGCTGCTGTGGAGTTTCATGAGGTGCTTTCCCTGGAATTCTTGGGCAAAGGAGACTGCAAGTGAAAGGATCAGAATAGAAGGGATAGCTGTCAGCAGGATTAATATTCATGCTTCCTATTTCCTCCATTAATTGAATGGTACCCAGGAGGGTCAGAAAGGAATGGTGAAGGATAGCTATCTTAGGTGGGAATTGCTGGCTGCCTGGTCTTGGAGGATGAATAAACTGCTTTTATCTTGACCCTGCCTGACACTGAGAGAAAGGCTTTGGACCACTTGTCAGTTCTTCCTTAGTAAAACTCTCAGCAGGATGAAAAATGCCTGAATCCTAAGAGAAAGCTGGGAAACCAAAGTGATATTTAAATATTGCTGCTTAATGCTGAGGTTGTCTGACAGATAATGTAAAGTGCCTGACTCTGTCCCTTGCTTCACTGGAGCTGAACTTCACCCAGAACATTGTCACAGGTGGAGGTTTTGGGGACATCTGCTGATCTCCTTTTGGGAAGCTGCGTGTCCTTGGCTGAACCAGTTGATACTGGAAGGGCTCCCAAATAGTGGAGTCACTCCCAGGAAGCAGCAGTTCTAATCTAAGAGTCCACGACTGTGAGTTGCTGGTGTTCTGTGTAGGAAAGTCCTGGGAAGGCATACTCAGCCAAGCCCCATCCCTGGCACAGGCTGTGGGACAAAGGTAGGCAGCTCTTCCCAGGAAGAGGTCCGACTTGGTGCTGTCAGAAGGATTTGCACAGCTCTGTGTGTGTAATAATGGGCAGGTGAGGTTGGTGTTAGCCCATCATGGCTTTGCAGGTGTCAGCTGTAGCCAATTATCTATCCAGGCAGCAATTCCCTGTGTAGCCTATCACAGAAGAAAGGGGGTCTTGGAGCACCCACCGAGCACATCTGTCCTCATACAGAGACCCAGTCTGGGGACATGGGGTCTGTGGTTTGTGTCACTGGGCTGTGAGGAAGCTGCAGACTCCAGGAGGGGAAAGCTCCCACAGATGCTGCCTCTCCCATAACGTATGCCTGGAAGCACAGAAGCCTTTCCTTCCTCCTGCCTGCTCTGGGGCCCTGAAATACTGTTTTTCCCCACCCTGCCAAGACAACAATGGCATGAAAGCAGTGTGGCCCCGGCTGGGTCTGATGGGATGGGAGCTGCTTGCATTGTGCTTTTGGGTCCTCAGCCACGGCTGGGATCCCACTCTCCTCCATGCTGGGCCAATGAGGAGGCCAGACTCTTCCCTGCCCACGGGAACAGGCGAAGCTGATCCGCCTGAGAGCTGGAGAGGGTTTGTGGCTGATGCTTTGCCGATGACAGGAGCAATAGACTTTGGAATTTGCTTTGCTGGAGGACACAATCCCCTTCCTTCTGTGTTTTGCATCCCTGTTTCCTCATTGGAAAGGGATTCAAGTTGAAGGTGTTCCTGCCTGTTTCCTGGTGTTTGCACTTCTGTGGTGTGGCTGCCTTATCGTGGAGTGGTTTGGGTGGAAGGTTCCAACCTGTTTGCTTTGGAGGCTGTGCTGTGAAGGAGACCTGGGAAAAGAGTCGGAACAGTTCCCTGGTCCCACAGTGCATCTCCAGCATCCACCCATGGCACCAGGAGGATCCGGATCAGGCCCGGCCACGTGGTCACATTTCTGTTGAAAGAGCTGCTCTACACAATCCAGAGCCTGGCTTGGTGCCACTTCCAGAAGGACAGACAATGCCTGGTCATGGTGTCTGTGGCTGGAGCTGCCACATATCCCAAGGTTCATCCTCAAATGGGGCTCACCTGAGTTCCAGCCCAGTGCAGTAACTCTTACTCCTAGTTAAGTGTAGCCAAGGGAGTCGAATATAAGCTATTAAGGGATTGGTTTGGACATAGCCTCTTTTTGCCAGAATTTCCATGCCTAGCCTTTTCCCCCCAAAAGATGAGGTTTTGAATCCAGCAAAGGCAAAAGAGCTGCTTTTCCCCCTAAAAGTGAGTGTCTGGAGTAAGGGAACAGGTCAAAAAGCAGCCTGGTGCTGCACTGAGCCACCACCCAGCAGATCCCAAAACAGGTGAGAGCATGGACTGCCGAATCCTCCTCTTCGTTGTGCACATCCTCTGATTAATGACAGGGAGCTGCCTGCTGGGATCTGTAGCCCTGGACTTGCCTCCCATTGGGAAAAGTGAAACGTTGGTCACGCTGGAGGGTGATTCACATCCTTGCCTGGCATAGGTGTGCCTTGAACTTCCCTGGTGTGGTTTAGTAAGGAATAGCATGAAATGGGCCTTTCCCCAAAATGCTGAGTTCTTCAGGAAAAGCTGAGCATGAGGTCGGCTCATTGTCCCTAAATCCTGCACAGGGCAGGGCCCTCTCTGCTCTGTGCCCTCATTTTAAAGCTGAGTACCACGCAGGCTTCATGGATTCCGTGATTTTTAAGGAAAAGTGCTTCATAAGGTGGGCTAATCATCCATTATAACACAGTCATAACACCTCTACATCACTAACTTAAAGTTCTGATGCATCCCCTTGGAAGAGCCAGTCTCAGTTTAAAGGCAGAGGGAGCATTTGGGAGTTCCTGCTTTTGGTGTGTGCAGCCCAGCCCTAGCAGTGTGAAATTCCAAGTGTTCCCAAGGAATGGGTGCTTCTGTTGCTGCCACTCCCATAGGGCTCTGTTTTTTAAATGCATTTTCCTGCCTTTATACAAATATCTCTGTAAAAAGCTGTAAGTAAAGTGAGGTTTTGTGTTGTTAAAAACGGGGAATGCCCACTCATCTTTAGTGGATGGCTTAAGACAAAGGACAGCAGCCCTTTTACAGATTGTTTAATTGTCCGGGCCATTGGACAGACCCTTGTCGCAGGATCCTGAGGACTCTTCCTGAAAGTGCCCCATTCAGGAACAGCTGATTGTTCCTGCCTGGCTGATGAGGTGTTTGTATCCCTGTTGTTCAGGTTTTTGGGGAGGGAGTTGGAAAGCTGAGCACAGTCAATGAACTGTTAACAATAGGTGAGTGACTCTGTCTTTATGACAGGGGAACTCCTTGAGCATCCATCAGCCTGCTTGAAACTGGGAGTTAAAATTAAGTGTTGGAGGGGGTGGGGGAAAAGCCTTTTTGTGTGTGTGTGTGTCCCTACGTGCTCCTGCACTGGTTCATCTAATTAATTTTAAAATTTTATTTAAAGCAGTGCTTCTGTATGAGGGAGTCATTCCTCTTTCTCCAGTGAGGTCATCACAGGCTGGTTCTGGTGATGTTGCTGGAGATGTGACACTGCCCCTCCGTGCTGCAGGCAGCTGCCAGCAGCTGTGCCACCTCCTGCCCCATCCTGTCCCTGGCTGTCTGCTGGCCCAGCAGTTGGTGTGCACGCTTGATAATGGGAACATCCCTAATTAGGGGAAGGCAGCTTGGCTAATTCAGCAGTTTGCCTTTTATCTGAGGGGATTTAGGGAGCATTCCCACGCAGGGCTCTGCTCTCTGGCCAGGTGGCCAACAGCTGGGGACAGTAATTTCTTCCAGATCCAGCAATGCCAGAAGAGGATGTCTGTCAGGAATCCCTGTACAGATGTGCTTACGAGACCCTCTTAGAAAAGTGTTTCTTCCCCTCTGCTATTCCTCCCCACACAAACAAGGGAAAAAATCACCTTTTTTGTACAGGCACAGCCAAACTTGAGAATCCTTATTTTATCACTGGTGTTCTGGCAGAGATTTAAATTCACAAGTGTCTTTACCTCCAGTGCAGCAAAATACTGATGCAGTTGTAAAAGTGGGTAACTGATTCTTTGTTCTTTGTCTCAGTTACACTAAACTCTCTCCCTTCCTCCCTCCCCTCCTCCTGTATTTCCGTGTTGGAATTCATTAGGCGTGATTATCTGTCTCCCATACAGGCCAATTAGCAGAAATCTGGATGGAGGAGGGGCAAAGCTGATGTTTCAGTGGTGTGGTTTTGGTTCAGGACAGACCTAGGCTGCCCTAGAGGCCGTGGCTGCGCTGTGCTAGGTTGGGATGAGGCTCTGGTTGTTCGCCCTGGTCCATAACTTCCCTTCCTGGTCCACAACTCTTCCCTTCCTGTCGTTCTCCCCTCAGCGTGGCACGATGAGGCGGCGTTACGAGGATGACGGCATCTCCGATGATGAGATCGAAGGGAAGAGGACGTTTGACCTCGAGGAAAAGCTGTCCACCAACAAGTTCAACTCCACCTTCGTGGTCTTCATGGAAGGCAAAGGTTTGTCTTGGGACTGGTGGTCCCAGGGAGCACGTGTGGGGAATGGCGTGGAAGCTGCTCGCTCCAGAGAGCACGGAGCCGGTCTGCAGCTTGCTGGGACACGTGGCAGCCAGGGATGGGAGGGTTTGCCTGGGTCAGCACCTGTAATTGCAGCCACATGTCTACCAGATCCTTAATTCAGGGGCTGTGTGGGATGTCTCCCCTTCCTTTCACCACGCACACGGCTCTGTGGGATGGCTTTTCATCGCACAGCCCCTCATGAGGATTTAACGGGAGGGAGGAGCGCTTCTTCAAGGCGTCTCTTGCTTGGCTCTGAGCTTCCTAGGGAAGTGAACACCAGAATCCAGGCTGTTCACCTGTCAGGAGCAGCCTGTTGGAGCAAACCCCCCCCTCCTTAGGGGAACTGTCTGAGGCTTGTCAGGAGCACACACTGTGCTGCCTCTCAGAACTGCTGCAAAGGAGTTCCAGGATTTCTGAAGGAGTAGAAGAGTGAGGAGCAGGGTTGGCCTAGAGATCTCCAGATATCCTTTTTAACCTCAGTGTGTCTATGATCCTCTGACGGAGTTTCTCCTAAACCTTCCCTCTTCTTGTCTCCCCACACCAGACTTCACAGTTGAGTACATCCAGCGGGGTGGCCTGAGGGACCCGCTCATCTTCAGGAGCTCGGACGGCCTGGGGATAAAGTAAGTGCTGGGAGCACAGAGTGGTGGGTGACTCTGGCCCAATTCCTTCATCTCTCCTCACCGTGTGGGATCTGATCCTGGCTCTGCCAAGCTTGTTTGACTGTGTCGTGTCCGTGCTGTTCTTTATGTGCAGTGAGCAGAGAGAAATATCTTCCAGCTCGGTTATCCTGTTCTTCCTAGTCTGTTTGGACTGAAAAATGAGAGGACTGAATTGGCTCTAGGTGATCAGAATTCCACCAAATGTCTGAAAAGTCCCAGTGCAGCTCTGATGCAACATCTGGCTGGGTTTCTTTCCTAGTAACATAGGCATCTATTGCCAGAGAGTCGAACAATTTGTAGTATTTCTGGCATTTTCCAGAATTCCAACCTGATTTTCTGAACTTCTAAACTGTTCTCTTGCTACAGTACATCCACTGAGGTTTGCAGCTCTTAAGTGTAAGCTGGGTTCAGTGGTTTTTGGGGTTCATACAAAGATTAGAGGAGTAAATAACCCCTCACAAACTTTCAGAGCCAGTACCAGCAGCACTGCTCCGAACATCCTCAGCTGGCTGTGAATGGATGGGTGACATCTCATCCAGTGCAGGATGTTCTGTGCTGGGGTGAATTGGGTAGGAAGTCGTGCCAGGCTCAGTTTTAACTGCTGGGTGACTTGGGAGGGCAGAGATTTGATACTGGGCATTACAGTGTGGCTGAAACTGGATTTCTCCTGAGCTTTTGGGTACTTCTCTGGGTCAAGAGCTGCTCGAATGGCTGCCAGCCTGCTCCGCCTGTGACAGCAGTGTTTGTACAGAGAAGGGTGCCAGTACAAACATTGGAGTGGTTCTGCTGTGTCAGTGGAATATACTGCGTGTCCTGCTCCGGCCATGCCTTTGGATTGGGATAACTCACATGAGCAGCCTTTAAAACGAGAGCTGGGATTGCTTAGTTCAAGGCCTGCTGGCTCCTTTGCCAGAAGTTGCTGTACAACAGCTCTGGAGATGGTACATCCTATTCCCAAGTCAGCTTCCCGAGCCAGAAGTTTGTCCTAGTGTTTCACCCCAGTCCTGTGCCCCCAGAGATCCTGTTCCACGGCCTTCTCCAACAACAAAGCAGCAGAGATGAATCTGCAGAGTGCCAATTCCTGGGTCACAGGGTGTGCAGCCACAAGCACTTGACGGTTTCTTTTAGCCAGATGTTTGTCCCACAGGATGCCGGATCCAGACTTCAGCGTGAATGATGTGCGGCTGTGTGTGGGTAAGTGTCCAGAGCCACACTGCACTTGCTTGGGTGGTTGGGGTCCTTGAGGATCTCACCTCCTGGAGCCCGTGGTGCCCAGGGACAGTTGCAGTGACGTGGCTGTCGTGGCAGGGAGCCGACGGATGGTGGATGTGATGGATGTGAACACGCAGCGGGACATCGAGATGTCCATGGCGCAGTGGGCGCGCTACTACGAAACGCCGGAGGAGGAGCGCGAGAAACTCTACAACGTCATCAGCCTGGAGTTCAGCCACACCAAACTGGAGAACCTGGTGCAGAGACCTGCTACGGTGAGCAGGGCTCTTCCTTCTGCAGGGATCTGCTTTCCCTGGAGCTCTGGAGGCGAGGTGCAGCCTGGCACTGGGATGTGGTAAAAGAGGGGCTGCCTGCAACACATGTGGGCTCAGCAGGGATGTCAGTCTGGAAGCTGCTGGAGCTGATCTCCCAGTCAGGCTGTGGTGACCATGGCCAAGTCCCTGGCATGTCACTCTGCAGAGAGATGGCCTGTTCATTGGCTGTCAGCAGTTAGAAACATGGAAGTCTGAACTCTGCACAGTGTGGCAGGGAGGGTTCCTGATGGAAGGTGCTGAAATCTGAGGGCAGAGGAGGCCAAGACTAGAAGAGGTGTGCTGGAAGAGGGGCAGGAGGCTGTTTTGTGGTGGGAAAACGAGCTGTCGGAGGTGGGATGGATGGGATGAACATCCTGAACTCCCTCTGCAGTCAGCAGAGGGGAAGTGGCAGCTGTGTAGGGCCAGTCACTTTTCTCTGTTTAATGCAGCGGGAAACTGGTTTGGCAGTCAGCAGGGGGGAAGTGGCAGCTGTGTAGGGCCAGTCACTTCTCTCTGTTGACTGCAGAGGGAACCTGGGCTTCCCTGGCTCTCCTGAAGCTTAGGGAGTTGAATCCCAGTCTAGGAGATGCTGTCTGGCATATTTATTTATGGAAGCCCAGTGCTGGCATCAGAGCAATCTGGTTATAAGTATTTAATGTGTGGGACTGCCCCAGTGGCACTGGGAAATTTTCTGGGTGTGGGGAAGGAGCAAAAAGGGATTTGCCAGCCTGGGGGGAGCAAAAGGCTTTACCGTGCCACTTTTTTCTCTGCTCACGTCTCCCACCTCTCTGCTGTAGGTGGATTTGATTGACTGGGTTGATAACATGTGGCCCAGGCACCTGAAGGAAAGTCAGACAGAGTCTACCAATGCCATCCTGGAGATGCAGTATCCAAAGGTGCAGAAGTAAGTGACTTCCTGAGCTGTGGCAGGCAGCAAACAATCTCTTGCAGGAAAACAGCCCAAGGGGAATAGCAGTTTGTACCAAGGGGAAGGGGGAGGAACAATGTCCCTGTTTATTTTGGTGGGTGACACTTGTAAAGCCACTGCAGTCAGTTATTCAGTCCCCTTTAGCTGTGTGGAAGGGGGGTTGTGTAGCTTGTGGCACTGCTCTGAGCCATTGGCTTGGGTTTGGGGGGCCCATTCCCTTGGAATGTGCTATGTCTGCTCCAAAACGTGAATCACCACTCATTTTCACCTTCTCCTCATGTTGTTTTCCACCAGATACTGTCTGATGAGTGTCAAGGGCTGTTACACAGATTTCCACGTGGACTTTGGTGGCACTTCTGTGTGGTACCACATCCACCGAGGGGGAAAGGTAGGACGGTCCCTATTGGGACAGCTACAGGTGCTTTAGGAGAGTGGCTGTTGGTCTGTTTTTGTGTAAATCCTTGAGGATGCAGGTCCCAGACAGCAAACTGAAGGCTTTCCACCCTTTTTGCATGGAGCCAGACAGGTGCCAATCCATAGTTCGGGTGTAGCTCTAACATGGTAAATGTAACTCAGGTGAATCCCCTTGTCACTCTGGTGGCTTTCCTGGGCTCTGTATCTCTTGACACTGACGTCCATCATACCCTAAAAAGCATCCCAAGCTCAGGCTACCCGTAGCACTCAGTGTTTGGCTGAGAAAGGCCTTGCTTGTCCTCTCAAGGGGGGCAGCTGCCCAAGTCATTTTCCTTGGACGTTCTCAGGGAGAGGAAGAGATTCAGATGTTGGGAAGAAGCCATCACTGTTCATTATGTGATGACTTACATAAGCATGTTGTCTTCATTTGCAGATCTTCTGGCTGATCCCTCCCACACCCCAGAACCTGGAGCTCTATGAAAACTGGCTTCTCTCAGGGAAGCAGGGAGACATTTTCCTTGGGGACAGAGTGTCAGAGTGCCAGCGCATCGAGCTCAAGCAGGGCTACACATTTGTCATCCCCTCAGGTACACCTAGGGCGGGCAGGGGTATCCTGGCCTTGGCCAGGGTTGTGGCAGCACTGAAACTCCTGGGACACGGGCAGGGTTTAGCTCCTTCGTGAGTCACTGAGAGAGGGAGATGTGATGTGGCTCTGTCCTCTCGCTTGCCACCTCCCAAAACATGCCTGTGATGGCACTGTGGATCCAGCCCGTGCTAGGAAAGCTGTGGCTGGCTCACATCACATTTGATTAGTTATTAAAGGAGGCTTTCCCAGATCCTGTCATGTTGACACATGGAATAGTGTAGGCTGAGGACAGGCTGGCCCAAGGCAGCTCCTCAGCGTCCTGGGTGTCTTGTGACACCACTTCAGAGCTGTGGCTTACAGCAGGACCAGGAACAGAAAACACCAGGGATTGCACAACTCACTCATTTGAGTCCTGTTATCACAACTGACACCTCTTTTGAACTGAGTGGCTTTGCCTTAAGGAAACCCATGCTGGAATTCCCCAGATGTTGGACTTGGCTGGATATGCTTAGCCTTGGAGATAAGGGCTGGAACTTGAGTTATTTTGATGGTGTTTTGAGTGTTGGAACAGACTTTGGAAGACTGTTTCCCTTGGTGCTGGTGTTCTTAGGCCTAACACAATTAGGAAACAATCTAGGATGACAGCAGGGTGACAAAAAACTATGCAAGGTGAATCAGGAGGATTCTTCCAACTCTACTTTCTCTCCCAAGGTTGGATCCACGCTGTGTACACTCCCATGGACACGCTGGTTTTTGGGGGCAACTTCTTACACAGCTTCAACATCCCTATGCAGCTCCGGATCTACAGCATCGAGGACCGCACACGGGTGAGGACCTGTGGGAGAGCCGTGCTGGACACCGGGCCAGACCTGGTGTGGCATCTGAGAGCAGCAGCAGCAGGGAAGGAGGCCTGACAGATCCTCTTGCCTGTTTTTGCAGGTCCCAAATAAGTTTCGCTATCCCTTCTATTACGAGATGTGTTGGTACGTGCTGGAGCGCTACGTGTACTGCATCACCAGCCGCTCCCACCTGACCAAGGACTTCCAGAAGGAATCCCTCAGCATGGGTAAGTCCAGCCCTTAGTCCTTCCTCACCCCGATCCAAGTGGCTTCTTCCACCCTCCTGCTGGGGCACTGGCTCAGCAGCGTGGCAGGCAGGGGAGGGCTCTGTGGGGTTTTTTTGAGCATGAAGTCACAACCAGCCAGACTTCTGCTTTCTCCTCTGGCCCTGCAGCAGCCCAGGTTCCTCACATCTGTGAAACCAGCACACCACCAGTTCAAAGCCTTGCATGGAAGAGGTTGGGGGAAGTTGCAGTGGCCACCCCGGTGCTGTGGGCAGGAATTCTCTCTGGCTGGCCGGGGCCTTCTGCACACAGAGTTTAAAGGGCTGACAAAGTTACTTGCAAGGGCTCAGCAACCTCATGGTTGTGAGTGAGTCCACATCCTCTTTCTCACATCGTGAAGGCAGCATCAAGGTCCTGAGCCCTCAGCTGGGGATCCCAAGCCCCTCCAAAGCAAAACGAGATTGGACAGGGCTTTCTCTGAGCAACATGATGTCATGAAAGATGTCCAGGCCCATGGCTCTGGGGTTGGACTGGATGGACTTTAAAGGTCCCTTCCGACCCAATTCCATGAAGTTCAGTCTAGGGCATTTGCTGTTTCTTCCTCTGGGACATTTTTCCGTATCTGGTGCCTTGCATTCCCACAGACAAACCAGGAATGGGAAGGGCTTTTAGCTGTTCTTTTCCAGCTTCTCTCTTCCTTTCACCTCATACATATCTGTTGCTCCAGCATCTCTGGTGACTGGGGGGTCCCCCTACACACTGAACACCTCCTGTGATTGCTCTCCCTGTTTCTCCATTGTGGCAGATATGGAGCTGAGCTCCTCGGACTCGGTGAACATGGAAGAGGAGGAGGAGGAGGAGGATGATGAGGACGCAGCAGGGAAGGAATCCCGGCGCCCCGTGACCAGGAGGTCCATTCTCACCAGCCCCATTGCCAACGGTGCCAACGTGGACTATGACGAACTGGGCAGGAGCTGCCGGAGCAGCCTGCCGGGGCTCAAGAAGACCCCATCCATAGACTCTTCCGACTCCAGCCGGGGCTCCCAAAACGGCCAGGCCTGGGACCCGAGTGGGGGCAGCCCCCGCAAGAGCAGGAAGGTGCACCTGACCCAGTTTGAGCTGGAGGGGCTGCGCTGCCTCGTGGACAAGCTGGAGTCGCTCCCTCTGCACAAGAAGTGCGTTCCCACCGGCATCGAGGACGAGGACGCCCTCATCGCTGATGTCAAGGTAGGCCTGAGCCAAGTGCAGGGCACTTCCCGTGGGGAAACTGGGCTTTGTCCTCACCCTGCCCCTGTCCTGGGGCAGGATTGGTGTCCTCCTCTTCCTCTGCGTGAGGCTGATGTTACACCTGAGGGACAGCCCTGGGATTCGGGGTTGGGAAAGGAGGAGGGTGGCTGGGCCCTGGCTGGGTCCCTCACGGCTGTCAGTGGCAGGAGTGCTCTTTGCTGATGCCGTTCACTTCAGTTTTGGCTGTGGACTTTGTGACAGTTGGAGCCTTTTCCTTGCCCCAGGTGGATTTCGCTTTGTTCCTCTGAGTTGTTTGCCCAGGGTGTGACCTGGAGTTATGAGAGTCAGTTATTTTGGGCTGCTGAGGGTTGTTTGGGTTTTATTTCCCTTCATCTGTTGAGATGACCCAATGAGCTTTGGTGTTTTAGCTGCTTCAGCACTGAAGTGGGAATATCAGCTTCACTCTATTCCCCAGAGATTCATTCTAGTCCCTAAAAGGTTACCTTCTGCTCCCCTCCTTGCTGTTGGTGATCTGTACAGCTGCTTGCCTGTACCAAAGCTGCCATTCAGACACAGCCATGTATGTGTCCTTGTCTTTGCCATTGTTTTTATTTCCAAGTGCTGTTCCCTGGGTGTTTTTTGTGGTGTGTTCGGGTAAATCCAGAGCTCTGCTGTGTTTGGAGCAGAGGGTGCAGCTCTGGGGTCCCAGGGTCTTGGCTGGAAGAGTCTAGGTGCTGTTAGGGGCTGCATTTCTGGTTTCCTGTGGCTTTTTGGGTGTCCTGTGCATGCTGTGACCTTCAAGAATGTCACATATGTGTTTCTGAGTCCTGTGTGATGCTCTGGAGGAACCTGAGCTGTGGGCTCTGTGTTTCACCTTGGGACTCACAAAAGCAGGTTGGTGTCGGATGTTTCGAAGGTTGTTGGTGTTCAGTTGGAGTTTGAGACCTGATCAAAGAATTTGTTAATGTATTGGAGGTAGTAAAGGTGTGCCTGTGGTTTTGGTGTGACCCACCCGCCCCTGTGTCCAATTGCACCTCGCAGATGAGCTGCAGGTGATAGCCCTTGTGGTCCTAGACAACTTCCCTAAGGATTTGCTCCTTAAAGCTGGCTGTCATTGGAGGTTCAGAAGTATCCTGAGCTGCAGCATTCCATCCCTCAGGACTGGCATCCTCAAGGCATGAAGATCCTTAGTCACCAGCCTGCAGTGGCTGGAGAAAGTGGGACAAGTTTGTCCAACCACGGCAAACCTCTACTTTCTAAACCTATTTTCCATAGGAGGTGATGGAAGTGGCCAGTAGAGGTTGGCTCGTAAAGCCTGGGAATCACTAAGACATTTCTAGCTGGAACTTTCCACTGGGGCCACCCATCTGCAGCAGGTGCTGTTGTCCTTGTGTCACCAGGTCCATGATGGAGCTGCGATCTGGCCAAGCTGGGAAAGCCCCACTTTGGTCTGTGCTCCCCACAGTCAGGACGTGGCGTTTTCTCGTCCAGACTTGTGGATGAGAAAACGCCACCACCTCGATCTGCTCATCCAGTGCCACCCTCTGCTATCCAGTGTCCTCAGACACACCAGGAGCAGGAAAATTCTGCCTTTTCCCCCAGCCTCTTGTGTGGTGATCAGGATTTCAGGGTGTCTGTCTGTTGGGTCATGTGGAGAAATATGTATCCTGTCACGAGTTCAGCCTGGAGCATCACGTGGTGGGACGTGACACTTTGGATGGGACCCTTTGGATGTGACCGTGTTGTGCTTCCAGCTCTGTGGCAGGAATTGTCTGAAAATCCTGAGCATGGTGGGGGTCACTGGAAGGATTAATGACAAAGAGCGAATTTCTGAGAGGTCCTTTTGTCTTTTGACTGCTTCCATCCATCCCTTCCAGCCCCTCTGTGGTGTGCTGGTTTCCATGACTGGATTTGACGGGAGGAGGATGGTGATGAGGCAGCTGACAGCAGGTCTAAAGCCAGACCCCCATGGCCTGGCATAAACAGGTTCTATCTGGGCTCTGCATGGAGCTGTTGGAGCACCAAGGATTGTAGAAACAGGAGAAGGCTCTCCCAGAAGTGCTGATCCTGTGCCCAGGACCTCCTCTCAAAACCTCTGGTGTGGCATTGCCC
The DNA here is from genome assembly GCF_000691975.1 of Corvus brachyrhynchos. Lineage (NCBI taxonomy): Eukaryota > Metazoa > Chordata > Aves > Passeriformes > Corvidae > Corvus > Corvus brachyrhynchos. The sequence goes on along the minus strand of NW_008236980.1, from coordinate 391,546 downwards.
ACATACCTGACTGGGCAATGGGCAGAGAGAATTTGGTGTGGAATATGGGGATTGTATCTTCAGGGATGGGTGAGGAAGTTCGGGGTGGCCTGTGAGCTGTGCCAGGAAGGTCTCCCATGGTGGGGTGGCAGCACTGGTCACGCTCCTGCCTGTGGGTCGAAGAGAGCCCGTGCCAGGGGCCCGAGGGTGTCCCTGGTGGCACAGTTGGTGGCAGTCCCGGGTGACAGTCCCGGGTGACAGTCCCGAGCCAGGTCGGCATGCGACTGGCTTCCTGGGAACACAGAGCTGTAGTTGCCTGCAGATGCTTTGGGTGCATCCGAAGTGGGAGCAGCCGCTGCTCCCTTGTGCTGTTTGGCTTTATTTCAGGAGTTTCCTCCATTTTAATTGCGGTGTGTAGCTGGGGGGCGTCTCAGGGGGCTGGGGCTGCTTGGGGACACCTTGATCACCCGGTATGGATCTGTCCCCCTCTAGCGGTTCGGTCCCCGGTGTCTTTGGGAATGTGGCTGCTCCCAAACTTGGCTGGCGGGATGTTTGTCCCTCCAGCTCGGGAGGGTGGGGGGTGTGCAGACTGTGGAAGGAGCTGCAAGGGGGATGACCCTTGCCTACATTCCAAAGCCCCGCTTGCTCCAGCGGGGTCTCCCAGATCCCAAATCCGCCTCGGAGCAGACAAAAGAAAGGCGCCGAGGAGGCTGGGCCTGAGCGGGACGGGGTAAGGGCTCTCGGCCACGCTCTGCCCGGCCCCGGGGAGCCC
>NW_008236980.1:383238-389981 GCF_000691975.1 Corvus brachyrhynchos | reverse complement strand
GGCCGGGGGCGCCGGGGGGGGGCTGCGCCTTCCTGTCTCCCCAGACGCCCGGAAAACCGGGCGGGGGACACTCCGGGCACCCCTTGCCCTGGCCCTGCCTGGCAGCGGGAAGCACCGCCCGCCGGGATGCCGGCAGGAGGCTCCTGCCTGCGTAACCATGGCAACGTCAAGTAAATAAAGCACCTTTGCAACCGGCAAATTCGGTGGGGAATGGATGTGGGGAGGGGGCTGCGCTGGAGGGGGCTGAAAGGACCAGGGTGAGGGTGGGAGCCCCATGCACTGGGAGCGAGGGGCTGTCGCGCCGGAGGGCAGCGTGCCAGTCCATGCCAGTCCAGTCGGTGCTGAGGGATCTCTCCCTCAAAGTCAAAGCCAAACCCCGAGGCAGTGCGGGGGAGCAGCTCTCGGCTACCAGCAGCTTGTGCCAGGCCACAGAGGGGGTGCTGGGGCACCACATCCTGCTGCTGCACCCTCCGGGCTGCCCCGTGCCTGGGGTGCAGCTGGGGGGGCAATGCTGGTGAATCCTCCCCCCAAAATCCCCCCAGACTGCTGAATCTTGGTGCTCTCCCCTTCTACCACCGCCCAGCGCAGGGCCTCGGGGCTGAAATGCAGTTGATGAAAGCACTGGTGCAGATCGACTCGACAGAGCTTGTCTGTCTCATGTGGGGAGGAGGGATGGTTGCTGGCGGGTGTGGGGAGAGGAGGGCTCCTTCCCAGCTGCCTTTGAAGCATGCTGGCCTTGGCATCTGGTCGGAGCCTGCCTCGCTGGCGGGAGCCGTGTTTCCCTCTGCTCACACCTGTGCTTTTTGTCTCTCTGCTCTGTTCCCCCCCTCCTCTCTCTCCATTAGCTGCTGTTGGAAGAATACGCAAACAGCGACCCTAAACTGGCACTTACAGGCGTCCCCATCGTCCAGTGGCCCAAGAGAGATAAGGTAGGAGCTGTGAGGAGGGGATCCAGACGGGTGTCACGTGTTGAGTCGTTTCCCAGGCCTGGGGTGTGGTGGCACCGCTTCCATACCCGCCTCGGGAGCAGTGCCAGGGTGGGACACAGGGTGCAGCCACCTCCACGGCACCGTGGGCAAACCCGGAGGTCTCCCACCGTGCCGGTTATCCCAGCTCAGCTGATGGGTGGTAACCGGATCAGCGCCAGCTGCTCTGTATTCTCCAGCCCTTTGGTTGCCCTTGGAGAACGTGGAACCTTGTTGTGGGAGGAAGGGGTGATCCTGCTCTCCCAGCAGCTCTCTGGATTGATAAGGGAGGCCTGGATGGCCTGAGGAATGTTGCGTGTCAGGGAAGGTCTCGCTGTGGCAGAGGTGGGTGAGGTGTGAATGAGGTGTGGGGCAGTCCAGCCCCTCGCTGTGAGGTGTCCCTTGTGTCTCTGTCCCTGTGCTGTAGGATTGGGTCTTGGAGCCCCAAGCAAGGCGGCTCTCTCCTGGGAGTCTCTGCCTGTGGATAGCAGCCAGCTGTTCAGCAGTGGGACCTTTCCATGCATCCCTGCTCTTCCCTGTCCAGCTGTGCTCATAGCCCAGGGTGCACAGCTGGGCTGCAGCCTGGGCTGAGCTGGCTGGGCAGATGGAGGCACGGAGCAGCCGGACTTCCCCTCCGCAGGCTGCCTTCCTGTGGCCTGCCAGGATGGCTCCCAGAGGTCACTGCTTCCTTCCTGCCAGGAGATGGGCTCACAGGCAGGCTATGGGAAGAGCAGGACCCCATCACACTGGGAAGGATGGGTAACACCCATTTGGGAGTCTGGAGACAAATGAGCCTCTTAGATTGCCCTTTGGAGGTGCCCGTCTCTGCTCGCCTGCCCTACCCAGGGGATCCAGTGTGATCCTTGTGCAGCACAAGCATCTTGGGCAGCTTTTCTGAGAGGGGTGACCTGGGGATGTCTGCATGCTTTGGGTGCAGCAGTCTGAGGCTTGGCACATCCGCAGCCTTGTGCTGGGGCTTTTGGGAGCCTGCCCTTCCCCAAACCCATCAGCTGCGGTGCACATGCCAGCATGGCCAATCCCAGGAGGATGCTGCAGCCAGCAGATTTCCTGTAAGGGCTGATGGGATGTAGGGTGACAGCTGGAGAGCTGTGCTGTCCTACCTGCACTGTAAACAAGGAGGGTGTGGGTGTTCCCAGTGTGCACCGAGCTTGGGACAGCTTTTTTTTCTGTCTCCTTGAGCAGCTGGCAGGGTGACACAGAGAGGACAGCCATGGTGGACCTTGCCTCAGAAGGAAGGGGTGGCTGTTGTTGGAGCACCACGACACTTTTGGGACTCAGCAGCCTTTTTCAGACCCATTTGAGCCCTGACTGGGGACGGGGGGAGGAAGGGGAGCTCTTGGTGTGGGGTGGTGTGAGGGGTTAGGGAGTGTGCTCCAGAGCTGCCAGGTCAGCGCCGATCCAGGCGCGTTGGCTGCGGAGCGCTGAGGGAGCAGAGCTGTTCTCAGGCACGTTATCCAAAATCAGTGCCAGATCTGGGGATCAGAGCCTTCCAGATCCCAGCAGAACGCAGCACTTCCCTCCCTTCACCCCATTCCCTCTCTCCCTTTTGGCAGCTAAAGCTCCAGGCCCGGCTGCGGGTGCGCCTGCCCACCATCCCCATCACCAAGCCGCACACCATGAAGCCAACGCCGCGCCCGACTCCCGTCAGGTCCACGGTGTCTCCCATCGTGTCGGGCGCCCGGCGGAGGCGGGTGCGGTGCCGGAAATGCAAGGCCTGCATGCAGGGCGAGTGTGGCATGTGCCACTACTGCAGGGACATGAAGAAGTTCGGCGGGCCCGGCCGCATGAAGCAGTCCTGCGTCCTCCGGCAGTGCTTGGCGGTGAGTCCAAGTTGGATTCCTGGGGGATAGCTGGTTGCTTCTCCACAGTTCAGGTAGTAGGGAAGGAAAGGGGGAAGGCTGTCCCACCTCACCCTGGTTTCAGCCCTGCTTTCCCTTGTAGCCCAGGCTGCCTCACTCGGTCACGTGTGCACTTTGCGGGGAGGTGGATCAGAACGAGGACTCGCAGGACTTTGAGAAGAAGCTCATGGAGTGCTGTATCTGCAATGAGATCGTTCACCCCGGCTGTCTGCAGGTGAGCAGGGCACATGCTGGGCAAAGGGGGGCTCTGCTGTGGGGCTGGGCTGCTGTTGACCCCCTCCTCTCGTTGCAGATGGATGGGGAAGGGCTGCTCAATGATGAGCTCCCCAACTGCTGGGAGTGCCCCAAGTGCTACCAGGGTGACGACGCAGAGAAGGGCCAGGTAAGGAGCTGTGCTGTGGCGAGGCAGGATCTGCGTCCTCCACCCCTCCCACAGCATCCTGCCAGGGATGTGTTCAGCCAGCATGGGCTGGAGTTGGGCAGCAACCAGTGAGAATGAGGACCATGAGGGTGCAGCACCTGGGGGCCTGGGCACATCCTGCTGCAATGTGATCCTGAGATATTCCACTGTAAGAGACACTGGACTGTTAGGCACAGAGTGGAAGCCACCCCCAACCTCAAGGGGCACCCCTTTTGAGAAGGGGGAAGGAAAATGTTTGTTGCTGGTGTGGGTGGACCAGAGGTACTTAGATGAGCTGTTAGGAGGAAATTACTGTGAGGGTGGTGAGGCCCGGGCACAGGTTGCCCAGCAAAGCTGTGGATGCCCCATCCCTGAAGTGTCCAAGGCCAGGTTGGATGGGGCTTGGAGCAACCTGGGATAGCGGAAGGTGTCCCTAAGTTCTAACCCAAACCGTTCTGTGATTCTACCTGGGCACTGCTGGTGCAGGTCCTGCCAGCACTGTTGTGTTTCTCCGGGGAAGAGGAGAGGGAAAAAGCCTTCTCCAGGCCCCATTCCCGTTAACCAGCCTCACTGCTTCCCCGCAGAAGCGGAAGGTGGAGGAGAGCGACGAAGACACGGCGCAAGCCAAGGTGCTGCGGCCCCTGCGGAGCTGCGAGGAGCCCCTGACCCCCCCGCCCAACTCGCCCACCCCGATGCTGCAGCTGATCCACGACCCCGCGTCCCCCCGCGGGGTGGTGACGCGCTCGTCCCCGGGGGCCGGGCCCAGCGACCACCACAGCGCCAGCCGGGACGAGCGCTTCAAGCGCCGGCAGCTGCTGCGGCTCCAGGCCACGGAGAGGACCATGGTGCGGGAGAAGGAGAACAACCCCAGCGGCAAGAAGGAGCTGTCAGAGGTGGAGAAAGCCAAGCTGCACGGCTCCTACCTCACCGTGACGCTTCAGCGCCCCACCAAAGATGTCCACGGCACTTCGATCGTCCCCAAGCTCCAAGCCATCACGGCCTCCTCGGCCAACCTGCAGCACTCGCCGCGCGTGGTCGTGCGCCACGCGCCCGCCAGGATGCCCCTGCGGAGCGGGGGCGATGAGGAGGCGGCCGCCGAGGAAGAGGAGGAGGAAGAGGAGGAGGAGGACGAGAACGCGGAGGAGGGGGGGGCGGCCCGGCTGAACGGGCGTGGGGGCCGGGCGCAGGAGGGCGAGGAGAGCTGCGTCCAGCGCGAGGTCTGGATGTCCGTGTTCCGCTACCTCACCCGCAGGGAGCTTTGCGAGTGCATGCGGGTGTGCAAGACCTGGTACAAGTGGTGAGTGTGGGGACGCGTCCTGGGGTTGGGGGCATGTCCATGGGGGACATCCAGGGGGAACGGGAAAGGATCTCGCTTTGGTGCCCTCCTGTCTCTCCCCAGAGCCTGGCAGCGTCACTGTAGCCAGTCCTGGTGCCTCTGCCATGTGTGCGCCCATCTCTCTTGTTCCCTTCTGCCTTCTTCCTGTCCCCTGCCGCGTCCTTGTGAGGTGCCACTGCCCTTTCCCCACCCGCCACCCTGATGGTGCTTGCCCTTCCTGGCCTCCCGCGCTGCCTCCCCTCCCAGCAGGCAGGGAAGGCAGGCTGAGGCGGGATGGGTTTGCTGGCTGGAAGCGCCTCGGGGGGCAGCAGGCCCAAAGACAATGCTGGCACTGGGACAGCTGTGCGTGGAGGGCTTGGGAACAGACGGGAATGGAAACTGGGAGGTTTCTAACAGCCGAGCAGCAGGGATGGCCTGCTTTGATCAGCAGCTGGTGGCAGTGGTGTGGCAGAGGAGTGTCCCCTTGCCTGCACCTTCAGGGGCTCAGCTAAGCTGCCATTGGGTCCTGGCTCTCCACAAACTCCCGTGGGAGAGGAAGAGTTTCCTCCTGGCGAAGCAGCGAGCTCTGCTGGGGCTGTGGGGTGGGACACACAGAGTGTTCTGCAGACTGGGAGTAAGGATCCCTAAGGTCAGGAGAAACACCCAGATGGGGCAAGCAGGCCTGCAGCTGCAACTTGGAATCTTTTTTTGTGGCAGCAAAACTCTGCTAGGGCTGCTCTGGGTGGCCAGACGCCTTCAGCAACCTCCCATGTTTGGGCAAACCTATGGAAACCAGGAGGAGCAGCCTTGTTCTGTGGCTGGGCCCATGCCAGGGCTGGGCTCCTTCTGGAAGCCAGGCAACCTGCTGGCTGTCTATTATTCCATGGGACTCTTGGGACTCAACTTTCAGCCTTGTCCTTGTCCCCAGGTGCTGTGACAAGAGATTGTGGACAAAGATAGACTTGAGCAGGTGCAAGTCCATCACCCCCCAGGCGCTGAGCGGCATCATCAAAAGGCAGCCGGTCAGCCTCGACCTCAGCTGGACCAATATCTCAAAAAAACAGCTTACATGGCTCGTCAACAGGCTGCCAGGTGAGCGTGGGCTGGGGAGGGGTCTCTTCCTCTGCCACCAGCCTGCTCTGAGGCTTCCTGAGAGCTGGATCGTGGGGAGAGACACCCTGCAAACCTGGAAACTCCTGGGTGCCTGGGTCCCATCACCCAGCCACTGTCCCAGCCCAGGCAGGGAGGGGACCTTCTTCCTCATGTGCCTGGAAAAAGATGGTGGAGATCTGGGATGCCTCGGAGCCGACCAAACCCGTCTAACTTGTTACCTGCCTCCCTTCTGCCAGGCCTGAAAGACCTCATCCTGGCGGGCTGTTCCTGGTCTGCGGTCTGCGCTCTCAGTACCTCCAGCTGCCCCCTTCTCAGGACCCTCGATCTTCGGTGGGCAGTAGGAATCAAGGACCCTCAGATCCGGGACTTACTCACGCCTCCAACAGACAAACCCAGTAAGCTGCTGCTGCCCTGGGGCTGAGTGGGATGGACAAGGGAAGGGCTCCCAGGGCAGTGTGTCCACTCTGTTTCTCCTGCTCCACGTGCAGGTCAGGACAATCGCAGCAAACTCCGCAACATGATCGACTTCCGGCTCGCCGGGCTGGACATCACGGATGCCACGCTGCGCCTGATCATCCGCCATATGCCCCTGCTCTCCCGCCTCGACCTCAGCCACTGCAACCACCTCACGGACCAGTCGGCCAACCTCCTCACCGCCGTGGGCTCTTCCACACGCAACTCCCTCACCGAGCTCAACATGGCAGGTGGGTGCCTTGCTCCAGGTGCCTCCTGGATTTCCCATCCCTCACCCCAGCGCTGGCTGCTGGAGGTGTCCCCCTCACGCTCCCTGTGCTCTCCCCGCAGGCTGCAATAAGCTGACGGACCAGGCCTTGCTGTACCTGCGCCGTATCTCCAACGTCACCCTCATCGACCTGCGGGGCTGCAAACAGATCACCCGCAAAGCCTGTGAGCACTTCATCTCGGACCTGTCCATCAACAGCCTCTACTGCCTGTCCGATGAGAAGCTGATCCAAAAAATCAGCTAGAGACCCTCCCTGGGGCAGACTGAGGAGAAGGAAAAGAGCCCATCCCACCCCTCTCGGAGAGCCGCTCCTCCACCTCCCCCCCTT
>NW_008236980.1:380100-383077 GCF_000691975.1 Corvus brachyrhynchos | reverse complement strand
GTGCCTGGCCGCCCCCGAGGCGGCGGCTGTAACCGAGGCCTCTGCGCAGAGAAATGGGGCACCCTCTCCCCCCAGCTTTTCCCCTCCACCCCGTCGTCTCCTTGCCTTGAAACACTTGTTGCTTCCCCCGTAGCACAAAGCTTGAGGGTCGAGGCCTCTCCAAGGAAGCGGGAGCAGGGCCAGAACGCCCCGTCCCCCTCGGTGCCACCACCAGCTCGGTGCTCCCCTACGGTCTCCCCCCCTTTCCCTTCCCCTCCCCCTCATCTGGCTGCAGGGACTGCTATCCATCCCCCTTCTCCTCCCACACATCCAGGCGGTTCTTTGGGTGCCCAGGGCAGGAGCCCCGTGGCCGGGGTGTCCCGGGAGCAGGGGCTGGGGGATAACTCGTCTGTCCGAGGGGATGGAGCAGGGGAGAACCCACAGGTACACCAGAGCTCAGGGAGGACTCGGGAAGTATCAGCCAGGGGTGAGTGAGCACGGGGTGGGGACAGGAGCTGCCTCCTCTTCCTCCCCAGCTCCCGGCACCATGAAGCACTCTGGGGCCGGAGGGGCGAGGGCTGCTCCGCGGCCTGGGACCGAACTGGCATCGTCCACTCCTTCCCCACCCCCACCCCCTTTTCGCTGCCTATTTTCCTTTGCAATGAATGGTCGGTCCAAAGAACCTCTCTCTAGGGCAGCAGAGAGCTTTTTGCACTTTAAAAAAAAAAAAACAAAAAAACAAACAAAAAAAGACAAAAAACAACAACAACAACAAAAAAAAGACGACAAAACCGGAAAAAAAAAAAAAAAAGGAAAAAAGGTTGGAATCTTGGAATCTTCTTTTTCTGGGTCACTATTTTATTTCCCTCCCTGTCCTGCCTGTGCCCGGAAGCTCCCCCTCTCTGTCCCCCCGGTGTCAGCACCCTGCTCTCTCCCTGGCAGCGTACAGATAGCACAATCCGGGGTGCCCCTTCCGTGCCACCACCGGCCCCCAGCCCCGCAGGGGTCCCCGGGGGGCAGCCCGCACCCCCCCGCTGCTTCAGAAGCAATAAGGGAGGACAGGCGGCCCGCGGGGGCTGTCCCCGGCAGGGGGACACGAGGGGACAATCCCGCAGTGCCTGGGACAAGGGGCAGTGTGGCCGCAGCGGAGCCGGAGGGCTCGGAGCAGGAAACCCCCCCCTTCCCCCCTAGGCGAGAGGAGGAGCCTTCGGCCTCGGCCTCTCTCGGCGGCGGCTCCCGGGAAACACGTCGGAAGAATTAAAAGCTTTTCTTTTTCCTTTGGATTCCTTTTGAGTTTTGCAACGAGAAAGAAACAAATTTCCAGAGCTGGGGTTGAGAGGGGCGAGGGGGGGGAGGGTCCCTCCTCCGCGGGGCCGGCACCCCCCTGCCCGCCGTGTCCCCCCCCTCTCCAGGCGCAGAGACTCCGGCGTGTGCGACCCTCCTCACCACCCCGGCGTGGTGCAAATCCACAAGGAAGAAAAAAAGAGAATTATATATAATAAAAATCACTTAGTGATTTAAAACCAACCCAGCCTGCTCCCTAAAGACAACTCCTGCAAGCAAAGTCACTTGTTTAAGGGTTTGGTTGTGGTTTTGTTTCGTTTCGATCCCTCCTTCCCTCCCTTCCTCCCTCCCTCCCTTCCCCGGAGAAATATTGTAAATATCTATTTTTTTGTTGGCGATTTAGAGTCCATCTCTGATGTTTGTGCTTTAAAATTAAATGTAAGCATTAAGGGTAAAAGCAAACCAAGTCTTGCGCTCTCTCAGTTGGGGTTGGGGGTTCTTGGCTGGGGCAGAGGGAGGGCACCTACTTGGCAATTATTTTAGGTTTTCTTTAGTTTTTCCTCTCTTTTTTTTTTTTTTTTTTTTGTATCTTGGGGTTTTTTTTTTTTTTTCCTTTCTGAGCCTTCTCCTATCCTGGATTTTCAGAGAGGCTCTTTGCTCATACCATATTCCCACCAGGCTGGGCGAGCTGTTGTGGGGGGAGGGAAGAATCCCAGCCTCCCAAGGGAAAGAATTGCTTCTTGGGGGTGGATTTTTGGAATAAAAAAAATTTGAAAAAAAATAACCAAACCAACAACTAAAATCCATGAGTGTGAGCTCTTCCCGTTTGGCTGGGAGGGAAGTGGAGGGAACAAGGCCAGGGCTGGGACCTCCTGTGTCCCCCCTGTCCCCAGCACTGGGGCTGTCCCAGCTGCCAGAGAGGAAACTGGAGCACCGTCGGTGGTGGCAGCTGTCCCGGTGTCCCCACTGTCTCCTGCCGGGTGGTGGCAGCTGTCCCCGTGTCCCATCACCTCCTGCCAGGGCCCCAGGTCCTCCAGAGGCCTGTGGGGCCCTTGCCCTCCACATCCCTTGGGAAACCTGCCCCCTCCCAGCGGATTCCTGGACCACCAGGGTGACATTTAGTGTCCCCCACCCTGCGGGGATGTCACGGCCCAGGTCCCCGCGGCGGCTGGGCCGTGACATTTGCATGGCGAGACACAGGGCAGGTGACACCACCCTCCACGGGTGGCTGAGGCCACTGTCACGCTCCCTGTGCCCTGGTCCCCAAGTGCCACCACGTGCCTCGCCTGGGCACCAGGCCAAGCGAATCTCAGCGCCCCGACCCCTTGCCTGTCCCCTCCAGGTGTCCCCCCCTGGCCTCGGGGACAGGGAGCCCGCGCACGGTGTCACACACACGTGGTGACGCGGTCACACACGGTGACACCTGCTGCCACGCGTGGCACCTGTGGTCGCACACTGCGCGGCGTGGAATGACACACGCGATGTCACACACACACACAGAGCCACTGTCACACACACCCGTGGTGTCTCTCGCACCGTGTCACACCCACGGCGCCACACACAGAGACGGCGCTACACCCACGGTGTCACACCCCCACGCTGGCACACACACCCGCTGTCACACTCGCATCCGGTGTCGCACCCAGTGTCACACACAGCGTGTCACACGCACACACCCGGTGTCGCACACACCGCCAGTGCCACAGCCGGTGCC
>NW_008236980.1:373967-379707 GCF_000691975.1 Corvus brachyrhynchos | reverse complement strand
GTCCGTCCGTCTGTCCGCCCCCGGCACCGCCACCGCCGGTCCCCCGGGCACCCCCTCCCGGCACCGCTCGCACCCGCCCGCGGGTCACGGACGCCTCCTGCACACGTGTGTGCCGGTCACACCTGCCCGGACACACGGACATGGACACAGGGACATGGACACACACGGATACGGACACACACGCGTCACGCCTGTTGCACAGACAGACACACGGACATGGACGCACACATACGCATTTCCTGCCTGACACAGGGATACACAAACACGGACACATGGACACGGACACACACACATCCTGCCGGACACACAGACACAGTCCCCCCCAGCTGTGTGGCCCCTCTGTCCCCGCAGTGTCACACCCGTGTGGCGACACACCTCACACACACACACACACACACACACACCTGTACCCAGGTGTGCGGAGGGTCACGGTCCCCACTCCCCCCGCCAGACCCCGGTGCCCTCCTGCGCCTTCACTGCCAGGCACCTGGGAAGCTTTTTTAGGGGGGGCACTCGTCCCCACCCTCCCTTGGCCCCCAGTGCACGGGACACGCTGTGGTCCTGGCACCCAGCAACGTGCCACACTTGGGTGGGGACACACGGGATGGTAGGACATGCATGCCACCAGGGCTTGGGGACATGGGAGGAGCAGGAGAGGACGGGTGGGGAGCAGGGGTCCGTCAGGGGCACGGCTGAGCCCCTCCGGTGTGTCCCCAGCATCCGCAGCGTCATGCAGAAGTACCTGGAGGACCGGGGAGAGGTGACATTTGACAAGATCTTCACACAGAAGATTGGTGAGCTGGGGACACAGGGGCTGTGGTGGACATGGGGGGCACCGTGGCCAGCGCCCACAAGCACAGGGGCAGGCATGGCTGGGCTGGGGGGCTGCACTGGTGGCCACCATGAGAGCGAGAGTGGCCGTGGGAATGGCAGGAGGGTTGTGGGGCCAGGCTGGACAAGGGTGCCGGGGGGCTGCGCCACATTCCCCACCCTGTGTCCCCCGCCCTGTCACTTCCCCCCACGCCAGCACAAACCGTCCGGGGCAGGAAGCGCCTCTCACTTCCTCCTGCCGGCTCCGGCGGTTTCCGGGCACGTCCGCCCTGCTCCGTGTGCCCGCCCGTGCCCCTGCTCCACTGTGCCCCACAGCAGCCCCCTCAGTGCCCCGTGCTGTCCCAGGGCGCTGCTCCATGTGCCAGCCGTGTCCTTGTCACCCTGTCACCCTGCCAAGTCCTCACCGGTCCCTGCTTGGCACTTCCCCTTCGCCGAGCCTGGCACTGGGGTGGCAGCAGGGCTGGGCAGGCCCAGGGGATGTCCCTGTGTCCCTTGGTCTAGGCTGGGGGGCTGTCACCTCTCACGCCGTGGCTCTGTCCCTGCAGGCTACCTGCTCTTCCGGGATTTTGCCTTCAACCAGGCCGAGGAGGCCAAGCCCCTGATGGAATTTTATGAGGAGGTGAGGCGGGGCACCCCAGCGACAGCCTCCTGTGTTCACCAGGAGGGCTGGGGTGGGGTTGGTACCTCCAGGGCCCACGGGCACCACAGACACAGGGCCCAGGGAGCCAGGAGATGTTCTCCCGTGGGACGGTGGCACCCAGAGGGGCCACGATTCCCAGCATCCTGTGTGCTATGGTGCCACTGGAGCTGTGCCCTGTCCAGATCAAGAAGTACGAGAAGCTGGACTCGGAGGAGGAACGAGCTGCCCGGAGCCGCCACATCTTCGACCATTACATCATGAAGGAGCTGCTGGCCTGCTCCCACGTGAGTGCCAGCCCCTGGGGGGCGGGAGGGATGTCCCCAGTGTGCCCACAGCGTCCTCAGAGGGAGCTCCAAACCCCCCACAGGCTCCGTCCTGGGATCCACATCCCAGCCCTGTGGATGGCGGTTCCTCTGTGGATTCCTGCCTCACGCAGCCTGGCCTGGCCGCTGTCCCTTCTGCTCGAGGTGACACGGTGCTGTCCCCCTCACAGCCCTTCTCCAAGAGCGCCACGGAGCACGTCCAGAGCCGCCTGAGCAAGAAGCAGGTGCCCCCAGACCTCTTCCAGGTGGGCATCACCTGGGACAGGGAAGGGTCCCTGCCACCTGTGGCACTCGGAGAGTTAATCCTTAGAGGGGGCTGGGGGTGACGGGAGGGGGGTGTCCCAGGAGGAATGGGGACCCCAAGGAATGGTGAGCGGGTCCCTGGGGTGCTGGGAGTGAGGGAGATTGCTTGTGGTTGCCGTGGGGTGGTGGAAGACTGAGGGCTGGAGGTAGCAGGGGGTCCTCAGAGGGAGGTGATTGGCACCCTGGATGTCACCCTAGGGCTCCCCAGGGCTGGTGGTGTTGGGGTCCCCAGAGACTGAGGTGGCAGAAGCATCCCCGAGAGCCTGGAAGCGGCAGTGGGGGGATGTGAAATCCCAGGGGTGGAGGAGACCCCACGTAGTGATGGGATAGGGGTGGCCTGGGTGGCCCTGGGGAGCCAGCGCTGAGCCCCGTGTCCTCCCCAGCCCTACATTGAGGAGATCTGCCAGAACCTGCGTGGGGGCATCTTCCAGAAATTCATTGAGAGGTGAGTTGGGAGGAAATTCCCGTGCGGATCGGGGTGTCCCCCTCGCACTGGGGACCAGGGTCTCCCTTCGCAGAGAGCCACCAGGGGGCCCCACACTGGGCACTGAGGGGTCTCTTCCTTTCCCGAGTGTCCAGACAAATCCAGGGAGTCTTAGAGGATGGTGTTGCTCTGGGATCTCCACTCTTGCCCTCTGTTTTTCCTTGCAGTGACAAGTTCACACGGTTCTGCCAGTGGAAGAACGTGGAGCTGAACATCCATGTGAGCAGGAATCCCTGCCCCTCACCTCCCAGGGAGGGGGATGTGCTTCCAGGGAGCCTCCGTGTCCCTCACTGGGAAAACTGGGGCAGGGGGGTGCTGTCCAGGCTCACCCCAGTCTCCTCCTCCCCCCTCCAGCTCACCATGAACGACTTCAGTGTTCACCGAATCATCGGCCGCGGCGGCTTCGGGGAGGTCTATGGCTGCCGGAAAGCGGACACGGGCAAAATGTAACGGGAATGCTCCCACATGGAGAGACCCTCCCGGGATCTGGGGGTGCTGGGCGGTCCCAGGGGCATCCACAGTGGCTTTGCTGTGTCAGGGTGTTGTGGGAATATTGTCCTGGCTGCGAGCACCCAGGGCTGGCAGGGATGTGGGCGGGAGCTGGGTGCTGGCCCTGCTGTGGGGACATGGTGGCTGCAGGGACTCCATGTCCGTCCCCCAGGTACGCCATGAAGTGCTTGGACAAGAAACGCATCAAGATGAAGCAGGGCGAGACGCTGGCCCTCAACGAGCGCATCATGTTGTCCCTCGTCAGCACCGGGGTGAGGGGACACGGGTGCTGGGCAGGGGACAGGGGACAGGGCATGGGGACAGGGAGGGTGACCCCGTGTCTCCCGCCAGGACTGCCCATTCATCGTGTGCATGTCCTACGCCTTCCACACGCCCGACAAGCTCAGCTTCATCCTCGACCTCATGAATGGTGAGACCCCGGCCCTGAGGGCCCCCGTGGCTCAGAGCCCCCTTCCCACAGCTGCCCCGGGTGACAGCTGATCCCTGTTCCCACAGGGGGGGACCTGCACTATCACCTGTCCCAGCACGGCGTCTTCTCGGAGGCGGAGATGAGGTTCTACGCGGCCGAGATCATCCTGGGCCTGGAGCACATGCACAGCCGCTTCGTGGTGTACCGCGACCTCAAGGTGACCGTCCCCACCCACAGGCCATCCCCGAGCCTTCAGAAACCCCTCCGGGACCCTGTGGGCACCCACAGGTGTCACAGACGCTGCAGGAGCCCTCCGAACGCTGTGGGCACTCCCCAAGCCCAGAGGGCACCCTCAGGTCCCACAGGCACCCTGACAGCAAAATCCGTGGGCACCCTGACACTTCGGGGGGCTCTCGGACACCCCCAAATCCCACAGAGCCCCCCCAGGCTCGCCACCCCCCTTCCCACGGGCCATTCTGGGGCTCAGGGTGTCACACGGTGTGTCTGCAGCCGGCAAACATCCTCCTGGACGAGTTCGGCCACGTCCGCATCTCCGACCTGGCAAGAAAGAAGCCCCCCGCCAGCGTGTGAGTGTGCCCACCCCCCTGCCCGCCCTGCCCCCCCGCCCGGGGCGGCCCCTGACCCCCCTGTGCCCCCTCCCCAGGGGCACCCACGGGTACATGGCGCCGGAGGTGCTGCAGAAGGGGGTGGCCTACGACAGCAGCGCTGACTGGTTCTCGCTGGGCTGCATGCTCTTCAAGCTGCTCCGGGGGTGAGTGCAGGCTCAGCTGGGCACAGCTGGACACAGCTGGGCGCAGCTGGGCACTGCTGAGCCCTGTCTCTCTCCATGCTGCAGGCACAGCCCGTTCCGGCAGCACAAGACGAAGGACAAGCACGAGATCGACCGGATGACCCTCACCATGGTGCGTGGGGGCACTGAGGGGGCCGTGGGCAAGGCATGGGCACCCCTGTTCTGCCGTGGCACCCACTGGCCTGAGGGGCACACAGGGGCTCAGGGACAGCTGTTCCCGGCCTGGAGCACATGTTTGTGCCCCTCTGTGTGTCAGTGTGTGTCCCTGTCCCCGCTCACTGGCGTGCTCACGGAATCTCCTGCAGGCCGTGGAGCTGCCGGACTCCTTCTCCCCGGAGCTGCGCTCCCTGCTCGAGGGGCTGCTGCAGCGGGACGTCAACCGGCGCCTGGGCTGCATGGGGCGAGGGTGAGTGTCCCCAAGGCCCCCAGGGGACCAGGCAGAGCGTGTGGCACAGTCCCCCTGCAGCCGTGGTCACCCGCCCTCCTCCCTCCCCAGAGCGCAGGAGGTGAAGGAAGAGCCCTTCTTCAAGGGCCTGGACTGGCAGATGGTGTTCCTGCAGAAGGTGAGGGGTGTGTGCCCGTGGCTGGGGACAGGGACAGGGACACAGATGTGGGCGGTCACCCCTGTGACCCCCCTTGCTGCCCGCAGTACCCGCCACCCCTCGTCCCGCCCCGCGGCGAGGTGAACGCGGCCGACGCCTTCGACATCGGCTCCTTCGACGAGGAGGACACCAAGGGCATCAAGGTAGCGGGCACAGGGGCCGAGCGTGGAGGCGTGGGGTGTCCTGCAGCCCCTCACCCCTGCATCCCGCCCTGCCCAGCTGCTGGAGAGCGACCAGGAGCTGTACCGCAACTTCCCGCTCACCATCTCGGAGCGCTGGCAGCAGGAGGTCACCGAGACCGTCTTCGACACCGTCAATGCCGACACCGACAAGCTGGAGGCTCGCAAGAAGGCCAAGAACAAGCAGCTGGGGCACGAGGAGGGTGAGTGGCCCTGGGGACCCCCAGCCTGAAGCACCCCCGGCCACGTGCCGGGTGCTGATCCCGCCTCCCTGTGATTCCAGAGTACGCCATGGGCAAGGACTGCATCATGCACGGCTACATGGCCAAGCTGGGCAACCCCTTCCTGACGCAGTGGCAGCGCCCCTACTTCTACCTCTTCCCCAACCGCCTGGAGTGGCGTGGGGAGGGCGAGTCGCCGGTAAGGAGGGCACGGCACCGGCGGGGGGGGGGGGGGGCCCCCGGGGGCAGGGCTGAGCCTGTCCCCCCAGCAGTCCCTGCTCACCATGGAGGAGATCGACTCGGTGGAGGAGACGCAGGTGAAGGAGCGCAAGTGCATCCTGCTCCGCATCCGCGGGGGCAAGCAGTTCGTGCTGCAGTGCGACGTGAGTGTCCCCCCCCGCCACCCCCTGGCTGCTGGCCACGCCCT
>NW_008236980.1:372541-373067 GCF_000691975.1 Corvus brachyrhynchos | reverse complement strand
AAGGAGTAGGTGGGACCCCCCCTAAATCAGCCAGGGGGTGGGCACAGGGGTGCCCCATGCACCGCCAGTCCCTGGCAGCATCTGTAAATATTGGTCTCTGGTCGCTCTGCTCCCGGGGCTGGGGGGGCACCGGGCAGGGGGGCACTGGGCAGGGCCGGGGCAGTTGGGTGAGTGAGGTTTTCATGAGCAGAGATGTGAGAATGCAAAAGAAAAAAAGAGTTTTTATAATAAAAGGATACAAAAACATCATCCGGCTCCACCTCACTTGCGGGGGGGGCGGTGGGGGGGAGATGCCTCCATGCCCGCCGAGGGTGGCACGGAGTGCTAGACACCTCCTGTCGTGTGGGAGCTTCCTCTATGTCCCCCTGTGGACACACCAGCACTCTGGGACATCCCAGAGCATCCCCAAGTCCCACAGAATGGGGGTGCCAGGCCAGCGGGGGGTGCCGGGGGTCGTGTCCCCCGTTGCTGCGCTGTCCCCAGGGATGATCTTGGCTGTCCCTTGTCACCAGACAGTGCAGGTGCC
>NW_008236980.1:370099-371443 GCF_000691975.1 Corvus brachyrhynchos | reverse complement strand
GGGAGCTCTGGAGGAAACCGGGAGCGCTCTGCGCGGGGGGGTGGGGGGGGATGCTGGGAGGGCTGGAAGGACCGGGAGCACTGCGGGGACTGGGGAGCCTTGAGGGACTGGGAGCACTGGAGGGAGACTGAGAGCGCTAGGGAAGGCTGGGGACACAGGCACTGGGAGCACTGGGAGAAGACTGGGAGCATTGCAGAGGGACTGGAAGCACTAGGAGAGACTGGGGGCACAGGGGACTGGGAGAACTAGGAGCACTGGGGGAGCTGGGGACACAGGGCACTGGGGGAACTGGAGGGAGGCTGGGAAGACTGGGAGTGTGGGGAGCTGGCTGCACTGGGTGGGGAGGACACCACGGGGAGCACCTGGGGGAACTGGGAACACAGGAGGAAGACCGGGAGCGCTGTGGGGACTGGGAGTACCAGGGGAGACTGGGACTCAGGGGACTGGGAGCACTGGAAGAACTGGTGGCGCTGGAAGGACTGGTGACACTGGGATAATACGGGGCTGTAGCACCAAAGGCCTGGAAGCAACTGGGAGCTCTGGGATCGGGTTAGCAGCACTGGGAGAAGAGGGGGCTGGGAGCACCAGGCCTTGGGAGCACGGGGGGTGCAGGGGGGGCACTGGGGTGGCACGGGGAGGGGGCAGTGACCCCGCCACCTTTCCAGCACGACGTGGAGCTGACGGACCCGCGTGGCCGGACGCCCCTGGAGCTGGCCGTGTCCCTGGGCCACCTGGAGTCGGTGCGGGTGCTGCTGCGGCACAACGCCAACGTGGGCCGGGAGAACGCCAACGGATGGACGGGTACGGGGCCACCACGGGGACTTGGGGACACCATCCAGGGGTGCGGGTGACCCTGGCTGACGGCGCCCCGTGTCCCCAGTGCTGCAGGAGGCGGTGAGCACAGGGGACCCCGAGATGGTGCAACTGGTGCTCCAGTACCGCGACTACCAGCGCGCGACGCGGCGCCTCGCCGGCATCCCTGAGCTGCTCAGCAAGCTGCGGCGGGTACGGCCCCTCAGAACTGCACCCTGCACCCCCAGACCTCCCCAGGGACACTCCCCACATCGCCCCACTCCGCCAGTAGGGATCCCCATCCCTTTGCTCAAGGCTCCCCCCCTCCCCAGTGACCCCAGCAGGGAGCCCCCAGCCACCCCACACATCCCCCACCATGCTCCTCATCCCTTCCAGGCATCCGACTTCTACGTGGAGATGAAGTGGGAGTTCACCAGCTGGGGTGAGCGTGGCCGGGCTGGGCGGGGGAAGGGGGTCGCCAGGGTCTCCCCCAGCCGCGGGGCTGAGGGGTCCCTGTGCCCGCAGTGCCCCTGGTGTCCAAGGTGTGTCCCA
>NW_008236980.1:367740-369966 GCF_000691975.1 Corvus brachyrhynchos | reverse complement strand
CCCCCAGGACCCTTCAGTCACCCCAGACTCCCTGCACCATAAGTACACCACCGTAAAGAGCTGTCTGGATTCCCTGGGGGCCTTCTGGTCACTGTGTGGAGCCGCAGACCCCCTGCACTCTAAGTGCGCCCCTGTAAAGACCCCATATCCCCTACAGGGACTCCCCTGGGGATCCCCCAGGCCCCCTGCACTATAAATACTCTCATAAGGACCTCCCAGATCTCCCAGAGGGCCCCCCTGGGATTTCAGTTCCCCCGTCCTGAGGGGGACACCTCAGTCCTTACACGTACCAGGGACCCCTTGTTCCCCAGATCCTCTGTAGTGACTCCATGGACACCCCAATTCCCCCGTGCTGAGGGGACCACCTGAGCCCCTACATGTACCTCGATGGACCCCCAATTCCCCCAGATCTTCTATAGCCACTCCATGGGGACCCCAATTCTTCCTTCCTGAGGGGTCCCCCTCACATACCCAATTCCTCCAAACCACCTCCAGGCCGGGGGGTATCATGGGGGCCTGGGCACTGACCCCACCCGTGTCCCCACGCAGACGAGGGGGCCGTGGTGATGGAGGTGGACCACGACAAGCAGGTGGTGTACACGGAGACGCTGGCGCTGGCCCTGCACGAGCCCGAGCTGCTGCTGGCGGCCATGCAGCCCACCGAGGAGCACGTGGCCGGCCGGCTCACCTCGCCCATCGTCTCCACGCACCTGGACACCCGGAATATCGCCTTCGAGAGGTGGGAGGGGGCTGGGAAGAGCAGCGCTCAGCGGGAAGGGGCCGCGCGAGGGGGAAGTGTGGGCGGAGGGGAAGGAAACGCTGGTGCAAGAGGGTGACCTGAGGCCTCCCTCCTCCCCCAGGAACAAGTCTGGGATCTGGGGCTGGCGCTCGGAGAAGATGGAGGTGGTCAGCGGCTACGAGGCCAAGGTGAGCACGGAGGCAGGGGGGGATGCTGGGGACGGCCTGGAGTGGGGCAGGGCTGATGTTGTCCCCACACCAGGTGTACAGTGCCAGCAACGTCGAGCTGGTGACCAAGACCAGGACGGAGCATCTCTCTGACCAGGACAAGTCACGCAGCAAAGGTGACAGCCCCGTCAGCCAGTCAGGGGGCCTGTACACGGCGGGGGCACGCCACCCTTCCTGGGTGGCACACGTGTCAGGCGTGGGACACTGTGCGTGTGACATGTGACAGGCGTGCGGGGTGTCACCCATGAGGGGTGTGACCCGTGCCAGCCCCGGGGGTCCCCCCTACTGCCCACAGCTCACCCCTGCACCTCCCTCTCCCCTGCAGGCTCCAAGACACCCTTCCACTCCTTCCTGGGCATCGCGCAGCAGCACGGCACCCACAACGGGGTGAGTGGCCATCCCAGGGGGTCCCTGGGGAACTGGGGGTCTCCAGGGGGGGCTGAGCGGTGCCGGTGTCCCCACAGGCACCTGTTCTGCAGGCTGCCAGCCCCACCAACCCCACGGCCATCACCCCCGAGGAGTACTTCGACCCCCACTTCGACCTGGAGACCCGCAACATTGGGCGCCCCATTGAGATGTCCAGCAAGGTGCAGAGGTGAGGCCACCACCCCGGGGTCAGGACCTATGGGATGGTGACAAGGTCCTGGGGATGTGGCACTGGGTGTCAGGACTTACAGGGGGTGGAGATGGGATCCCAAGGGACAGAACACCAGGTGACAGGAGCCCTGGGGGTGGTGATGGCATCCCAGGGGCTGTGACATGGGGGTGGTGCCAGGTCCCAGGAAGTGGCAGTGAGGTGATGATGGACTCCCAGGACAGTGGCACTGGACATCAGCACCCATGGGGTGGTGACAGGGTCCTTGGGGCCGTGCCACTGGGTGTCCATACCCCGGGGGTGTGGCCAGGGCCCTGGGGTGGTGCTGGTGGCCCGTGGCCCCACTGGGTCCCCGTGCCCACGGCGGTGCCCGGGCAGGTTCAAGGCGACGCTGTGGCTGTGCGAGCAGCACCCGCTGTCGCTGGCGGAGCAGGTGACACCCATCATCGACCTCATGGCCATCTCCAACGCACACTTCGCCAAACTGCGCGACTTCATCACCCTCAAGCTGCCCCCTGGCTTCCCCGTCAAGATCGGTGAGAGGGAAAGCTTCCTTTGGGGTGGGATTAATTAGGGGCAGGGCTTCACTGGGGCCTTAATTGACCGCTGTACCCACAGAGATCCCCCTGTTCCACGTGCTCAACGCCCGCATCACCTTCAGCAAC
>NW_008236980.1:365385-366392 GCF_000691975.1 Corvus brachyrhynchos | reverse complement strand
ACACCAGGACGCCCCAGCGCCTGGGCAGCAGCCGGTGCCGGTGTGGCCCCGCCGTGATGGGGACCCCCCTGATGTGGGCACAGCCCCCGCAGCGGGGAATTTGATCCAGGGATCCTCCTACCCCCGGGACCCCCAATCCAGGGCTCTTCTCCTGCCAGGCCCAAACCTCAGCCCAGGGACCCTCACCTGGGGAGCCCCCCTCCAGGGACACCCCAATGCCCAGGACCCCTCCCTAGGGACCCCCCTCCTCTTTGGTGTTGTACCGTGACCCCGTGGCGGGCAGGACGGACCCAGGGATCCCCGTGGGATGTGGGTGACCCCTATTTTAAGGCACTCCAGTGTGGGGGGGGGCTGCGGGGGACCCCCAGGCCCCATGCTTTGGGGCAGTGCGGGGCAGGGGGGCCCCGAATGTCTGTACATATACATATACATATATATATATATACACACACGCTTGTCTGTGCCTGGGGGGTGATGGGCGGGGTGTCCCATGGGTGGAGCGTGGGAAAAGGGATGGATCCTGCACGTGGGGTGGGGCTCAGGTGATGGGGCTCACCCAGTAAGCGTGTGGGTGGCACTGGTGGGGTGCTTCTCTTCAGGTCGCCCCAAATCTGGCCCTGTGCCCCCGTTCCTGGCCCAGGGATTGATTTATTTCGTTTATATTACTCGGGAAAAGACCCCTGCCCAGGGAGGGGGAATTTGGCTGGGGAGCCTTGGGGCGACAAGGGGTTCTTTGGGGGTGACCTGCCGGGGACACTTGGAGGAATCCCACCGGATGAAACATGGCGTGTCCCAGATGCCGGTGACCCTAGGGGGGTCCACAGTTTCTGGGGATCTGGGGAGGGCATCACACATTCTGGGGACCTGGGGGAGGGTCCCACGTGCCGGGGGGCTCCCACTTTCAGAGGAACTGGGGGTGTCCCAAGTGCTGGAGTGTCAATCCTCCCTTGCCCACACCGATGTGGGTCCCGGGGGGGCTCCGGGGCGCCGGGGAGGTCCCGTTCTGA
>NW_008236980.1:362701-364761 GCF_000691975.1 Corvus brachyrhynchos | reverse complement strand
CGGGCTGTGCGGGGGTGTCTCGGAGCCCCGGGGATTCCCGGTGCGGAAGGTCCCGGGCCGTCCCAGCGCGGAGGGGGAGGGGGGAAGGTTGCTCTGGTCGCTCCCGGTGCGGGGTTATCCCAGGCGCTTCCGATGGGACTTTACTGGGAGTTTACTGGGAGCCGAGTTGCCCTCAGCACGTGTTGGAGTTTCCTGTGCTCCCCGCTGAGGTTTTCCCGAAGTTAAGGGAGGAATATGGGGGTGTAAAGGGGGGAGGGCGGTTGTCCCAAGTTGCTCCCACTTTCCCCAGCGCTCCCGGTCCCTTAGCTGTCCCAGTGCCCCCCAGTGCCCCCCAGTGCCCCCTTCCCCTCTTCCTCCAGTAACCACTGGGCCTTTTCTGGGTGCTCAGGCCCCCCCTTCCAGCACTTCCACCCAGCCAGGGGTGGGGGGCACAGGGGCAGGACCCCCCCTGCCATCCCGAGGGGGGTGCCCTAGGATCCATCTCCACAGCGGGACCCCCAAAGGGCCCCCATGCCCCACCGTGGGGCCCACACTCTTTGGAGGGGGTGGGTGTTGTTATGGGATCACCAGACTGTGGTGTCTGTGCTGAGGGGAGCTTGTGGGGTCTGGTCCATGCCCTGGGGTCACATTTCCCCCAGGAATCGCCTCCCAATTTGCAGGAGGAAGATGCTCCCAGACGTGGCCAACTGCAGCGACCCCCCCCCCAGGCCCCAGGACAGCAGGAGCAGCACCTGCACCTCATGATGCAGCTGCTTCGCCCCCAGGACGCCATCCGGCTGGTGAGGCACGAATCCCCCCCTCCAGGAACATGGGGATGGGATGGGGACAGGAACGGGGATGGGATATGGATGGGGACAAGGTGGGGAGAGAAAATTGACAGGATGGGACAGAATGGGCTGGGCTGCAGATGGGGATGGGATGAAGGTGGGGACAGGATGGGGAGAGCACAGGACAGGAGAGGATTGGGATGGGACAGAATGGGGATGGGAACAGAGAGAGGAAAGGAATGGGAGTGGGATATGGACAGCATGGGGGCATGGTAGGATGGGGTGGGAATAGAATGGGAACGGGGATGTTGTAAGATGAGGACAAGATGGAGATAAGATGGGATGGGGACAGGGATGGAATAGGATGTGATGAGGAGGGGAAATGGCCCTGCCTGATACTTCTTCTCGGTCACTGGGAGCACTGGGAGCACTGGGAAGGGACAGATCCCCCCTCCAATGCCCCCTTTCCTGCAGGCGGTGCGGCTGGAGTCGGCGCGGCCACGGCGGGTGCGGTACCTGCTGGTCGTGAGCCCGGAGGAGGAGGGAGCCGAGGCGGAGACGGCGCTGCTGGGAGTGGATTTCGCCCACGAGGGGTGAGCGGGGCACGGGGGGGGCCCGGGGGGGCGTCGGCACCCCCTGACCTCTGCCTGCCCCAGGGCCGCCCACTGCACCCTGGGCATGGTGCTGCCCCTCTGGAGCGACACCCAGGTGTTCCTCGACGGCGACGGGTAAGGGCAGGCTGGAATTTTGGGACAGGGAGGGGCTTAGAGGGGCTGGGGTGCATGCCCTGACCCATGCGCATCCCCACGGTGCCCAGGGGGTTCAGCGTGACATCGGGGGGACAGACCCGCATCTTCAAGCCCATCTCTGTGCAGACCATGTGGTGAGAGAGGCCCGCGTGTGACCGGGGGCACAGGGGGCGTGGGGACCACCCTGGGCACGGGGGGTGTGGGTGGCATGGTGAGCACAAGGGGGGTGGGCACCACCTCGGGGACTGGAGATTTGGGCACTGCCATGGGCACGGGGGATGTTGTCACCATCCTGGGCACGGGGACGTGGGCACCAAGCTGGACACAGGGATGTGGGCAGCGGGGGTTTGGGGATCACCACGAGCACCACCACGGGCACCACCATGGGCACCTGGGCACAGTCATGGGGATAGAGCTGGGGAGGGTCTGGGTGGCACCCACACGCTGGGGACAGCCAGTGAGGGGACACAGCTGTCGGGGTGGCGCTGGCAGTGCAGGGGTGGCAGGTGCTGTGCGGCAGGGCCGTGCTGCAGGAGCTGCACCG
>NW_008236980.1:361422-361830 GCF_000691975.1 Corvus brachyrhynchos | reverse complement strand
CAGGTGGATCGGCCTTCCCGCCTCTTCCCGCACCTCTTCCTGGTGGGCAGCGGGGCGGGCGGGGCAGGCAGGGCGGGTGGCAGCGTCCCCACCCCTCACCCCTGCCACCACACAGGGCTCCGAGTGGAACGCGGCCAACCTGGAGGAGCTGCAGCAGAATAGGTGAGCAGGGGGTGGCACTGTCATGGGGTCATCATGGGATGCCACTGGGGTGTCACCCGTGTCACCGCAGGGTCACCCACATCCTGAACGTGGCGCGGGAGATCGACAACTTCTTCCCGGCACTGTTCACGTACATGAACGTGCGGGTGTACGACGAGGAGGCAGCCGAGCTCCTGCCCCACTGGAACGACACCTTCCTCTTCCTCTCCCGCGTCCGGTTGGTGGGCACGGGGGGTGACACCAGGG
>NW_008236980.1:360892-361281 GCF_000691975.1 Corvus brachyrhynchos | reverse complement strand
TCCACTGCGGGATGGGGCTGAGCCGCTCGGCCGCCACGGTGCTGGCCTACGCCATGAAGGAATTCGGGTGGTCCCTGGAGCGGGCGCTGCGGCATGTCCGGCACCGCCGGCCCGGCGTCCTGCCCAACCCCGGCTTCATGCGCCAGCTCGACTTCTACCAGGGCATCCTGAGCGCCAGGTGCGTGGGGACACGGTGGGGACAGCAGGGTGGGGCCAAGGGAGTGAGGGCAGGTGGGCACGAGCAGGTGAATGGGGACAGGTGGGAGGGACCAAGGGGGTGGGGCCCGGGCTAACCACACCCCTGTGTGATAAGAGGGTGGGGCTGTTGTGACCACACCCCTGAGGGTGGAGTGGGTGGGGCCCTATTCGGGGAGGGGTGATTTTGTGGG
>NW_008236980.1:358262-359880 GCF_000691975.1 Corvus brachyrhynchos | reverse complement strand
CGCCATGTTGTGCGGCACGCAGGGAACCACAACCCCCGGCGGCCTTTGCGCGAGAAGCACAACTTCCGGGTTGCCACGGCAACCGTTGCGGCCTAGGCCCGAACTGGAGCCTGGGGTGGAATTAACTCTGAAATTGGTGCTGGAAGCGGGACCGGGGCAGTCCCGGGGCCCGGCAACGAAGGAGTGAAGTGGGCAGAAAGCCTGCAGCCCGCTGTGGCCGTGGCAGAGGGGCAGGCTGGGCACACCCTGCTACTCACTGTCATGGTGTCACCCCCTTCCCACCATGGTGTCCCTTCATGTTATGTCACTCCTGGCCCACAGTACACCTTCCACCATCCCAGGTTGCTTCAAGCCCCGTCCAACTTGGCCTCGGGCACTTCCACAGCTTTCTGGGCAACCTGTGCCAGGGCCTCAGACCCTCACAGGGAGGAATTTCTTCCCAAAATCTCACCTAAACCCTTCTCCCAGGGAAGGAGATTCCTGGCTGGTACTGCCCCTGAGGCTGCTACTGTCCATCTCCTTGGGTTGTTCCTGGGGCTGGAGCTGTCCCAGACACTTCCCCCCTTCCTGGGACACCCACCAGGTTGGGACTTACCCTCTGCTAAGGAAGGAGCATGGGAATCTCCCTCCTTCTTCCCACCAGGGGGGCACAACCCTGGGCTGGCTGGCTGTGGAGTGGTTATTTTTTGGGGGTCCACCTAAACACCTCAGTCCCGTGCCCAGCAGAGGAATTATGTCCCTGTAAAAGATATCCAAGGGACTGCAGCTCCAACAGAGGAGTAAGATCTGGCTGGGTAATGCAATCCAGAAGGTCGGGAGCCTGCAGTGTGAGTGGGATGGGAGCTGTGGGTGGCCCCCCACCCATCCCACGCCATTCCAGGTTACTGCCAGCTCCGACGCTCCATTGCAGCCTTGGGATAGAAACTATTAATTTTATTGATAAAGCAACAGAAAAAGCTGGTGAATAAAGTCATTGATAACCAGAATAATTAACAGACATATCCTGTTATTTACGATTCTGCACACAGCAAAGCTGCTAATTAGGGCTAATAAACATCTGAATCCCACGGGACGCTGTCACACTTCCCACCCCACTGCAGAACATCACCACAACCCACAGCCACCTGCCTCACCCCTCTGTGCTCACTTTCAACTGATTTTATACCTCATTCTTCATTTTTTCCCCCCATTTCTGGAGAAAAAAATCCCACCTCCCTTTCTCCACCCCAGAGCTGATTTTTCCCCCTGCGTCGCAGTTGGGTGGCATTAAAACTGTGTGGCTGGACACCCCGCCTGGCTTTTTTTTGGGGGGGGATGCAACTCCCTGCCCTCCCCCTGCACCCCAAGGGCTTCACCCCGCCCCGTGCCCCCCCAGACAGCACACAGCACCCCTTCCTTCGCTCACACCAGCTTTAATCCGCCCGGTGTCCCTGGAATAGGGTCTGGGAGCGTCGGGAATGGTCCCCCCCATTCCCTCGGCGCGGCGCCTCAGAGCTCGTACTCGTGCCAGAGGCTGCGGGGGCACAACGGGGGTCAGCGGGAAGGGTGGGGGGCACCGGGACAGGATGCCCTGTGCCCCCCACGCACCCATCCCCCCCCACACCCACCCGTAGGGGAC
>NW_008236980.1:356722-357555 GCF_000691975.1 Corvus brachyrhynchos | reverse complement strand
GTTGTCCTCGCCACCCCCCGCACTGTCACCCCCGCGGCAGTTTCTGTCACCCCGAGGGCACTGTCACCTCCATCTCAGTGTTTCCTATTGCCCCTGGCACTGTCACCCTCCCAATTGCGCCCACTACCCTCTGGCATTGTCACGCCTGTGGTTCTTCTCCCTGTCCCCATCAACATTGTCACCCTCATCCCAGCACTGCCCATCACCCTGGATCTTGTCACCCCCCTGTCTATCCCCATCAGCCTCCAAACCATGACTCACGCTGTGACACTGTCACCCTCTGCCCTGTCCCACTCTGTCCTGTGTGTCACTGTCTGTCCCTCCAGTGCCTGTGCCACCCCCAGCTGTAGTGACACCGTCCCGGGTGAGGGGGTGACACTGCAGGTGCCACCACTGCAGATTTGCCTGAGGCTTTCAGCCCTCCCTTGGGAAACTGAGAATAACTGAGATGCGTGCCCTGGGACAGGGTGACTCCCAGGGGACCCCGCTGTTTCCCTCAGTGGTGACACGTGAGCCACCAAGCCGTGTCACCGCTGCAACAGTCAGTGCTGGGGGGACACAAAACCCCACAGAAACCATCAGAGACTCCACACCGCTCTTTAATTTGAGGTTGGCTTTTCTCCGGCGTGGAGAGGGGACAGCAGGGCCTCAGGGCCCGTCCCTGTCCAGGCTGGGATTGTGCAGGATGTAGCGGCAGACCCCAGGCAGGCGCTGGTGGCCCAGCAGCTCCTGCAGCTGCTGCATGGGCCGGTTGCCCAGCGCCGTGTGCCCGAACGTGGGGAACCCGCGGGCCTGCGCCCGCTGCGCCGCCACCGTCAGTGCCACCTGCGTGT
>NW_008236980.1:353493-356463 GCF_000691975.1 Corvus brachyrhynchos | reverse complement strand
GGGTGTCCCCATGTGGGGACGGGGGTGGGGGCCTCTCACCGGGGCTCCGGCATGGTGCTGGGGTCAGGGTGCCAGTAGGAGTAGTACTCGACGATGTCCAGCTCCACGCCCTTCCTCCCCGCCAGGTCCTGGGACACCGTGGTCACCCCATCCTGTAGCCCTGGGGATGGGGATGTCAGGGGGTCCTGCTCCCCCTGCACCCCACCATCCCTGTCCCCAGCCTCTCTATGTGACCCCAGTGTCCTCCTCAGTGTCCCCAGGAGCTACCTGCAACCCCAGTCTCTATTTCCTGCACCCAAATCCCTGCTTCCAGTGTTCCCAGTACCCAAATCCTGCTCCCAGCTCCCCCAAGTACAACCACAGTACTCCCCAGTGCCCCCAGCACCTCCAAGTCCAACCCCAGTGCCCCCCAAGACCCTGCTCCCAGGGTCCCCAGCAGTGCAATTCCCCGGTGCACCCCAGCACCCCCAAATCCAACAACGGTGCTCCCCGGCATCCCTAAATCCCGCCCCAACACTTCCCACTGACATCACCCGTCAAACCCCACCCCAGCACACCAAGCCGTGCCTCCAGTGCTCCCCAGCACCCAAACACCCATCCCCAGTGTCGCCCAGCACCTCCAATACCCTCCACCAGTGCCTCCCAGTTCCTCCCTGCCTCCAACAGCTCTCCCCAGTGTCCCACGCTCCCAGTGCTGCCCGGCACCCCTCACAGCATGCCCAGTGCCCCCCAGGACCCCGGTGTCCCCAGGCCACCGATGAGGGTGAAGGCGACATCCCAGCGCAGGCACCCGGGGGTCTCCAGCAGCGCCCGGTACGCCCCCAGGTCCCGGTAAAACGCTGCCTGTGTGTTCCAGTAGCCATCGTTCACCGGCACCTGGGGGCACCCACGGGTGCTCTGAGCACACCTGCCACGTGCCAGGGCACCGTGTCACCGCCCCCCTCTACTGTGCCCCGTGTCCCCGCTGGCTACCTCTCCGCTGGGCCGGGCCAGCACAGCACCGAATTCGGGCCATTTGTCCACCAGCACCTCGAACTGGCCAGGGTTGCCCCGGTTGATGTTCAGTACTGCCCCGAAAACCTGGGGGAGAGGGGGGGTCAGCAGTGGAGCTCTTTCCTCAGGATCCCCTCCAGGCGCTGCAGCTGGGCTGGGTGCGTCAGGATCTGCATGGTCCTGCTGAGAGACCCTCGATAACAGGGGGACAGGACCACCAGGCGTGGCCCCTGTCCCTATCCCTTTCCCCATGGTCCCCAGCTCCTCCAGCACTCACCCTGCAACAATCCTGAGTCTGTGGGTCCCAGAGGGCCTTGGAGTGGGAGTCTGGAGACTGTGTGGCACTTGGTGACAATGGTTAACACCAGCTGTCACGGGCCAGCGAGTGCCCCCTGCCTTGGGGGGCAGCGGGCAGGGTCCATCCTGCTGGGCACTGGGCACTGGGCCAGCCCTGTGGCCGCCTGGGGGCGGGGGCTCAGCTGGGACACTCTGGGACACTGCCCCAGTGCCACCAGCGCCCCACGGATCCTCGGTGTCACTGCCTGCCCCACGGTCACAGAGCCATGCAGATCCTGAGGTGCCCAGCCCAGCTGCAGCTCCTGGAGGAGGCCCTGCGGAAGAGCCTGCCCACCACCCTGCCGGTGACAGGGACCCCTCTGACCCCTCTGTCCCCTCTGCCCTGTCCTGCTGGTGACAGAGTCCCTGGGGGCCCCTTTGTCCCCTCACCCTTGCCCTGTCGGTGTTGCTGATCCCTCTGTCCCCTCTCCCCTGCTTGTGAGGGAACCCCGGGGACTCTGGGCACCCCTCTGTCCCCTCTCCCCTGCCCTGCTGGTGACAAGGATCCTGTCCTGCAGGTCCTGGGGACTGTGATGACGGTGGCCAGGGGGAACCCAGCCTCCCACGAGGTGCTGGTGGACTCCTGGCCCCATTTCAGCATTGTCCTGACCCGCCTGCGCCCAGAGGTGCTGCCCCGGGTGTCCCTGTCCTGGCAGCAGCACCCCACACACCGGGGGGCTGGGAATCAGGGTGTCACTCTCAGCCCCATGTCCCTTCCAGGAGCACAGGGACCCCAGGGACTACTACACCAACCAGCTGGCTGTGTTCTACCGGGACAAGGGAGCCCTGCAGGCACTGCTGGGGGGCACGGAGGTGGTGACCGGGGCACGGGCCTTCCAGATTATGGGTAAGGATGGCACTGGGGGGGACACAGGGCTCCCCTACCCACTGTCTGGGTCCCCTGTCCAGCTGACAGAGGGTTCCAGGGATGCAGGATGGGCTGGACGAGGCCGTACGGGAGGTGGCCAGTGCCAGGGGGCTGAAGGGGGGGACGATCCCGCACCGGGCGTTGATTAGCCCCGAGCCCCCCCAGCCCCGCAGGCAGTGAGTGAGGGGCACTGGGGGACATGGGGCACTGAGGCACATGGGGCACTGGGGGACATGGGCACTGGGGGGCCAGTCACGTCCCTGGGTGGCACATGGAGACCTGTCACATTTCTGGGTAGCACAGGGGGGTCATACTCACATCCCTTGGTGGCACAGGGGTTTCCGAGCATATCCCTGAGTGGCACAGGGTGGCATGAGTGGGATCACTGAGCACACCCCTGGGTGGCACAGGGGTTTCTGAGCACTTCCCTGAGTGGGACAGGGATCACTGGGTGACTTGAGTGGGTTCACTGGGCACACCCCTAGGTGGCACAGGGGCGTACCCAATCCCATCCCTAGGGGAAACAAGGGCCCCAGATTCCATCTCTGGGTGGCACCAGGGTTCCCAATCCCATCCCATCTGCCATCCCGGCTGGGAACAGGGTTCAGCATGCCCCCCTCCTCCATGCCCCGTTGCAGGATGCCCCCGGGCCTGCGCCTGGCGCCCGTGTCCCCCTCCCACGTCCCGCTGCTCAACGCCACGTGGGCCCTGGGGGGCAATGCCCGCAGCCAGGCGTTCCTGCTGGGGCTGGGGGGGAGGCGCGCCTCCCCGCG
>NW_008236980.1:351568-352926 GCF_000691975.1 Corvus brachyrhynchos | reverse complement strand
CTTCCCCGTCTACGGCGCCGTACGGCCCCACAACACGGCCTCGCTGCGTGCCCTGCAAGCCATCGGCTTCCTGCCCCAGCCCGGGACCTTCTACATGATCCTGGGCACCCCAAAGTAGTGCCCGGGGAGGGCGTGCCAAGATGGAGGGTGCCTGTCCTCGGGGTGGGGTTACCTGGGCCCGGGGGGGTCTGGATCCCCACCCTGTGAGAGAGGGGAACACCCCGATTCCCACACTGAGCTCAGTTTGGAGTCGTTCCCTCTGCTCCCTACTGAAGGCACAGGGGGAAACATTCCAAATTCCACACGGAGCTCCGGGTTTGGAGCCGTTCCCTCCGGTCCCCACCGGGGTGTGGCGCCGGGCGGGGCAGGGCGCTGGAGAAAGGCTTTTATTCGTTCATACAAGAATAGATCTTCTGCAATAAATACCCCAATAAATAAACATCTCCAATAAATAAACACTCATAGACGCACCGGGACAGCGGCCACGCCCCGGCCGCGCCCCATGGCCCCACCTCTGCATCCATGGGCAACCGTGGGGGAGGCGGGGCTTGGATAAAGGGGCGTGGCCGGCTGCGGGGAGGAGGCGGGGCTTGCTACACACGCGAGTGGGCGGGGCTTATTGCCATCCGGGGCGGAGCCTACTGCTCCGGGGCGGGGCTTGCTGCTGGCCGGGGCGGGGCTTATTCCTACACTCAGAGGGCGTTGGTCCTTTTTGGGATGGGCAGGGTTTGCACCCACTCCGGAGATTTTAGGAAGGGGGACAGGCGCCCTGGAGGTTGGGGACACCCTGGCGGGGCACTTGGAAGTCAGGACACCTGTCCCTTAAGACACAACGTGGTGGCAGAGGGGCTGCAGGGTGACTGTGGTAGCACTTTGGGGTCAGGAACTCCAACCCTTAAGGCACAGCCGGGTGATGATGAGGATGTGGAGCGGCTTTGGCAGCACTCTGGGGTCAGGAGATACAGTTTTGAAGGGACGCTGGTGGCAGAGAGGGGACGTGGAGCGGCTTTGGTGGCACTTGGGGTCAGGAGACCCATCCCTTACAGCAGAGTGTGGTGACAGAGGGGATGTGGCATGGCTGTGGTGGGTGGCACATGGGGTCAGGAGCCCCTCACTTAAGGCACGGTGATGGGAGTGGGATTGTGAGGTGGCTGTGGTGGCACTTGGGGGTTAGGAACCCTATTTCTCAAAGCACACTGGTGATGGAGAGGGGACGCGGGGTGGCTGTGGTGGCACTTGGGGTCAGGAGCCCCATCTTTCAAGGCACTGCCAGGTGATGATGAGGTTGTGGGGTGGTTTGGGGGTCAGGAGCCCCATTTCTCAAGGCACACTGGTGGTGGAAGAGGGGACCTGCATGG
>NW_008236980.1:350419-351051 GCF_000691975.1 Corvus brachyrhynchos | reverse complement strand
CGGCGCGGGCCCGCCGGTGGGCCGCACCCAGCCGCGGAGGGTTGAAGTCGGGCTCATTGAAGGGGGGACCCAGGTAGTTCAGCTGGAAGGGAAGGGGGGTGCCAGCGGGGTCAGGTCTTCACGTCCACCCTGTCCCTACACATCCCCCCCATCCCAGCTCTCCCTTCGCTTACCACGTCCCCCTTCCCACCGTACCCCCACTGTCCCCAGGCCGGACATGCCCAGCACACCCCAGGCAGTGCCACCGTCACCGCTTGGCACCCAACGTGCCGGCACCGCCGGGGGCACGGCAGGGGCGGGACGGTGAGCCTCCGGGTGAGTCGGCGACGCCGGCGGGGAGGGAGAGGCGGATGCCCGCGCCCATGACGGAATCATGGGCCGAGGGGAGGGTGCCCGGGAGCCGCCCTGCGCCCCGGGGGCGATGAGGCATTTCCGTGACCTCCGGCGTGGGAGCAGCTGGGCACGGGGTGGATATCCCGGGGGGTAGATGAGGACTCACGTAGGTGCCGGCGAGGGTGCGGAGCTGGTGCTCCAGGTAGCGGGTCAGGTCGTAGGTCTGCTGGATGGACTGGCCGGCGCCCAGCTCCTCGGAGCAGTTCAGCGCCGGCAGCGCCGGCAGGTTGCAAAGCGCG
>NW_008236980.1:345662-349638 GCF_000691975.1 Corvus brachyrhynchos | reverse complement strand
GCACGAAGGTCCTCGGGGACACCCCGGCTCCGGCCACAACAGCCCCACCCCCGTGGGTGTCCTGCAAACTGCAAGGCTCGCTGTGGGGGATGCGAGTGCCCAGTGGGTGTGCAGGACACTGGTGACACCTGGGAAACGTCCAGGACACACCTGGGATACGCTTTGTGTGTGTGCATCGCACAGGCACCGTGCACGCGTGGCACCGTGCACGTGTGTGATGCACCACACGCATGAGACACCACACCGGTGTGTCACCTACCACACGGGCGTGTGACACGTGTGGCACGCACAGGACACGCCAGGCAAGCGTGCTACGTCCTGCGCACACACCCCACGAAGGGGGGGACACGCTGATGCGTGCCATCCACGCGTGACACGCCAGGCACACACCACACCGTGCTGTGACACCCCATGTGACTCCACATGCCCCCGTTTTGATTTACACCCGCCCCGGCCTGGCCAGGGCCAAACCAAACACAGCCAGGGAGCGGGATGGGGGGGGATGGCAGGGATGTGGGATTGGGATGAAGCCATGGTGTCTCCCGGGCAGGTGGCCGGGGCATGAGGGTGAGGATGAGGATGATGGAGGTGAGTGTCTGAGGGATGGGAATGGTGGGATGCACAGAATGGATGGCACTAGGTAGTGGTGACCATGACGCAGTGACGACAGTGACCCTGGCACAGCACTGACAGTAACCATGACACACATGACACAGCAGTGACAGTGACTGTGGCACAGCAGTGATGATGACAGTGGCACAGCAGTGACAGTGACCATGGCACAGTAGTGACGGTGACCACAGCAGAGGGGTGATAATGGCCCAGCCATAGCGGGTGCCCCCGCTGTCCCTTGCCCACCCCTGTCCCAGTGGCGGGCGCCGGGCACCCACTGGCACAGACAGTGGAGGAGGGAGGATCCAGCCGGCACAGCTGGATCCCGGTGACGTTGGAGAGGAAGAGCCCGAGGGTTTCAAAACCGGCCCTGGAGAACGGCCAGGATGCTCCCAGCCCACGTAAGCAGCTCATGGCGTGCCTGTCCGGGGTCACCCGCTGGGCCCTGGGGACGCCCGAGGAGCCGGGGTGATGGGGGGCCATGGGAGCGGGCACCCTCTGGCTCTGCCAGCAGCACCCTGGGACACCCACACCGGACACACCGGTGGTGCCCCTCGCACACGTGGCAGCGGGGACGTGGCTCACCCACTTTTGGGGTGACACCCGGGACCCCTGGTCTGCCACCCGGCCAGTGGCACAGGCAGCATTGCTGGCCAGACCTCCTGGCCAGTGGCCGAGGCAGGAATTCGGCCACGGAGCGGGTGAGCTGTTCCCTGGGCATGCTGTGGGCAGAGCCACCAAGGGCCGAGCGACCACAGCCCTCCCAGAGCCGCTTTCCCGAAACTCTGGTGGCGGGGGGGGCAGCCGGGAAGGGGAGACCCCCTGGCCCCGGAGCCCCTGGCAGCGGACGGAGCTGAGCCGGCCCCCGACGCTGCGGCGGGAGCTGCCCTATCTGATGGGCCGGCATCCAGCGGCGAGCAGAGCCTCATCCCACCCCGCAGCCCCATTCCTGGGGCCAGCACGGGAGGTCTCGCTGTGGCCAGGCATGACTGTGGCACTGAGGACAAAGCAGCCCTGTCCCCACTGCCTCAGCCACTGTCCCGGCCACCAACTGGCAACACTTAACCCTCCATGGGGCGTTTCCCAGTCCAAAGTGGCCGGCAGCTCCAAGGGGCTTGGAGTGGTTGACACTCAAGGGCTCATGGACAGATGCCTCTGTGTCCCCACACTGCTGGCATTTAACCCCACTGTGTCTGGGGAGGTGACACCATGGCATAGCAGCAGCCCTGTGGAGCCAGCACGGTGGGGGCACGAGGATGCTCACGTTCCACACCCGGATATCATGGACACAGCATTCCCTGAGCTCCAACAGGAAGAACATGTGTGCCCTTGCTCCCCGACAGCGCCCACAGCCACCACAGTGGGGTCCCCATCCCATCCATCCTATTCTATTGCATCCCATCCACCCCATCCTATCCCATCTCATCCCATCCACCCCACGGCGAAGCCACCGTGCCAGGAGAGGGTGGTGGCGTGGGGGGCGCGTAGCCCTGCGAGAATAAAAATGCTAAATATTTATTAGAAAATATTAACAAAGTATGGTCATATATAAACACCTGTAAGAAACTGGAACATGGTTTCATTAAGAAAGAAAGAATTAACTTATAAATCATCACGCCAGTTCTTCTCATTTAATGTTGAACTTTTGATGTTTGGCACTTTTCTTGATATGTGGATCCTGTTTGAATCATAACACTCATAACAAAGTTTTTTACCTTAAATGCACAAGCAAAATGTGAAAAATATGAATATCTAAAAACCTACAAAAAAGGTGGCAATATAGAAAGACTGTGAACAGAATAGTTTTTTCAACTGTTTTTTAAGTAACTACTATTTTTTAAGGCTTCTTCCTCAGTTTCTAAATGCTTAAGGCTTGCAATCTTTCACTATTTAAAAGTATAGCAAAGATCTGAGATGATTTATAGCAGAGGGTAATGTACTGCCAAGAAAAATCCTACAACCATTAAGTTCATTACTTGGCTTATCTAACACTGGGGAAAGGAAATGGCAGTCACAGACAGTGCTGTACCATCTGTACCATCCTTCCAAGGACCAATTTAGTGGACAACTGTAATTTATGAGTAGGTATCTCCCCTTTCAGAAGAAAGAAACTTACAACAACCTCAACACCTAAACCAAAGAATAATAAAACATCTACAGTATCTAATGGTCAACTGGGTCACAAAAAGTGTGCTAGGAGCTATACTGGTGCTCTCAAAAAACAATGTATCGCTGTATGTTAGGCTGCTCAGACTTCTCTCCATGTTACCGTCTGCTTACAAAGTCAAGCTTTAAATGGCAAGGTGGCAGTGGTGGGGCTTTCACAGGTGTGGTGTTGGTATTTCTATCAACAGAGGAAAGAAAAAAGAAAACATACAAATCACGTAAAGGAATGAATTACCCTTGGACAACAAACATCTAAATTATCTTCTAAGTCACAAGTAACCCCATGAAAGCAAAACAGAATGCGCAGCTTGAAGCTGAGAGTGGACTTTTAAAAAACAAACTAAACTGAAAAAATATTTGAACAGTTCTACATTTCTACCAAACTCTACTCATTTAATTAGATGGAAAATATACCTCGGAAAAACCCTGTGTTTTGCAAATGATGAAAATTACAGTGCTATTTCCCTTATAACTAACACACCATCACTTATTTCTGATGTGAAAGACCATAAAATTGTTAGGTGGTGGAAAGAACAGTAAATTCTGGGTATTTTAGAATTTAAACAGAAATATTTCTGGTTTTATTAGGCATATCAAAATCATGGCTAAACCTCAGCAGTAGGCTTGTGCTTTTAGGAAAAGCATCTTTAAATCAGTAAAAGTTTATATTTCTTGGCACACAGGCACCAACCTAACAAGTCTCTCTAAAAGCGAGTATCTCAGTGGAAGTAATATTTACTGTTTACTGTACTTCTGGTTGTTAGGGGTTACCAAAAAGGTCCTGTTTTTCCATGACATCAGCTGCATTCCAACAGAAATGCGTGCCCAGGAGTTTTAGTAATGACTGTAGCCTCCAATGGGTGAAACCTTGGCCAAAATCCTCTACACCTGCAGACCAGCTGAGTAAAATGAAAAAAAAAAAAAAAAAAAGAACAACAACCCAACCTAGAGAGGGGAAAGTCTTAAATCAATCCCAAAGCCAGACAGACGTTTTAATCACGTCAAATTAAAATCAGCAGTCGGTTTGGAAAGGGGGGAAAAACTCCCGGCAGATGCAGGCAGGGGAGATGGGGCAGCCCCCCGCCCCGCGCCCAGCGCCGCTGGCTTACCTGAGAGCTCCCCGGTTACATTTAGCATAGTCGGGGTGCAGGGGGATTTTGGGGGGGCTCGGCTCTTGCTCGGCGCCCCGGGGCCGCCC
>NW_008236980.1:343230-343550 GCF_000691975.1 Corvus brachyrhynchos | reverse complement strand
AAGGGCCGGGAGGTAACAGGCGGATTCGCTTCCACTCCAGACCCCGGCCCTGGCCAGGTCCGAGCCCTCCCGGACACGGGGGGCCTGCTCGGAGCACAGCGGGACCCTCTTTCCCCAAATCCAGCGGGACACTGGGTGCTGAAGTCATTAGCAGCAGTTTGGCGACCCCCCGTAGGGATAAACCACACGCGGGCGCGGTGCTGGCTGATTTATGGCTTGGGAAGTGCGGATTTGGTGTCGAATCCATGAGGAAGCGCCCAACAGACATGTCACGGGTGGCGAGGGGGGCTCTGGGTCCCGTCCCGCGGGTGAATGGGGGA
>NW_008236980.1:341151-341773 GCF_000691975.1 Corvus brachyrhynchos | reverse complement strand
CGCTGGTGGGAAGAGGGAGGGGTGGCCTGGCCCTGGCCGCCGCTGAGGTGTGTGTGTCACGACTGCAGCCAGCTGCGTCCTCTCCGCAGCCCCATAAAACACCGAGCCCCGAGGCCAGAGGCCAGAGCCCCTCCTGGGGACGCCGGCTCCAGAGGAGCCCGGCTGCTCTGCCAGAGCTGGAACGGACACTCGCACACAATCCCATCCTCCTCCTCCTCCTGGGAGGAAGGGAAGTAGCCAGTGCTCACCCCAGGGGTGGAGGAGCCAGATCCGTCTGGAGCCCGAGCCCAGGCCAAGGCAGGCCTGGGAGTCCCTGGAGCGCCGTGCTGGCGATCCCAGCGCAGCCCCGTACACGTGGCTCGGGCTGTGGAGCCCCACAAAGGTCAGGAGTTTGTGTACCTGGAGAGGATGCATTGCTGAGGGGCGCCGGGTCCGGAATCCCGGATAAAAGGCACTGAGCACACCAGACAGGGAAAGGAGAAGGAGGAGAAGCTGTCACCATGTCCTGCAGCATGGCAGCCATGGAAAAAGGGCTCTGCCCCCCCCTTCCCACGTCCCTCTGCTCAGGTGCCAGCCCTGCTCCGCAGTGGGGCCCCTCGGCTCGGGCTCCACGGCCACCAAG
>NW_008236980.1:340216-341025 GCF_000691975.1 Corvus brachyrhynchos | reverse complement strand
TCGCTCCAGGCGGGCTGTGAGCACAGGCTGCTGGCTGAGCCCGTGTCACATCCCTGGAAGTGCTCGTGGCCACACTGGAGCAACTGGACCAGTGGGAAATGTCCCTGCCCATGGCAGGGGGGTGGGACTGGCTGGGCTTTAAGGTCCCTTCAACCCAAACCATTCTGGGATTCTACGGACAACCCACGGATACAACTAGTCAGCCCAGAATTTACAGTGCACCCCCACTGGAGAATCCTGGGACACCCCCAAGAATCCATCCTTGGAAGTGCTTGGAGCAACCTGGTCTAGTGAAAGGCGTCTCTGCCCATGGCAGAGGATGGAACTGGATGAGCTGTAAGGTCCCTTCGAACCCCAACCATTCCATGATTCTATGGGATGCACAGCCAGCAGCACCTCCAGTGTGGACAGAAACCACCGAGCATTGACTTGCAGCATCTGACTTCCCCTGTGCCCCTGGGAGACAGGGATCCCCAAAACACAAGGATCTCGGGAAGCACCGGAGCAGCTCCAGTCCTTCGTGGGGAGCACCGTGCCCCGGGAATGCGGGAAGGGGCGAAGGGACCGGAAAGAGCAGGCAATGCTGCGGAAGGGCAGCCCCGCCCGGGATGCTGCCGGGAATGAAGCGAGGGCCAGGGTCCTGGGAGGCACAAGCAGGGAACGGCCCCGGGACAGCCCCGGGATGGGTCGGAGGGCCCCGGGAAGGTCCCGGTGCGGGGCTGAACGCCGGGAGCCGCGCTGAGGGGCACGTCGAAGCCCCATTGGCTAAACCGCACGTCACTCGGAGCGCCGCCCAATAGCGCGCCGCG
>NW_008236980.1:338452-338812 GCF_000691975.1 Corvus brachyrhynchos | reverse complement strand
GCCTCTGCGCCCCGGCACGGTGAGGGGGGACACCACAGGGTGGGCAGAGCGGGATGAGGGCGGATGGAAGGAGGGACCCCCGCCGTCCATGCAGGATTTGGGGTGCTCAGCCCCCTTCCTGTGCCCCTCAGGGTGCTGGCAGAGGCCGTGGTCCACTTTCCCCCGACGCTGGCTGAGGTGACACTGGGGACTGGCCCCGGTGGCAAAATCAGCCTGCGGAACTATGTGGAGGATGAGGCAGGTGAGTCCTGCAGGGTTAGGGGGCCCCTTCCCCACCTTGGGGTGCCCTCCAGCCCCCCATCCACCCCATTTTCCCCTGCAGAGCCGAGCAAGACGATGGTGACGGAGCTGTGGCTGGCT
>NW_008236980.1:337908-338337 GCF_000691975.1 Corvus brachyrhynchos | reverse complement strand
AGGAGCAGTCACCATGTCCCCACCCATGCCAGCCCTGTCCCTGGCACCCCCTCAGCCCCTCTGTGTCCCCAGGCCGGTGGTCTTCACCCTGGATGACACCGTGCTGGAGGTTCACCTGGTGCTGGCCACCCTCTCTGACCTGAAAAGCATCTCCCAGTCCCCTTCAACCAACGGGTAAGTCCCAGATGAGCCCTCCAGCTGCCATCAGCAGGGCCCAGAGTGAACATTCCCGATCCTGCTCTGTCCCCCTCAGCGTGTCCCACCTGCCCGTCCCGTCAGACGACTTTGCTGACGACCTGGAGTCCTACATGGCTGCCATGGAAACCAGCGAGGGGGGCTCAGGGGGGCCCCCCAGCCCCACCTTGCCCCTGTGCACCCCCCGGCCAGCCGAGAGTGACCCCGAGGAGGAGGAGGAGGCGGAGGGAGCTG
>NW_008236980.1:335172-337269 GCF_000691975.1 Corvus brachyrhynchos | reverse complement strand
GGGCAGGAAGGGGGAAAGAAATCAGGGAGCTGCCGCCCCAGCTCCCCGCTGCCATGGAGGGCAGAACTCCCTGTAGCCCTCCCGGCAGGAATTGGGGGTGTTCCCCCTGCCTGGGCTCACCTGGAAGGAGCACATGAGTGTCTCGTCCACGCTCATCATGGCGCCAGCGTTGTCGAACTCGCCGCAGTAGTTGGGGGCCGAGAAGAGGGTGACGAGCTGGCGCTTGGCGAAGAACTCGTAGCCGTCCTCCACCACCTGGAGGGGGCACGGGGTTGGCAAATATCCACTCCCCCCCTCCCTTCCCCGCCATGGCCAGTATCCACCTAGCCTGGCCAATTCCCAGTCCCCCAGGCCAAATATCCAACGCCCTCTGCCAGGGTGAACCTCCCTTCCCTGAAGCCACCACTCGGGACAAACACCCACTGCCGCAGGGCAAATATCCATCTCCAGAGCGATTATCCAGCCTCTGGGAGGAACAGGCACATCCAGGGATGACTATTCATCCCCCCGGGGCAAATACCCAAATCCCGGGGTAAACACCCAAATGCTGAGGTAAATCCCCAAATCCCAGAGCAAACACCCCCAGAATTCCAACCCACTCGCTCCTGGAGCACCCACCACCCTTCACAGGGAAACAGTTGGGGTGAAACCACATGACACTCACTGGAGACCCAAACCCTCCTCCCAGGTGTCCCCAGTATTTGGGGAGTCCCGGTGGTACCTGGTGTGCCCGGCAGATGAGGTCCAGATCGTGCTTGTGCAGGAATTTGGCCACCACCTCGGCCCCAAAGGTGAAGGAGACCCCACGGTCGTTCTCCCCCCAGCCCTGCACATCCTTGTCAGGGTCGGACCAGAGCAGGTCACAGAGCAGCCCCTGATCCGGGACATCCGTGGGCCGCATGATCCGCCGGATCTGCTCCATCGACTGCAGGTCTGGGGACAGCCCTGCGGGAAAGGGGCACCCCCAGAGCTCAGCACGGAGATCCCACTCCTCCTCCAGCCCTCCCAAATCCCTGGGAGGGGCCGTTCCCACCTCCGTGGCAGCAGAAGATCTTCTCATCCACAATGGCGGCGATGGGCAAACAATTGAAGCAGTCGGTGAAGGTCTTCCAGAGCTTGATGTTGTATCGTCGCTTGCCTGCGGGGCACAAAGGGGACTTGGGGTGTCCCTGGGGACAGCGTGGGGGTGTGGGGGTGGGCAGGAGGACACGGAAGGGCAGAGGACACAGGGGAACACATGGCAGGGAGGGAAGGAGCTCACCGGTGGGGTCAGTGTGGGACAGCACTGGGACAACACCGGGAGCCCAGGGATGGCAGCGGGCTTTTAGGGGACACAGCCCGGGCACTCACACTCGTCATAGAAGCCATAAATGCGGTTGATGCTGGCACACTCGTGGTTGCCCCGCAGCAGGAAGAAATTCTCGGGGTACTTGATCTTGTAGGCGAGCAGCAGGCAGATGGTCTCCAGTGACTGCTTGCCCCGGTCCACGTAGTCCCCCAAAAACAGGTAATTGCTCTCAGGGGGGAAGCCCCCGTACTCGAAGAGCCTCAGCAGGTCGTAGTACTGCCCGTGGATGTCGCCTGCAGGGAGGACACAGGCTGTGAGTGGCACCCCGCAGCCCCCCACGCCACCCCAGCGCTGCCCGGCAGCTCTCCGGGCCTCACCGCAGATCTTGAGGGGTGCCTCCAGCTCCAGCAGGATGGGCTGGCTCAGGAAGATCTCCCGGGATTTGAGGCACAGCCCGCGGATCTCGTTCTCCGTCAGCTGCACGTTCTTCCCCGGCCGCGACCCTTGGACTGGTCCCAGCACAAAGAACAGGATCAGGGACCCCAAAGTGCTGCGGGACCCCAGCAGCGCCCCAGAAACCGCTGCTCTACCTGCCCCAGCCCCCCTCCCCATATCCTCCACGCCCTCCAGGCTCAGCTCCAGCCCCCAGACCCTTCGGGGCACCCCAATACCCTCCAGTCCCCCCCTCCGCGGGGTACACACCCTTTGGGGATCCCCCATTTCCTCCAGCCCCCTCCCGCGGGGTACAGACCCCTTCGGGATCCCCCCCTTATCCTCCACGTCCTCCGGACTCATCTCCAGCTCCCCAG
>NW_008236980.1:334282-334709 GCF_000691975.1 Corvus brachyrhynchos | reverse complement strand
TGGGGAAGGGGAACACCCCGGGAAAGGTGACACCCCGAGCAGAGGGACATCCCGAGCAGAGGGACATCCCGGGCAGAGGGACATGCCTGGAAAGGGGAACACCCCGGAAAAGGGGACATCCCGGGCAGAGGGACTTGCCTGGAAAGGAGGACTTCCCGGGAAGGGGGACGTCCTGGGAAAGGGGACATCCTGGCAAGGGGGACATCCCGGGCAAGAGAACAATCCCGGCAGGGGGGCACGCCGGGCAAGGGGTAGAGCCCGGAAAGGGGACACGAGGGACCACAAGGACTCATATTCTGGGCCTGGGGGGCACAGGGATAGAGTGGGAGAGGGTGGGCAACAGCCTCGGGATAGACAGGAGTTCCTGGGACTGCGGGGAGACAGGAGGGGACACGGGGGGGACGGGGGAGCCATATCCCGGGCCTGG
>NW_008236980.1:331550-333499 GCF_000691975.1 Corvus brachyrhynchos | reverse complement strand
AGGGGGGGCGGAAGCAGCGGGATGGGGGGCGGGGGGGGTGTGCATACTTGTGACAGGGGGCAGGTGACAGGTGGGTGACGATGTGCGTGGCACGGTGCGGGGGACGGGGGAGGTGGCAGTGCAGCGGCATGGTGCAGGTTCTGGGGTCTGGGTGACAGTGCGGGTGACACGGGGTGGGTGACAGGATACGGGTGACAGGTAGGCGATGTGCGTGACAAGGTGTGGGTGACAGTGCAGGTGCCAGCGCAGGTGACGGGGTGCCGGTGCTGGTGCAGGTGCCACAGCACTGTGGGTGACAGGGTTTGGGTGACAGGGTTTGGGTGACGGGTGGGTGACGATGAGCGTGACAGGGTGTGGGTAAATTTAGACCTTCTTTGCAACAGATTTTTATTTCTGTCCTGTTCCACTCCATTTTTTTCCTGTATTTGTGAGCACAGCAGACATCATCTATAGCAAACAGAGGTGCAATGTGGTTTTTATCACTGCTCCAAACTAGCCTGAAACTCACCTTTTTGTGTCAGCTGTGCTCATTTATGTTGCAAAACATGAGAGCCTCTCCAGAACATTTTTATTACACTCATAAAGAAATAATGGAAAACCAAGAATGGTTCCTAGAGAAAGGATAGCACAAAGTGTGAGCAATGGCTGCCTACAGTTCCACTCCTGATCTCTTCCCTGGACAGAACAAAGTAGGACAGTGCACTTAAAATATATCTATTTTACAATGAGAGTAGTGGCTGCTTTGCTGTGGTGACGAGCAGCGATATTAAAATTCTGTGTCTGAGCTTTAGGATTAACACCTTGTGGGAAGCACCTTGAGGAGGTCGGACCGCTTGGCTCTGTGCCTGCCACGGGAGCACTGCCCGCACCACGACTGCAAATTGCTTTGGTTGGTGGTTTCTACATCACTGAGTGTTCTGCCTTGAAATATTTTGCCTCTAGAGAAGACACACTGGAATTTTCTGGAGCAGAACATGGCATTAGGTAAAGCTGATGTTTTGACACACTGATATTTTTAAGCTTGCATAATTCACTGCATTCCACACAAGTTTTTCATTTCAATACCTCAGAAGCATCATTTGTTGGTCAGTTTTAGGCTTCTTCAGAAAGCTGGGGGGGGAGGGGGGGCGGCCCTTGAGGGACCCCTGTGGCTGGGTTTTGGGTCCCTGTGCCATGCCACCGAGCCGTGTGTCCCCTAACCCTGTCACCGGGGGCTGGGGTTGGGGACACCCGCCCTGCCAGCTTGGGGACGCCCTGGCTGACAGTGGGCACTACTCAGCTCCGTGCCTCAGTTTCCCTCTGTGCCCAACTCTGCCGGGCACCTGCTGGGAGCGAGGGCACCCGGGGGGTGGGGACACCCCGGTCCCTGGGTCTGCGCCCCGAGGGCACCTTGGCACCCCCGGGAAGAGGAGGTGCCTCCGACTGTGCTGAGCTGGCACGGGATTACACTAAGCCGGAGGTATCGCGGCCACCGGGGCTGGCACCGAGGGGACACCCTGAGGCCATCGTGACTGGCACCGAGGGGTCAATCTGGGGCCACCAGCGCTGTCAACGAGGGGACAAGCTGGGACCACAGGGATTGGCACCGAGGGGTCAGTCTGGGGACACTGGGACTAGCACTGAGGGGACAACATGAGGACACTGGAGTTGGCACCGAGGTGTGCCCCAGGAAGTGTGCCAGGCTCTGGTGGGTGCTGTAGGACGGGTCCCCCACGGGAGCTGGGGTTGGGGCTCCCAGCCCTGGCCGGGGGTGCCCGGGGAGGGGTGGCAAGTGCTCAGGGGGCCGCGCTGACTCTGCCTGTCCTTCTCTTGCAGCCCCTCTGTCACCAGGATGGTGAGTGGCCCCCGGGTGGGGGGTCCGGGCGGAGGTGGGTGCCCCATCCCGGGATCCCGGCGGTGCCGGGCACTGGCGCGGGGCAGCGGGCAGTGTGGCGTGCTGTGCCCACCCG
>NW_008236980.1:331047-331402 GCF_000691975.1 Corvus brachyrhynchos | reverse complement strand
TGGGCGCAGTGCCACGCTGGGACAGGGGGGTGGCAGGGACAAGGACGGCAATGGGGATACGGTGCCAGGCTAGGGACACGGGGGATTTGGGGTCTCCCAGCCACACTGGGGTGCCGGGGGCAGGGTGACAGCAAGGTCCCCACTCCGGGGCTGTTAACCCTTCCCTCCCTGGCAGGATTTGGCCCGCTGGACATCACCGTTTGCATCCTGGGCTCCCCCACCGCCTTCCTGCCTGTCCTGCTGGAGGGTGGCACCCGCTGCCCAGGTGGGTGCGGTGCCTTTGTCCCCACCCCGCATGAGATACCCCTGAGCCAGCAGCAGGGGTCCCCACCCCGGCCTGTGATGGCCGTCGCGG
>NW_008236980.1:326977-327380 GCF_000691975.1 Corvus brachyrhynchos | reverse complement strand
CCCACCACCCTGGGAGGGGGGGAAGAGTCCCCCGGGGTCCCTGCCGCTGTGCCAGCCACCTGTCTGTCCCCTGGGGTGGGTGGCTGGGGGGCCA
Source organism: Corvus brachyrhynchos (assembly GCF_000691975.1). Taxonomy (NCBI): domain Eukaryota; kingdom Metazoa; phylum Chordata; class Aves; order Passeriformes; family Corvidae; genus Corvus; species Corvus brachyrhynchos. The sequence continues at coordinate 327,286 of NW_008236980.1, read as the reverse complement.
TTGGGGTGCCCAAACTACTGGGGTCCTGGGGGACGGCATGAGGGTCACCCTGGACGCCCACAGTGCCCTGGGTTAGGGTTGGGGGACAGTTTGCCACCTTGAACACCCCACCCCCCAGACCCATGGGGAGGGGTGGAGAAAGTCACCCTGGACCCCCACAGTCCCCTGGGGCGGGGCAGAGCAGGGTGTTGGGGTGACCCCCTTTGACTCTGACAGTCTTCTGGGGGCGGGCGTGACAGTGGCCACCACGGTGGCACCGGGAGTCCCAAAAGCCCCCAGAGGAGGGGGGGGGTCGGGCAGGGCCGTCCC
>NW_008236980.1:323292-324868 GCF_000691975.1 Corvus brachyrhynchos | reverse complement strand
GCCCCTCCCCGGCATCCCCGTGGCACCCCGTCCCGCTGTGGCCTGGCGCACCATCCCCTGGCACCCCCGCACCGCCCCGGATCCCACTCACCTGCCCTGCCATCCCTCTGCCTGGCATTCCCCTTCATCCTGGCATCCCATCCCCCGGCATCCCCTCACTCCCCTGGCAGCTCAGTCCCTGGCATCCTGACACGCCATCCACTGGGATCCTCCTGTCCCCTGGAGTGTGGAGGGTGGCATCCCCCCACTCTGCTGGTGCCCCATCCCCTGGCATCCTGAAATCCCATGTCCTGGCATCCCCCCACTACTCTGACACCCCAATCCCTGACATCCCCCGTGTCCTGGCACCCCTCCATCACACTGACACCCCTTCCCCGAGATTCCCCCTCTCCCAGTCCAGGCACCCCGTCCCCTGGCATTCCCCCATTACCCCGGCAACCCCTCACCCTGCCCTCCCATCCCCTGCTTCCCAACATTCCCCCCTTTCTGCCCTGTCCCTCCCTGTCCCCCCTGCCCTGTCCCTGCATGCCTGGGACACACAGGGGGGGACACTGACCCCTGGCTGTCCCCGTGCCATCCCCAGGGTGGGGGGCAGCCAGGAGCCCCCCTGAGGAACCTGGGCCACCCCACGAGAGCAGCAGGTGAAGCTTGAGGTGTGTTGGCACCTGCTGGCATGGGGAGGCCCTACAATAACAAACCATTATGGGGAGACCCCATAATGACACAAAATTACTGGGAGACCCCATAATAACAGAAACATGGGGAGACCCCACAGTAACAGACTGAGGTGGGGAGACCCTTGAAGGGGAGACCCTACAATAACAAACTGGCATGGGGAGAACCCACAGCAACAAACCAGTGTGGGGAGACCCTACAGCAGCATAAATTGAATGGGAGACCCCACAATAACAAACTGGCACGGGGGGACCCTACAGTAATAGACCTACACAGGGAGACCCTACAATAACTAAGGGGTACCCAGGGATTCCCTGGAGCAGCTTGGAAAACCCTCTGGGGAAAGACTTGTGTGGGGAACCCATGTGATATAGGGCTGTCACTGGGGAGACCCTACAGTAACACCGCTAATGCCCAGCCCCTGTAATGTCCGAGATCCTACAATAACACCTGAGACCCTACAATAACACAGAGCCCCCGTAGTGCCCCTGACCCTACAATAACAGCAGTGACCCTGCAACAACACAGAGCCCCTGTAGTGCCTGAGATCCTACAATAACACACAGCCACCGTAGTGCCCGAAACCCTCCAATAACCCCCAGGCCCTGTAGTGCTCCTGACCCTACAATAACACCAGTGACCCTACAATAACACCAGAGGCCCTACAGTAACACACAGCCCCCACAACCCCACAGTAACGGCAGTGAGCCCACAATAACCCCGATGACCCCACAATAACCCCAGAGCCCCGCAGCCCCGCTCGTGCCCTCCAGCCGCGCGGGAAGCCCGAGCGGGATCTCCGCGTGGGGTCACCGGGATTGCCCCCTCTCTTCCTGCCCCCTCCTCTGACGTCACGCCGGCGCCGCTGACGTCAGCGCGGCGCAGCGGGGGCGGGGCGGGG
>NW_008236980.1:320960-321939 GCF_000691975.1 Corvus brachyrhynchos | reverse complement strand
TGAAGGCCCTGAAGAAGGTAGGGCCGCGCCGGCCCCCCCAGCCCCCCCGGGGAGCCCCCCCCGCTCACTGCCTGCCCCCCAGGCCAAGATCGCCTGCAACGCCAAGGACACAGCGCACACCCGGGCGGAGAGGAACATCCTGGAGGCCGTCAAGCACCCCTTCATCGTCGACCTCATCTATGCCTTCCAGACGGGCGGCAAGCTCTACCTCATCCTGGAGTGCCTCAGCGGTGCGGGATGGCTCGGGGGTTGCTCTGGGGGGTCCCAGGGATGGCTACAAGTTGTCCCAGGGATGGCTCAAGGGGTTCCAGGAATGGCTCAGGCTGTCCAGGGATGGTTAAAGCGTGTCCCAGCGTCCAGGGAGAGTGTCCAGGGATGGCTCAGGGGGTCCAGGGGTGGTTTGAGGGTGTCCCAGGATGACTCAGATGGTCCTGGGGTGATCGAAGTGTGTCAAGATGGCTCAGGAAGGTCCCTCTCGGGCTCTCAATGCAGGTGGAGAGCTCTTCATGCAGCTGGAGCGGGAAGGAATCTTCCTGGAGGACACTGCCTGGTAGGGATGTGGTGGTGGTGGGTGCAGATGGGAGGTGGGCACCCCGACACCACTCACAGCCCCCCCCGATGCCGCTGCAGTTTCTACCTGAGCGAGATCACGCTGGCGCTGGGTCACCTGCACTCCCACGGGATCATCTACCGGGATCTTAAGCCAGAGAATATAATGCTCAACAGCCAAGGTGGGTTTGGGGGTGGGGGATCTGGGGAGCTTGGGGGGTCTCTGTGGGCAGTGCTGACCCCCCCACGCCCCTCAGGTCACATCAAGCTGACAGACTTCGGGCTGTGCAAGGAGTCCATCCACGACGGAGCTGTCACCCACACCTTCTGCGGCACCATCGAGTACATGTGAGGTGGATGCAGCACTGGGGGGGTTGCGGGGGGGTCTCTCCTGGCCCCCCACCCGCTCCGGGCCCCCTCTTCACCCCCC
>NW_008236980.1:320531-320735 GCF_000691975.1 Corvus brachyrhynchos | reverse complement strand
TGCCATGTGTCCCCTCCCTGCCGTGGGTCCTCTCTCTGCTGTGTCTCGCCTTCCTGCCATGCGTCCCCTCCTTGCCATGCGTCCCCTGCCTGCTACTCCCCCGCTGCCCACCTGTGACCGCGAGTTCCCTCCCGCAGGAGATGGAGCTGGAGCCCCGGGGGAACGGCCTGGAGTAAGTGGGGGACAGCCTGTGTGGGGGACAGG
>NW_008236980.1:319309-319826 GCF_000691975.1 Corvus brachyrhynchos | reverse complement strand
CCCCCCAGGGCCCCCGAGATCCTGGTGCGGAGCGGGCACAACCGGGCGGTGGACTGGTGGAGCCTGGGTGCCCTGATGTACGACATGCTCACCGGATCGGCAAGTCCCGCTCCTGCTCCTTCCTGGGGACTGGGGGGGCATCCCTGGGTGGGTGGGGGGTTGCCCCCGAGCCTTCCTGGCCCGCCTGGCTCTTCATGGCCCCCCGGTGCCCCCCGCAGCCACCGTTCACCGCCGAGAACCGCAAGAAGACCATCGACAAGATCCTCAAGGGAAAGCTGGTGCTGCCGCCCTACCTGACACCCGACGCTCGTGACCTCCTCAAGAAGGTGGCCCCCCCAAAATTATCCTCACCTCCGCCCACCCTTATTTATGTCGGTCCTCCCTGAACACCCCCCATTCCCATCTCTATCCCTGTTGCTCTTCCAGTTCCTCAAGCGGAACCCCAGCCAGCGGGTCGGGGGTGGCCCCGGTGACGCGGCCGCTGTGCAGGGACAGGGGTGGGCAGGGGGGGCCGGGG
>NW_008236980.1:317942-318210 GCF_000691975.1 Corvus brachyrhynchos | reverse complement strand
GGGACAGTGCTGGGGGTGCAGGCTGGGGGGGCTCAACCTGCACCCCATCCTGGGAGTACAGACTGTGGGGGCAGCGGGGTGAGGGTTTGGGATGCCTTGGAGTGAGGGAGTCGGGATAGGGAAGAGGGAGTAGGGGAGGTTCATGGAGTATGGGGTGGGTTGGTGCCTCCAGGGGTGGGGAAGGGGCTCTGTGGGCACTGGCTGCCCCCCGTTCCTCACCCTCCGTGGGTGCTCCACTCACCCCCTCATGTGTCCCCCCTGCAGCCCT
>NW_008236980.1:316796-317529 GCF_000691975.1 Corvus brachyrhynchos | reverse complement strand
GCCCCACCAGGGGAGGGTGCAGGCTCCGCCCCCTCTGATGCCCCGCCCCTTTACCAAGCACCTCCCCCTTTGCCATGCCCTTCCGATTGGCTCCGCCCACCTCTGCAAACCACGCCCCCGATCCAGGCAGAGCTGCTTTTATTGGTCAGTGCCCAGGCCCCTGCAGCCAACCGGGAGCCTCGGCTGGGGGCAGGCAGGGGACAGAGAAGGGGTCCCTTTGCTGGCAGGGAGGTGACACCACGGGCAGCTGACATCACGGGGTGGTGACATCACAGGGAGGTGACATCACGGGATGATGACATCACGGGGTGGTGACACCACGGGCAGGTGACACCACAGGGTGGTGACATCACAGGGAGGTGACATCACGGGGTGGTGACATCACGGGCAGGTGACATCACGGGCAGGTGACATCACAGAGTGGTGACATCACGGGGTGGTGACATCACTGGGAGGTGACATCACGGGGTGGTGATGTCAGGACGATGGCATCACAAGGCGGTGACGTGTGGCCGCACGTCCCCCCAGGCCGCTGTCCCCGAGAAGGCGTGCAGGTCACTGAGCAGGGCCTCAGCGCTGCCCCCTGCCACCTTCTCCCCGGTCAGGGGGCTCTCCCCGCCCTCCGGAGCTGCCTCGGCCTCCTCCTCATCCTCCTCCTTCTCATCTTCCTCCTTCTCCTCCTCCTGCTCATCCTCCTCCTCCTCCTCCTGCTCCCGCCGCCGCTCCCGGCTCC
>NW_008236980.1:315272-315758 GCF_000691975.1 Corvus brachyrhynchos | reverse complement strand
CCTCTTTGTCCCCCCCCAGGTGGCTGCCGCGACCACAGCTTTTCTTATAAATCCTTTATTTGGAGTGAAAATATAGTTTTTGACCCTGCACTGGAAGGGAGAGGGGGGATGCAAGGAGGAGGAGGAAGGGGGAGAAAACCCCCAAAATATAAGGGGGTCAATATGTCACAGTTGAAGGAGGCAGATCATGCCCTGCCCTATAGGAAAGGGGGGAGACCCCACGCAGGGATTGAGGTGTGCAGGGGGTAATCTTTGATCCCAAGAGCAACCCCCAGCCCGACGAACGGGGGTGGGCAATAATGGTCCATGATTTGGGGGGGCAGCACCCAGTAAGGCAACGGGGGGAAGGGGGGAGCTGCCAGAGGGGCAGCCAGCCCCCCAGTGGGAGAAGGGCCCGGAGCGGGGCAAGGGGGTGCACCCCAGGGGGATGGGATGCTTCAGGGGGGTCCCTGGGGCACAGGCGTGGTCCCTGGGGTGGTGGTCCCT
>NW_008236980.1:312352-313738 GCF_000691975.1 Corvus brachyrhynchos | reverse complement strand
ACGTAGGCCTGGCGCAGGGACACCAGCACGGGCCCCGCCGTGCGCCCTGCCACCCACTCCTCCGCCTCCATGGCCGCCTCGGGGCCCGCCGTATCCGGGTACAGGTCGTCCTGGAACAGGTCAGACTGCCCCCCCGACAGGGTCAGAGGGGTGGCGTCCTCAGGGGGACCCCCAGAGAGACGCGTGGACCCCCCCCATCGCTCCTGTGTCCTGCTCAGGGACCTCACACACAGACCCCACAGGGACCCCCACACAGCCTGATTAGGGACCCCTTACCCAGTCACCTCCTGTGTCCTGCCCAGGAACCCCCCCACAGCCCCATGTCCTGCCCCATGACCCCTCTCAGTCCCCCCTGGAGACTCCCACCAGCCCTACTGGGTCCCCCCATGCCAAATTCCCCCATCCCCACCCCGCTCCCATCCCCACCGACCTTCCTTGGCACGGTCATGATGATGGGCTCACACTTGCGCTCGTGCAGCTTGTAGAACCTGCCGGGGGAGCAGAGGGGGTCATGGAGGGTTTGGTGGGGGGGTCTGGCGGTCCCTCACCTTGTCCCCCGCGTCCCTGTGCCCACCTGGCGATCTCGCACTTGCTGACGTCCAGCCCGCGCTTGGGCATCCAGCCCATTCCCCGCTGGGGCTCCTTGCTGGTGAAGGTGTTGAGGAAGTGGATGTAGGGCGGCTCCTCCGTGATCTCGAAGTACCGGATGCTCGAGTCCCCCTGGGGACACACCGTTAGGAGGGTCCCTGGCTCCGGGGGTGCCACCAGCGGGGTGGGGGGCTCCGTACCTTGCCACAGACGTAGACCACGTTGGTGTCGGGGTCGTAGAAGGGCAGCAGAGCCCCGTTGCTGGAGTCCAGCTCCTGCAGCCCCATGGGCTCCTCCAGGTTCTCCTGCGGTGGGGTGAGGTGTCAGGCACACGGGGGTCCCCCAAATGGTCCTGGGGGACTCCCGGGGTGCCACTCACCGTGTCCCACAGCGCCAGTTGCCGCTCGCTCATGCGGCTGAAGCCGGTGGTGAAGATCTTGCCGTCGGCCAGGAAGATGGCGCGCATGGGACGGGCCCCCTCGTGCGCCCGCTCCTTCTCCTGGGGGGCACGGCCGTCACCGGCACCCGCAGCACCCCGGGGACGGGCACCGAGGGACAGGGGACAGCGGGGAGAACCAGGGGACAAGGACACCCAAGGGACACGGGACAACGGGGTGCACCAAGGGACGAGAGCAGGGAGCAGGGGACTCCGCCCAGGAACCAGCGCAGGGCCGCGCCCTGGTGACACAGGCCCCCCGGGGGGGTGGGGACACTCACGGCCACCACGGTGCCGCGGCGGGGGTCGATGACACGGACGCTTTTGTCCTTGCAGGCGGTGCAGAAGCGGGAGCCATCACG
>NW_008236980.1:310751-311945 GCF_000691975.1 Corvus brachyrhynchos | reverse complement strand
GGGTGACCCCTGCCACCCCCCCAGGCCCATCCCGGGCCACCCCTCACCATGACGGTGCAATCCTCGGAGCCGCTGGCGATGACGTGGTCATTGTGGGGACACCAGTCGATGTCGAGGACAGGGCCCGTGTGGCCACACACCGTGGGGTAGGACTTGTCAATGCGCCCGGTCTGGGGACAAAATGACAGCAGGGAGGGGGTCACCCAGCACCACAAGCCTCCTCCCCTCCCCCGTGTCACCACCCTGCTGTCACCTTGTGCAGGGGGAGGACGAGGAAGGCGCCGCCGCCGCTGGCCTCCACGATGATGGCGACAAAGGAGGGGTTGACAGCACAGAAGGTGCTGTCCCAGGTGACGCGGGACACACGGATGTCATCGTAGCACTGCTCCGTCTTCACCGGCTGCCCGAACACGTGCCGGAATTTGCTCTGCCGCACCACCTTCCGGAACGACATGGCTGGGGAGCGCCCCGGCCCGCGGTCAGGCAGTCTGGGACACCCCAAAATGGGAGGCAGGGCCACCAGGGAGGTGGCCTGGGAACGGGGTGTCCCCTGAACTGGGCTTGTCGCTGTCCCCCAGCCTGGTAAAGGGCGGCTCAGCCACTCCCAGGAGGCAGAAACTGGGGCACACACCCCTGTCCCTGCCCAGCTCCCTGGAGGGAACTCGAGAAGCACCCCAGGAATGGGGGCTCTGAGGAGGACAGGGAGTGTCCCATTCAGGATGGGGACGGGGACAAGGGTGTCCTGCTGGCTACAGGGGTGGGGATAGAAAGGGGTGCAGGGACAGCTCCAACAGATCGGGCACAGGGGTGGCCCTGCTGGCTACGGGGTCAGGGATGGGGTCTGGCACAGGGAAAGGGATGGGGACAAGGATAGGGATGGGGGGCGCGAAGGGGGACAGTGGTGGCCTCATTTTGTACGGGGATAGTGACGAGGGCAGGGACAAGGATGGGGACGGGAGTGGGGTCAGGAATGGGGCCGGCGGTGGCCGAGCTTGGTACAGGAACAGGAATGGGGACAGGGACAGGGCTAGGGACATGGACGGGAAAGGGGACGGGGAGGCCCCGCTGGGTATGGGGACGGGGATGGGGACAGGGATAGGGATGGGGACAGGGACAGGGGGTGGCCCCGCAGGGAACGGGGAGGGGGCTTCCCCCGGGAAGGCGGACGGGGGGCCCCCGGGGGCCGGGCCCGGC
>NW_008236980.1:308276-308718 GCF_000691975.1 Corvus brachyrhynchos | reverse complement strand
GCCTCAGGGTGGCACAGCAGCCAGGGTCACCCTCTGGGCCTCCCCTGCCCTCATTGTGGGGTGTCCCTCCCCTCCGAACCCCCCTGTGCCCATTCAGTCTGCAATGCCTTGGGGACACGCCACCAGTCCCCATCCTGGGGGGACAGTGAATGTAGGACCTACCTCAGAGGTGGCGGGAGCTCGGGGAGAGGTGCCGGCTGAGGGGACACTGTGGTGGCCTTGCGGTGTCACCGCTGGGGATGTGGGGTGGTCTGGGGACGCTGTGGTGGCTTTGGGGTGTCACCGCCCGGGATGTGGGGCGGTCTGCGGACACTGTGGTGGCCTTGGGATGTCACCACTGGACTCCGGGCCTCGGTGGGTGACCGCGGGACGCGTGTGGGGACCTGTGCGGTGGCCGGGCTGCGGTGGCCGCGTGGCTGGGTGGGGGGGGGGGGGCGGGGGG
>NW_008236980.1:305528-308199 GCF_000691975.1 Corvus brachyrhynchos | reverse complement strand
GCCCCCCCGGCCCCGGCCCCATGCCACGCTCCCGCGGGGACAAGGGGACCCCCAAGGACACGGAGCCCCCGCAGAAGGGGAAAGGGGGGCACGAGGCGGGGGAGAAACCCCCCAAAGCCCTCGAGGACGGCGGTCCCCCGGCCCCCAAGAATTCCGGCTCCGAGTCCCGGCACGGCGGCCACGGGCAGAAAAGTGGGAAGAAGGGTCCCGTGGACCCCCACGCTGCTGCCACCAAGACCTACTCCCCCTTCCTCAACACCGTCTTCGGCAAGGTGGGGACACCGCGAGGGGACATGGGAGGTGAGGGTGGGGATGGAGGGACCCTGGAAATGGAGGGGATGTGGGGACAGTGGGGATGGGGATGGGGATGGTAGAGGATACTGTGGATGGAGGGGGGATAGGGGCTTTGGGGACATGGTCAGGGACACTCTGTGACCCTGGGGATGGGGACGTGGGGACAGGAGTAGTCCAGGACCCTGCAGATGGAGGGGATGTGGAGCATTTGAGACATGGGGACATGGAGACAGTGGAGATGGGGACGGTGGGGCTGTTCCAGGACCCTGGCCTTGGAAGGGACACGGGGACAGTGGGGATGGGGACGGGGACAGTCCAGGATGGTGTAGGTGAAGAGGGCAGTGAGGATGGGCTTGGGGACAGTGGGATGGGGACAATGGGAATGTTCTGGAACCCTGGGGATGGAGGGGACATGGGGCCAATGATGATGGGGTTGGGACACTCCAGGATCCTGAGGACAGAGGAGATGTTGGGCACTGGGGACAAGGTCAGGGCCACTCCGGGTCCCTGGGGATTTAAAGGAGACGGCGACAGTGGGGACACAGACAGGGACACTCTGGGACCCCAGGAATGGGGGGCATGGGGACAGTGGGAATGGGCTCAGGGACTGTCTGGAAACCTGTGGATGAAGGGGACATGGGGCACTGGGAACAGTCAGGGACATCCTGGAATCGTGGGGATAGGTGGGACACAGGGGCGCTGGGGACACTCCAGCGCCCTGGGGACAGAGGGGACATCCCGAGGGGACAACCTGGGCAGGGGCAGCCGAGCTCTGGGCAGGGGGAAAATGCTGTCCCCCCACCTCTGGGGTAAGAACCCCCTCGGCAGCATCCGTGGCTACCCGGCACATCCCATCCAGAGCCTGGCGGTCCTGGGGTGGGACACCCCTGGGGTGGGTGACAGGAGGTGGGACACAAGGACCGGGGCAGGGCAAGTGGGGGGTGCAGGCACGGGGCAGGGCGGGGCTTTGCCTCCAATCCCACTAATCCTCCGCTGGAGTTAATTTTGGCCCATGCTTAACAAAGGTGACACCGATGTTTGGGGGGGCGGGGAGGGGATGGACACGGAGCTGGGTCTCATTCAGCTGTCACCCCCTCTGTGTGCCCCATGCAGGAGCGGGACCTGTCACCGGAGGAGCTGGATGGTGAGCAGGGGGGACGGGGTGGGGACAGGGCCTAGGGGAATGGGGGGCATGTCCTCGTGGAGGGATCTGGGGTGGGAACAGGGCCTAGGGGGATGGGGGGCATGTCCTCATGGAGGGATCTGCCGTGGGGATGTGGCCATGGAGGGGTCTCCCACATCCAAGAAGGGACCTGCCCCGGGGTGACACGGTGTCTGTGTGACCCTCGACACCTGACAGTGTCCTCCCTGTCCCCACCCGTGGCCACGCCCAGAGCTGCTGGACGCCTTCAAGGAGTTCGACACGGACCAGGATGGCTACATCAGCTACAAGGACCTGGGCGCCTGCATGCGCACGCTGGGGTACATGCCCACTGAGATGGAGCTCATCGAGATCTCCCAGCACATCAAGATGAGGAGTGAGCGGGGTCGGGGTCCGGGGAGGGGACCAGGGGGTCACTGGGGTGCTGAGGGTGTCCCCTTCCCATGGCAGTGGGTGGCCGCGTGGACTTTGAAGACTTTGTGCAGATGATGGGCCCGAAGCTGCGGGAGGAGACAGCGCACATGGTGGGCGTGAGGGAGCTCAAGATCGCCTTCCGCGAGGTACGGCCGCCGCCTCGGGGACAGCGGGCGTGGCGTCCCCTCCTCAGGGGCACTGCGGCCATGAGGGGACCATGGGGGGTGGGGATAGTGACTCTGGAAAGAGCCTGGTGGGGACAACGATGATGGGGGCGTGAAGGGGATGGTGATCACGGGGAGACCATGGGGAGATGGTGACCGTATGGGGGACTACGGGGTGACCACAGGGAGGAGGAGACAATGACTGTGGGGAAACGATGACCACGGGGTGACCACAAGCGCAGAGCAGACAGTGACCACAGGGAGCTGGGGGTGCCAGCGGGAGGGTGACCCCCACCCCGTGGGCGCCGCAGTTCGACATGAACGGGGACGGGGAGATCAGCACGGCCGAGATGCGCGAGGCCATCGCGGCGCTGCTGGGGGAGCAGCTGAAGGCACAGGAGGTGGACGAGATCCTGCAGGACGTGGATCTCAACGGGGACGGGCACGTGGACTTCGATGGTGAGGGGACCCCTCCTTCCCCGGGGGCCGCGGCAGGGGCTGGGCCCCGGCTGCCCTGACGTGCCCTCCTCGCCCCGCAGAGTTCGTGATGATGCTGTCGTCCCGGTAACGGAGCCACCGGGCAGGAGGGGACCCCCGGATGACCCCTCAGCCCCTCCTCAGCCCCTCCCTGCCCGGC
>NW_008236980.1:304402-305247 GCF_000691975.1 Corvus brachyrhynchos | reverse complement strand
GGATCTGACGCGCTGCGGTCGGCCAACCAATCAGAACGCTCCAATCCAAGGCGGGCGGGAAAATGCCTGCCCTCCGAGAACGGGCACTCAAACCAACTGGCCAATCAGCGCGAGGGTTCGACCAATCAACATGCGCCTCTCATGCCAGCTGGCCAATCAGAGGCCACGTACCATGGGGACGGGAAGGGCATGGGGGGTCCTGCGTCACTCCCAGGGGTCCTCACGATCCCCTGGGACATCCCCGCCCCATGGAAGTGCCCCCAGGGGATCCCAGGGCCGCTCAGACCCCCCGCCCACCATCACGTATGTGTCCCCAGGAGCCTCACAGACCAGGTAAGCCCCCCGGCCCACAGGGGACCCTGGGACCAGGCCGAAGGTCCCTCCCAAAAGTCACCCAGGGGTTCCCCAGCACCCCAAATCCTGTGGGGAACACCAGGGGACGCCTCCCATTCTCCCTCAACCCACCACGGGGCAGCAGAGCCTGGGGACTGGACAAGGTGGCACCTGGAGAATCCCAGGAATGGGGTTCAAGTCCCTGTTTGGGTGCTGCCACTCAGATCCCCACAGGAGTAGAGGATCCCCCCAAGACTCAGTCGCAGGGAAGGGCTGCACCCCCTCCCCGACCCCACAGAGCAGGCACAGGGTTGGGGCATTCACAGATTTTAATTTAGTTCTTTTTCTGGAGACAAAAAAAAGAACCAACCCAAAAAAAGGAAAAAATAAAATAAAAAGGCATCAAACGGCCCCAATTTCAGGTTCAGGGGTGCAGAGACTCCCCCCACAGCGCATTTCCCCACCCCTGTAGTGTCTGGGGGTGTAGGGGTCCCACTGTGCCCTGGAGAGAC
>NW_008236980.1:299867-303901 GCF_000691975.1 Corvus brachyrhynchos | reverse complement strand
CGAAGGTCAGTGTGGGTGGGCTAAGCCAAAGCCCGGCCGGCGCTCACAGCGAGGCGCGGGGACACACAGTTAAGACAGACGGATGGACGGGGGGGTCCCGGCCTTCATCCCTCCCCCCCCTGCCGCTCCTCCTCCTCCTCCTCGCCGGGCTCAGAAAATATCTGGGCACAAGCTCCAGTCCTGCTTCTCCTTGCTCTCCCAGTAGCCCCCCTTGTAGACGTGTGCCAGCTCCTGCGTCACCGGGTCCTTCTTCCGCTCGAACCACAGCGGTTTGTAGGGATCACAGGGCGTCCCTGGCGGGCACAGCGGGGTCAGGGCCTGGGGGGGACACCGAGGGGGCACATCCCTGTCCAGCAGCCCCGCCTTACCGTCCTCGGTGGCGCGGGCGGCCTCGGCCTCACGGCGCTTGCGGGAGAGCCGCTGTTTCTCCTCCAGCCGCTGCTTCTCGGCGTTGGCCTCGTCCCACCTGCCGTTCTCCATGAGGCGCTGGTCCGGGCGCCACCGGCTGTCCGTGGGGGCCGTCCCGTTCTCCGGCGCGTTCAGGGTCAGCGCCAGCTCCGAGAAGTAGTACATGTTCTCTGCGTACTTCCTACGGCATGGGAAGGAACGGGACTTGGCGCCAGCCCCACATCCCTGCTCCTGGGGACGCCTTGCTCCCGTTTTCCCCACTCACGGCAGCGGGTTCCGCTTCCACAGCAGCAGCCGGCTGTCCTCAGCCTCGTGGGCTCGCGGCCGTGCCTCGGCTCCGTTGTCGCCCGTTCCCACCTGGACCTTGTAGCAATCCATCTTCTCATCCCACGTGCCCAGCAGGAGAAAATGCACCTTTCCCGACGGGTCCATCACCTCCCCGGTCACCTGGCGGGAGAGGGGACAGCCTGGATCAGGACACACCGTGGTCACGAGCAGCATGGGCTGTCCCACGGCTCCGTGTCCCTACCTTCCTCGCCACGTCCCGGGAGAAGTAGCTGTAAGGGACAAACTTGAGGCTGCACTTGTCCCCTGTCTTGTGGTTGACGATCTCGATCTCACCCGACTGCAGAGGAGAGGAGACAGTCAGAGCCACCCATGCTCTATTCCCCAGGGATCCACGCCTCCATACACCTCCCATCCACGACTTCCCACCTGGTCTATCCAGAGCTTCCCCACGATGATGTTGTGCACGGTGGTCGTCACTTTTTTCCACGTGTAGTGGTTGCCGGAGGAGTGGAAGACGCAGTGGATGGTACCTGACGGAGGGGAAATTGTGCTGGAAACCATGCCTGGAACCTTGGGCAGTCCCAAAAACCCCACACGCTCCCGGGGTGCTCACCCAGAGGCATGATGGAGAGGTATTTCCCTCGGAATTTGCTGGTGATTTTGATTTCCTGGCGCAGCGTCCAGCCATGCTTGGAGTCGGCGTGGTGGGCGGCTGCCGGCGGGTGGTGGCTCACCTGGACACAGGATTGGGGACAGCTCAGTGCCGGCCATCCCGGCGGCCCAGGAAAGGCTGGGGGAGAGAGGAGCCGGCTGCACCTGCTCGCAGAGGGAGCGGTATCCGTTCTCCTCCAGGCGATCCAGCTCGAAGGTTTCCCCCAGGAGCGGGTTGAAGGGTTTGCTGGTGCGGAAGACGGTGGTGGAGTAGGAGGACACGGTGAAGGCGGCCACGTAGCACAGCTGCTCCAGGGAGCTCTCGCACCGCGCCGCCCGATCCAGGAGCTCGTGGTATTCCAGGTCCTCCGTCAGCCGCTGCAGCATGGACAGCGGCTCGTTGAAATTCACCTGGAAGAGGGAAACGGGTCAAGAACACCAAAAAAGGGGGTTCCAGGGTGCCCCGCACCCACCCGCCGGCTGCGTCTGTGCTCACTGGCATGGGAATTTTGGACAGCTCCTTCCCGATGCAGTTCTTCATGATGCTCCAGAGGTTGAGGCTGTAGTTGGGTTTGTAGGGAATGCGGGTTCTCTTCTCCTTCTTGGTGTCCTCGACCTGGTGCTTGTACTGGAGAGAGGGGAGACAAAGGCTGTTATGTCCCTGTGACCCCCTCCCAAAACATTTCCACAGGAATTGGGGCACCCCCAAGCCATAAACCACCCATCCCACCTGCTCATCCAGGCTGATATCACTGCTGGTGCCGCTGATGTTGCTCCCGGTTCTCCTGGGAAGGGGGGAAAGGGGGTGAACGTTCCCGAACAGGGCAGAGCAGCAAGGGGATCCCCCTCTCCCCCAAAACTCACTTGTGGCCCATGATGTCGGGCATGGGGAAGATCTCCGGGGCATCAAAGAACTCGTTGTTGTCATCGTCCTCGTCACTCAGGTCACCTTTGGCGGGGCAGCACAGATCTGGGAAAGGGGATGGGGCTGGTGAGGAAGGGACATCATTCCCAGGTTCCCACTGAAGGCTCCCCTGTCACCACCAGCCAGGTGAGGGTCACACCCCACCCCAGCTCCGAGGGGTGTCGGATAAGGCACAGAGGAGCCACTTTGGACCCTGTTGTGGATGCCAGAATCACTTGGCTACACGGGTGAGATGGGACAGACACATCCCTCGGGATCAGCGGAGTGAGAGAGGCGGAGCCTTGCTCGGAAAATGCCGGGAAACATCTGGAGGACACTTGGGCAGAACACTTGTCCCTCCCCACCTTTGCTGGAGCCTCCGGTGCCGGGCGTGCTGGCGGGGAGCACCGTGGCACCCCGGAAAGCCCTTTCCAGGTGGTTGTGCTGCTTGGCCAGCTGCTCCAGCGTCTCCTCCAGCCGGATCCGCTGATCCCGCTCCTGCTGCAGCGACTTCTGCCACTTCTTCCCGTGCGTTTGCGCCAGGATCATGAAATCCCGGCAGGCCTGTGGGAAAACAGCGCTCAGCATGGAAGTAGGGCCTTTCCCCGCTACGGAATCCTCGGGACGGCGACTCACGTTGATCATGGCGTTGGAGGTGATGCGGATTGTTGACCTGCTTGATCTTGTCCGTGCTGTCCGGAGGGAGCCGCAGGGCCTCGAGCTCGCTGAGGGAGCGCTGCAGGGCCGTGCCGTGCTTGGCGATCAGGTCGTTGCAGGTGCTCAGGTCCTCCACTTTGCTGGACAGGATCCGCAGGGTGTTCTGCAGCTCCGTCTTGTCCGTCTGCGACACCGACTCATCGCCGGAGTCGTCTGCGGGCGGGAAGGGACAGGGAATGTGGGATTGTCACACTGCACCAGGAGCTGCTGGTAAGGCTGCCAGGAGGGGCACGGCAGGATCCCCAAATCCCCGAGGGCTCCCAAACACTCTCTGTGCATGCCAGGCTGTTGTGGTCACACGTGCATGGACACAGCCATCCCCTTCCAAACCTTCTTGCTGGAGCTGCTGGGATGCTGCCCAGGGCACTGGGGTCCTGCCCTGGGGGCATTGGGTTTGTGAGGAACTGGAAGCCTGCCCTAAGGGCACTGATGTTGCCCTGTGATCCTGCCCTGGGGTCACTAGGATGGTGCCTTGGGGACACTGGGGATCCTGTGCTCTGTGGGTCTGGGATTCTTCTCTGGGGGCACTGGGATCCTGTCTTGAGTCCTGTGGAACACTAATATCATGCCCTGGGTCCCGTGGGGTACTGGGATCCTGTCCTGGAATTGCTGCTGCCTGTGTGGCACTGGGATCCCACCTTGGGGACACTGATCCTACCCTGGGCACTGTTGAGCACTGGGATTTCACCCTGAGGGCACAGGGATCCTGCCCTGAGGCCAGTGGAGTCCTACCCTGTGTCCTGTTGAGCCCTGGAATTTCACCCTGCCACGGATCCAGGAACTCCATACCTGACTCCTCCAGCATCTTGACAGCCTTGGCCTTGGCGAGCTCGAGGGCGGTGACCCAGCGCTGCCGCTCCACCTCGGAGCTGGCCTTGAGGTGGTAGGTCTGGGCCCCGCCGTTGGAAATGATGAAATTGCAGGAATCCTCCACGGTGATGTTGGCCGTGGCCAGGTTGATAGTGCCGCGGCACGTGTGACCCATCTCCGCCTTGGATCTGCGCGGGAAGGCCACGGTGAGGGAAGGGCAGGGCCGGGATCCCCGGGATGAGCCCTCCAGGGGCCA
>NW_008236980.1:291362-298440 GCF_000691975.1 Corvus brachyrhynchos | reverse complement strand
AAAAAAGAAGAAAGGAAAAAAAAACAAAACAAAAAAGCGGGAAAAAAGAAAGAGCAATAAAATAATAATAATAATAAATGAACTTTCCACTTGATCTGTCAGAGAAAAAGGACGGGGAAAGGGCCGGGAGCAGCGGAGGCAGGGCTGGTTAATGCCGGGAGGAATTCCGGGGTGTAAAATCCCTACATGTGCAAATCTCTTGGTTTTTTTTTTCTTTTTCTTTTTAAAAGCGGAAAAAAAAAAAAAAAAAGGTAAAATTATCCCCCAACCACCACCACCACCTTCCCGAGGAGCAGCACAGCTGAATCCACCCAGATCTGATCCAGAGGGGACAGAGACCTGGCTGTGCCCCCCCACCCCGGAGCTGCTGGGGCTGATCCCGGGGGGGGCGGGTAGGGAAGGAGCCGAATTTTGGGAAGACGAGGTGAGTGTGCAAAACAGGTGTGTGAAGTGTGGGGAAGGGCGGGAAGCGGAGCTCAGTGCTTGTGGGAAGGGCTGGAGAAGGAGCAGGGAAGGAGCGGGAAGCCCCTGGCCATGGATCTGGAGCGAGGGGCTCCCTCCTTGCTGGGATCCTCAGTAGTGTGTGTGTGTGTGTGTGTGTGTGTGTGTGTGTGTGTGTGTGTGTGTTTGGGGGGGAAGCAGCAGTTTTTGGGGGTGCAGAGGGAGTCAGGGGGAAATTAGGAGCAGCAGGGAAAGGCAGCACGTTGTGGGAAAAGGGGGAGCAGCCAAACATCCCCCTCTTCCCGCTGATCCAGGGATTGGGGGGCCAGATGTGCCCCTTGTGCCAGGCCGGGCGTCGGGGGAGGTGTGGGGTGAACCGTGTGCCCTCTATCCATCCATCCATCTATCCTTCCTTCCTTCCATCCTTCCTCTGGAACATTCCGGTGGTGGCGAGGAGCCACGGAGATCTACCGGATCCCGTGCACTAAGCTGGAACCAGGCAGCAACGGTGGGGGGGATCAGAGGAAGGCAGCGATTCGCCTCTCCCCAAGCTACTTTTCCTCACTCCAATCCTTCTCCAACTGCACCCCCACCTCTGGTTTCCCCTTTCTCCCAGTCCCACGGTGGGACACGGCCACATTCCCCTGGGAAAAGAGGGCTGGCACTTACTGCAATTTCGTCTCCAGCAGGTTCAGCTTCTGCTGGTCAACGTAGCGAGAGAAGAGGGAGATCAAGTTGGAGGGGATGGACACGGGCTTTGCCAAGGCTCCCTGAGGGATCCGCAGGAGCTCCCGGGTCGCCATCAGCATCAGCTCCGTCCTGCCGGAAAAACGGGAGAAAGGAGCAGTGAGAAGCGTGAGGGGAGCTGGGAGGGCAGGAGCTCCCCAGCTCCCCTTGGGGAAGGATTCTGGGAGCCTTCCCCAGGGGCTGGGAATGCGGTGACATTCCAGGCAGGAGCATCCCAGCCCGGGACAGGGACTCACCATTGGTTGTCCTGCATCAGCTCCGTGTTTGTGTCCGAGCTCTGCAATTCCTCCCCTCGGCTCAGGACCAGGTACAGCAGGGACAGACCGAACTGTGGGGACAGCGAGGGGATGGGTCACCTCTGAGGGGAATCCCCAACACTTCCCAGCCCTCCTGGGAATGCTGGCACAGGCGGGAGGATCCCTGGCTGCCTTTGCAGGAGGAAAAGGAAGAAAAGACCACGGACCACTCCCAGCCCAGGAGGGACTTAGAGGAGCAGCATTCCCACCCCAAATTCCAGCATTGGAGCGTGGAGCACAAGTGGGACAGACCTGGAAGCTGCTGCCAGGCTGAAGCAGAGCCCAGGGCCACCTCAGACCGTTAATTAATGTGCCAGACACCCTGGTTAATTAGTGAGGGGAACACCCTGGCGCTGAGAGGCTGCTGGGGCAATTCCCGAGGCTGGGAAGGGGTGGGGATGAGGAGCACCTTGTTTTGGAGCACAGCAGTGAGGTGCAGGTTGGTGGGAGCGGCGGCGCTCTGAGGTAGGTTTGTGAGCTGCTGCACAAGGCTGGTGACTGTTCCCAAGGGAAGGTGGTAGAGGACGTGGGAAAAGGGCCTCAAGAGGCAGGGAAGCACCTGTAGAGAAAAGAGCACAGTTGGGAGCTCCACACGCTTCCCTGGTGTTGGAATTGCAAACCAGCTTCTCCCACACAGCCCCTGCCAGGAAAGGCAGGAACTGCCATCCCAAACACACACAGAGCCCTCCCAGCCTCTGGAACCTCACCTCATCCTGAGCATCCTTCTTGATGAGGAAGGGCAGGTTCCTGGCCGTGGCCATGAGCACGTCGGCCGCTTGCTCCGGAGCCAGGAAGGGAAGGATCCGGGCCACCAGGCGTTTTCCTTTCCGGATGCACATGATCTGCATGAAGTGGTCATCGCTCAGCCTGAGGAGGAAAAAGGTGCCAACTCTGACCTGGGAGCATCCCAGGGTTATCCCATGGCTGGATCTGCCCCAGCACCAGGTGGAAAATACACCCATGCCTCGAAAAACATCCCTGAAGAGGGAAAAACTACACAGGAATGACATCCCTAGTCCTCAGCTCTGGCTGTTGGAGGGGATGGAAGTTGTGACAGCGAGGGTAAAATGGCAAAAAAAAAAAGTTACTTCAGCCTCCTGGAAGAGTCAAACATCCATGGAAAACTGGCTTCAGTGGTTCCAAAGTGCTGGAGCTCCCAAATCCCACTCACCTGTCCTGCCCAGGCGCCTTCCCCCTCAGATTGTCATACATGTCACAGATCTTCTGCTTCCTCTCTCCCATCAGGGCTGGCCGCTCCCCTTCCAGGCTCAGGAGGTAGCGGCGCTCGTAGTCCTCCACGTCCAGGAGGAGGCTGTACGTCTGCAGGGAGCATGGATCACTCAGGGAATTATGGATCATTCAGGGAATCACGGAATGGGTCGGGTTGGCCCACCTTTTATCCCACCATGGACCTCTGAGGGTCGGGACAATCCCCCTCAAACTCACCTTCTCGATCGTGACGAGGGTCTGCCGCCTCTTATCCCGGACTTGCTTCTCCTTCGTCTCCTGCCGGGGAGGGAAGAGGGAGTCAGGGCCGTGGGAAGCAGCCACAGGGCTGTGTTGGAAGGGAGGAAGGCCAGGAACTCACGTCATCCTCGCTGCGGGACGTCACCACGGCGTCGATCATCTTCCGGGGGTTGTTGACGCTGGAGACGGTGAGTTTTCCCAGCGAGCCCTCAAACTGCACTGCAGGAAGGAGGGAGCAGGGAAGCCGAGGGATGAGTCCCCTCAATCCCAGGATAAAAGGAGCCCTGGGGCTGCTGGAGAGCTTTACCTGGCTTGTAGGTGTGCTCCAGCTTGGCCACCTGAGGGGTGATGAGTTTAGTGCGCTCCTTCTTGGGACCGTCACCGTGCACTTCCTCGGCTGCTGCCAACTTCTCCAGCTTCTGGAAGTAGTTCTGAGGCAGGGAGAGGAAAAGTTGAGAGCCTTCTCCCAAAAAAACCATTAGCCATCTCCCTCTCCTCAGCTCCACCATCTTCCCAACATCACCATTCAAGCCACAGCTGAGCCCATCCTCCTCTCCCATCCCTCAGGGTGACACAGATCGAGGCTCCTCCTCAGCCCTCTCTCAGGACAATGACAAATCCACTCTCCCTGTGGGGTTCCCAGTTCTTCCCAGTACATCCCAGTTAGCCTGCCTTGCTCCACTGGCACCCTGCCAGGGCCTCCCCACCCAATCCACCCCCTTTCGCGACAGCAGAGCTCTGCTGACTCACATCCTGCACCAGTTCCTCTTCTCTACTGGGACCAGCTCACCCACACATCCCTAAAAACCTCTGCCAGCTCCAAAGGGGACAGTCCCAGCAGGCACAGCTCTCTTACCTCACTCAGCCTCCCAGTGTCCATCCCAGACATTTCCCTTTCTCTCTGGGGACCCTCAAATGGTCCCTCAGCCACCACCTTGCTCCACCTGCTCCAAACCCGGCTTTTCCCAGCACTGTCTGGCATTCCCTATTCCTGAACTGGAAAAAAGCAGGAGCAATCTCTCCCTATCCACCTTCCCTACTGCGCTCTTCGGATTCCCACAGGATCCACCACCACCATTCCCAGTCAGATCACAGTCAGCCTTTCCCTGCCCAAGGATCTCTCCTTAATTTTCCACGTAGCACCTTCCCCATTTTCCATTCCAGAGGTTTTATCCCGGCTCTGTCACGCTTCTGATGGAGAGGAGCTGCTCTCCTGTTATCCCAGACCTATTAATCCAGTGTCCCCTGACATCTCCTCACTTCTGGAAATCTCATCCAAGAAGAGGGAGTCAGCTCTTCCCAGCGATGCTGCTCCCACCCTGTCCCTTTGCCTTCCTCTTCCAGGGAGGAAAACAATCCATGGCATCTCTCTCTCTGGACTGACATCCCCTTCCCACCCAATACCCAACGGACAGAGGGCAGATCCTGCTCCCAAGTACCTGGTAATAATAATCATCCAGGTAGGGGTCAGTGCTCTGCAGCTGCATCATCTGGATCTTGGACACCCAGTCCTTTTCCCGCTGCAGCATGAGGTTGGCGTAGGGATCCTTACGGATCTGCTCCTGATGGCTGCTCCGCTGCCCCCGCCGGTCCCCCCCGGAGCCGTTGAGGCTCCGGTGCTGGCTGGCAGGAGAAGAAGGGCACCCGTGAGCACACCGGAGCTACAGGAAGGGACAGAGAGGGGGGACAGGTGACCCCGGAAGCAGGACACGTCCCCGTGCCACGCGGCCCCGTCCCTGTCCCCGCACTCACTTCCGGTTCTGCTGCTGCCGCTGGTGCAGGAGCCGGCGGTGCTGGGGGTGCAAATGCGTCGTGTCCGGCCGGAACATCTGGGGCTGCGGCCTGGGGAGAGCAGGAATCGTCAGGGATGGAGGCAGGGAGCGGGCAGGGTGCTGGGAAAGGGACAGGGACAGCACCGACCTCAGGTTCTGCAGGTGGGATCCGGGGCCCTGAGGGTGCGGCAGCTGCGAGGGGGGCGGGGCGGGGGGAGCCCCGAAAAAGGCACGGAACCCTCCGGCCGGGGACATCATCTGCCCAACTCTGCCCTGGAGCAGCTTGGGATTCACGGAGGGCAGCGGGCTCCCCACCAGCCCGGACACCCGGGCAAACTGGCTGGGGGACATTCGGCCGGCCTGGAGGGGCAGAGAGGACACCTGGAGTCAGCCGGGCAGGAAAAGGATCTGGGATGGCCAGCAAGAGCCATGGAGAGCCAAGTCCCGGAGCCACGCGGAGAGAAAGGTGGGATGAAGCACGGGAAGGGGCTTTACCTGGGCTCCTCCGAGCAGCTGGGCTCTCTGCAGGTGTGTGAGGACGGGAGAGACGCTGTGGGGGAACGGGTGGCCCAGGAGGGAGGAATTCTGGGGAGAGAGATGGCAAGAGGGAGCCCCGTCACACACCATGACTGGCAGACGGGACAAACCCCAGGAAGGCCAGGCTCCATGGAGCAGGGATGAGCCACAGGAACACGGGGAGGTTTTGGAGGGGAGGGGCTGGACATCAATCCCCAAAAACAGGGATGAGGGGAAGCTGGATACCGGAACATTGCAGAGCTGGTTGGGGGACATCCTCTCTCCATAGGGAGCGGGATAACGCTGCTGCATGGTAGCTCGGATGTGGACAGGCTTGGGACACAGGATCTGGGAGGAGGGGAGCAGCTCGGTCACTCCCCCTGGGAAGCCGCCTGCACCCCCGGGAGCGCTGGGAAGCTGGGACTCGAGGAGGTACCTGCTGGTTGAAGTTTGGGATGGCAGCCTGTTTGGGGGGGGTGCCGATGGGAACGGCCCGGACCGGGGGGCTCCCGATGACGGGGGACGAGGAGCGCCGGGGCAGCGCCCGCTCCGACGGATCCCGCTCCTCATCCCGAGCCTGCGGAGGCCTCTGGGGCAGGGCGTAATCCAGCACGGACACCGACGGCATCTCCTGCGGGAGGAACACCGCCCTGGAGTCACAGGCTGGGACAGGGAGGAGGCTCCTTGTCCCCCCTTCCTCCTGCCGGCTCTCCACGTCCCACTGCGCTTCCCTGGGCTCCCCATGCGACGCTGGGCGTTCCCAGAGCGCACGTGACTGCCAAGAGCATCCCGCTTGGGATAACGGGGCGTGGGGTGGGAATTCTGGGTCACCTCCCAGCCCGGCAGAACCAGGAGAGGGTTGGGAGAGGGTTGGCCACGCAGCACTTCAAAGCCCGACTCTTAAGGAAACCACAACAACACGAAAATCCTCTGCCTCCAGGCACCGGCATTCCCAAATCCGGCTGGGAGCCCTGAAATCCCTCAGACATCACCAGGCATCCCAGATCAGCGACAGCTCCCCATCCCAGTCCTCCAGGGTCCGAGGGGGGACAAGAGGTGACGGCTACGAGGGTCCCCAACGAGCCACGGATGCAGCCAGAGGGAAGCGGGACACTCCACTATCCCAGGTACAGTTCATCCCACCCAGCTGGCTGCCACAGGGATTTGGGATCACCAGGGAAGAGCCCCCTGCCCTCAGCGCCCTACCTGAGCGAGGAGCGGTCCCCGGATGCGCCGCAGCACGGCCGAGCTGTCCCAGATGCTGGAATTCAGCCCTCCAGGCTGCTGGACAACACAAGGAGAGTCAGGACGGCGCTGTGGGATCCATCCCCACATCCCTCCGGATCCCCCAGCCCATTCCCACCTGCGGGGGATCCCTGGTGTGCACGGCCTGCATGATGGCCGGGTCCTCCAGCTCGCTGTCGATGACGAGCCGCGTCAGCCGCTCGGCCAGCGCGTCCTCGGGATCGCCCAGAACGTCCCCGTCATTCCCAACGGGGCCGTCCGGGTCCCGGCTCGACCCGGCCCTGTCCTCCAGCTCCGCCAGCCGCTCATGGGCCTCCTGCCAGTCGTCATCTGCCAGGAGGGACACAGGGAGAGGGATGCAGGGCGGGGGGGATCTGGGGGGTCAGGGAGATCTGGGGGGGACACTCGGGCTCTCACCGACGGCCCCAGCGCCGAAGGTGTCATCGTTGAACTGGTCGATGTCTTCATCCTCCTCCCCCAGGGCCTGGAAGGCGTCTTCATCCTCGTCCAGCGGGCAGTCCTCCAGGGACTGGGCCAGCCGGCAATGGGGTCAGCTCCCTTACACCTCCCTGATGAACCCCCAACCCATTATAC
>NW_008236980.1:290420-290749 GCF_000691975.1 Corvus brachyrhynchos | reverse complement strand
TGTCACCCCATCCACAGCCCCAGCAGTGTCCATCCAGCCCTGTCCCCAGCTGTATGCCATCCCCAGTCATGTCCCCCAGCCGCGTCTCCCCCAGCTGGGACCGCTGTCCCCAGTCACGACCCTCAGTCGTGTCCCCTAACTGCAGCCATGTCCTCAAGCTGTCCCCTATCCCTGCTCGTGTCCCCTGTCCCCCCGTCTGCCTCCTGTACCCGTAGCTGTGTCCCGTTCCCAGCTGTGTCCCCAGATGTGACCCTACCCACGGCCGAGCCGCGTCCCCTGAACCGCGCCACGTCCCCATCTGGGACCCGCATCCATAGCTGCGTCCCCCG
>NW_008236980.1:286510-290331 GCF_000691975.1 Corvus brachyrhynchos | reverse complement strand
CCGCCCCCCCCCCCCCCCCCGCCGCAGCCACACGTGGCAGGGAGGGGGTGACACGTCCTCACCGTGTGACCCCCGTGGGGGACCAGCTTCCTCATGGCCTCCGAGCCCACATCGTCCCCCACCTCTGCCACCCCCCGGGGGCTCCGGGGGCCACCCCCAGCTGCCGCCTCCGGCGGGTCCGGGTGTCCCAGGTGAAGGGGTGGCTCCACCTCGTCCCTCCCCTCGGCGCCTTCCTTGTGCCCGTCACTGGGGATTAGCGCAGGGACAGCCCCGGGCTTGGGGACAGGCACAGGGGACAGGGCCATCCGCCACCTCGCCTGGATGTAGGAGGCCTGGCCGAGCGGCGAGGACCGAGGGTGACACCCCCCATCCCTGCGCTGGGCGAGGACGGGGACCCCCCCGCGCCCCCCCAGCCCTTGGGGGCACCATGAAGGACCGGCTGGAGCAGCTCAAGGCGGTGAGGGACCCCCGGCGTGGCGAGGGGAGGACAGGGGACAGACACCCGTAGGGGGCCCCTCAGGAAAAGGGTGACACCGCGATGGGGGTCCTCGAGATCCCACCCCATGGTGGGTGAGGGCGTCACGGGGAGAGGGGACCCCAAAAACCAAGTCTGTGGCGGACGGGGACGTCATGGGGTGGATGTCACCGAGCCGCCCCACGGTGCGCGGGGGTGCCACGGGGATGGGGGGGCCCTCAGGCCCCATCCCATGGTGGGTTGGGGTCTCGGGGACACCCCAGTCCATGGTGGGCGGGGACACCGGGCGTGGGTGGCACCGAGACCCCACCCCGCGGTGCGTGGGGGTGTCTCGGGGGTCCCCCCATGGCAGCGGGGCGCCCCCGAGCCTCCCTCCAATGGGGGCGGCAGGTGGGAGGGACTGGGGGGGGTCATCCCCGTGCGGTTTGGGGGTACGGTGGGGGTTTTGGGGTGACGTGATGCCCCCAGCCAAATCCCGACCCCCCCACGCCGTGGGGTGCAATGGGGGGACACCAGGGGGTATGGGGGGGTGTCCGTCCTGCGGGGGGACGGCAGTGAGTTTGGGGTGCCCGCACCCCATCCTGCACCCCACACTTCCCCACGTTCCCGCCACCAGCGCTGCTTCCTTCTCCCTTTTTCCCGCTCCGCCGTGGGGCCCCACTTCCCCCCTGTCCCCCTCTGCTCCCCAGCATCGGCTCCCCATGGATTTGGGGCGTCCCAGCAGGCCCCCAACTCGCGGCCGGGCCCCCAGCCGTGGCAGGGAGGCTTGGCAGGGATTTACCGGGATTAGGGAGCCATCAGATAAAGCCCTCATGGGGGAGTGAAGGGCTTAATTTTATTTTTACTCCAGCAGCAGGAGGAGGGGGGTGGGGAGTCCCAACCTGGGGTCTGTCCCCCTCCCCAGGACACCCCAACCACACCCCCGGGGTGCTGGTGCGGCTGAGGGGGCGAGGGGAGGCAGAGGGGCCGGGACTGGGGTTTGGGGAGGGCTGGATTTGGGAGCGTGTGGGTGCGGGCCTGAGCACGACACTAGGGTGTGGGGCACCAGCCACCTTTGTGCCGCCCAGGGCTGCCCCAGACCTGCCGTGGGGCCACGGTTGAGGACATAAACCCTGTCCCATCCCCGTCCCATCGCTGTCCCTGTCCGCTCCCTCTGGCCAAGCCCAGCAATCCCTTAATTCCCGGCCTTGCTTGGCCAGATGTGAGCTGGGCTCGGCCCCCCCGGCTCTTCCCCGCTGCAGATGTCCCCTCCTGCGCCACCACATCCCCATGGCTACTCCCCCCGTGTTCCTGTCACCGCCGGGGGGGCCCCCGGGGGGCGCTGGCAGGGCACAGGGTCCCCCCCAAGCGCTGTGTCCCAACAGAAGCAGGATGCGGACGATGAGGAGGAGCTGGAGATCGCCGTGGACAACACGGCGTTCATGGATGAGTTCTTCTCGGAGGTGAGGGAGGGCTGGGAGCAGGGCTGGGGGGGGCAGGGCTGCCTCCTAACCCCCCTCCCAAAATCCTCCCAGATCGAGGAGACCCGGCAGAACATCGACAAGATCTCGGAGAACGTGGAGGAAGCCAAGAAGCTCTACAGCATCATCCTCTCAGCCCCCATCCCAGAGCAGAGTGAGTGTCCCCACACCATCCCCTGCTCACGGGGACCCTCCCTGGGGACATTCCCATGGTGGCTCACACCCGTGACCCCACAGAGACCAAAGATGACCTGGAGCAGCTGACGGCAGAGATCAAGAAAATGGCCAACAGCGTCCGTAACAAGCTGAAGAGTGAGTGGCCCTGTCCCTGCTGCCATGTCACGGGTGTCCCTGTCCCCCTGGGATGCTGGGATCACGGGGGCTGGCAGTGGGGAAGGTTCCTGAGGGGTTGGGGTCTGGCTCTCTCCAGGTATGGAGAGGAACATTGAGCAGGACGAGGCACGATCCTCCGCCGACCTCCGGATACGCAAGTCCCAGGTGAGCTCCCTTGCACATCTGGTATCCCCAGGTCCCACCCTGTCCCCCACGGTGACAAGGTGTCCCCAAGTCTCCCAACTCTATCCCCAGCAGCACCTTGTGATCCCAGGCTTCGAGTCCCTCTGCCCCGTCCCCAACACTCTGTGCTGTCCCCCCGTGCTGGGACGTGCCACATCCTGGGTCCCCTGGCTCTCACGCCACTGTCCCCTCTCCCAGCGCTTTGTCCTGTCCATCCTGGGATCAGGAACACGCCGTGCCCCGAGTGTCACTGGGCTGACTTCCCGTCCCCATCCCCAGCACCTCCTCTTGTCCCCTGGGCAGTGTCACACCTGTGTCCTCGCTCCTGTCCCCTGTGACAATGGGGACATGCCGTGCCTGGGGTGTTCCGTGTCCCCGTCCCCAGCACCGGGTCCAGTCCCCCTGGGGTGTCCCCATCCCCAAGTCCCTGTCCTCACGTCCCTGTCCGTGTCCCCAGCACTCGGTGCTGTCCCGCAAGTTCGTGGACGTCATGACCAAGTACAACGAGGCGCAGGTGGATTTCCGGGAGCGCAGCAAGGGCCGCATCCAGCGCCAGCTGGAAATCAGTGCGTGACCACGCCCCGCGGGAGGGGTGGGCGGGGCCTGGCAGCAAACCCCGCCCCTTCCATGACGTGGGTGGGGTCAATCCACCTAGACCCCACCCCTTGACCAAATTTGGTTCAGTGGGTGGGGCCAGACTCACAGAGCCCACCCCTTAACCCGAACTGGGCGGGGCCTGTTCCCACCCCTTCCCACGTGCCCGCAGCCGGCAAGAACACGACGGACGAGGAGCTGGAGGAGATGCTGGAGAGCGGGAATCCCTCCATCTTCACCTCGGGGGTGAGCCCTGACACGGGAGGGCGGGGCACACCAGGGGACACGGGGCGGGGGGTGTCACAGGGCCAGGCCTCCCCACTGACGTTGCCCTGTCCCTGCAGATCATGGACTCGCAGATCTCGAAGCAGGCGCTGAGCGAGATCGAGGGGCGGCACAAGGACATCGTGCGCCTGGAGAGCAGCATCAAGGAGCTCCACGACATGTTTGTGGACATCGCCATGCTGGTGGAGAACCAGGTACGGGGGGACACGCAGGGACCTGGCTGTGGGGACACGGGGACAAGCAGGGACCTGGCTATGGGGTCACAGGGACCTGCATGGGACCACGGAGTGGCCCAGGGACCTGCCCAGGGGGATCCAGGCGTGCAGCGATGTGGGGTGGGGTGGTGACCACTGCACGGAGACAATCCGGTGCCGGGGCCGGGCACGCCGGGTGGGTGGGTGCCAGCACCCCGGGGTGCTCTCAGTGTCCCCGCCCCCCGTCTCTGTGTCTCCCGGGTGCTCCGTAGGGAGCCCTGATCGACCGCATTGAGA
>NW_008236980.1:283178-286492 GCF_000691975.1 Corvus brachyrhynchos | reverse complement strand
GGGTGTTGGGGACGGGGCCGTGGCCGACACCAAAAAGGCTGTGAAGTACCAAAGCGAGGCCAGGAGGGTGAGACAGACCGACGGCCCCCGTGTCCCCTCCACAGCCCCCAGTGTCCCCTCTGTAACCCCCAGTGTCCCCCTCTGGCCCTCAGAGTGCCTTCACATCTCACAGTGTTCCCGGCACCTCCCCGTATCCTCCAGCAGCCCTGAGATCCCTTTATGTCCCTCAGTCACCTCCTGTCCCCCCTCAGCCACCCCTGATATCCCCCAGCTGACCCCAATAACTCCCACCTCCCCCCAGTGACCCCATGGGGGGCTGGCAGCTCTGTTCCTCTCTGTCCCACTGCCACCCCTGAGCCCCCTCCCACCCTCAGGTGTGATGAGCTGCTGAGGGCTCAGCCCCTCCTGCCCCATCCCCAGGGCTCTGCAGCACCTCTGGCTCTTCAGGGCCCCTTGGTGCCCTCGTGTCCCCCCCACATGGGACAGGTGTCATCAGCCCCGACTTGCCCCTGTCCCCCCAGAAGCTGCTGATTTTGGTGGCAGTGGCCGTGCTCTTGCTGGGGACAGTTGCCCTCATCATTGGACTCTCGGTGGGGCTGAACATGAAATAGCCCCTGGGGCGGGGGTCTGTAAGTGTTGGGGGGCAGGGGACCCCCACTGTGGGGACACGGAGCCCTGGGGCATCCCAGTGTCATCTCCTGCTTGGGGGGCTCCAGTGCTTTGGGATTTGGGGCTGTCACAGGGCTGGGGGTGGGGGGTTCTGGGCTCGGCAATCTCGGGTCTGCGGTGCTGGGGGTCTGCGTTTTTGGGGGTCTGCAGAGTTTGGGGGTCCATGGTGCTCTGGGGTCTGTGTTTTTTGGGGGTCTGCAGTGCTCGGGCGTCTGTGATGTTCAGGGGTCTCTGGTGCTCAGGGGTCTGCGCTGTTTGGGGTCCGCATTTTTTGGGGTCTGCAGTGCTTGAGGGTCTGTGTTGCTCGAGGCTCTGCGTTGCTTGCGGGTCCGTGTTGCTCAAGGCCCTGGATTTTGGCTCTTCGCCACATCCGCCATCCCTGCTCCCTCCTTCCCGCAGCAGTCCCAGTCCCCTTCCCCGCCGGCTCTTCCAGCTCCCCTTTCCCCCCTCCAGACGCTCCCGACCATCCCAGCGATGTCACCTCCCGGCGGGACCCTCCCCGGCACCGATCCTGGACCCCTCCTCTCCCTGCTTCTCCTGGACCTGCTGCTCCCAGCCCTCCGTGTCCCGGCTCCCGCCACGGGTTCCAGCACCGCCCGTCCTGCTGCTCCCTGGGATCTGCCCCCGCGTCCCCTCCAGCCACAGCCCTGGCAAGGGGGTGACAAGGACACAAATCCGAGGGCCGGACGCTCACCCACGCGGGCATCCCGCTGGAATGAGGGCGGGAATAGGAACAGGACACGGCGTTTGGTGGCACCAGCGTGGTTTGCTGTCACCGTGCTGTGACAGACGGAGCTGTCGGGGGTCCCCATCCCCTCTTGGCTTTGATATCCGGGTGGGAGGATGTGTTGATCATGGATATTTAATTCCCGTTGGAATAAAATCCTGCTGATCCCGCCCCGTGCCTCCTCTCCGTGCCGGTACCGGCAATGCCCAAAGCCACCGGCACTGCTCCGGTTCAGCTCCCGCTGTCCGGGGATTTGGGGGCTGGACCGGCCCCGTTTCCCGGTGCTGAAGGACACCCTCCCCAGCCCATTCCCTTCCCCTGTCCCCCTCCCCAGCCGTGTCCCTGCCTCACAGTCCCTGTCTCCCCGAGCAGAAGAAGATCCTGATCATGTTGTGCTGCATCATCCTCGCCATCATCCTGGCAGCCAGCATCGGGAGCATCTTCGCCTGAGCCCCCCGCCCGCTGCCCTCCAGGTGACAGGGACAGGGCTGGGGGTGGCACGGGGGGTCCCTGGTGCCCCCCAATGCCAGGGAGCGGGTTCGGGCTGCCACGCTGGGAAGGGACGGGGATGGTGCCACGTCCCCTTCCTGAGTGTCACCTCATCTTCCTCCCTGTCACAGGTGGCCTTTCCCCCCTCCTGCCCCCTGACTGGATGATCCATCGGAGAGACCCCGGCCATGCCCTGATCCCCGGAGCCCCGAGGACATCCCACGTGTCCCTGGAGGAGTGGAGCCCACCCGCCGCACTCCCCCCTCCCCTCCCAGCGCCAAGGTCCCCTCACTTCTCCTCCTCCTCCACTCAGGTGACAGTCGGTGGCCGCTGTGACAAGCAGCCCCTCCTCGGTGGCACGGAGCGGCCGGGGGGGCTGTGTCCCTCTCGGGGGGGGGGGACACAGGGCTCTGCCTTGCCGGGGCGGCCGGAGGAGCCTCTCCCTGTGCTTGGTGCTCCTTGGATGTGCAGCCACCCATGCTGGAGCCTTCCTCCTCAATAAAGAGCTCACCCACACTCTGCCTCGTGGCTCCAACCTGACCCGTGGATCCCTCAGGATGCTCCCAGCTCCAAACCCCACTTTGGGATAAAGATCCTCATCCCTCAAAGCCTGATCCATGTATCCCTCAGGACACTCCCAGCTCCCAAACCCACGCTAGGCTCTTGTGGAAGAGTTTAATTCCCAAAGGAATCCAATCCGGCCGCTCCTCACACCCTGTGCCTCAGGAAGAACTTGCCCCAGTAACGTCCCTTGAGCCGCAGGTCGTAGGGGCTCAGGTACTTCCTCATCCCCAACATGTTGGAGGCCACCACGCGCTCGAAAGTCCAGGGATTTTGGTTGTTGAGCCTCTTCTCCTCCTCTCCCCGCCGCATCTCCCGGAGGCTCTCCCGGCTGACTGGGATGGCCGGGAAGGGCAGTTTTTGGGCCACCTGGGCCAGGAAGGGCCTGACCTCCGCGAACTCGCAGCGCCCGCCCACCTCCACCACCAGCCTCCCGCTCTTCACCGCCGTCACGTAGTGCTCGATGGGGCCCTTCCCGCCGCCCATCCGGTGTCCCAGACTTTTCCGCGTCACCGACTTGTAGGGGGCGGGCACGCGCCACACGGCGAACATGGCCTTGGGGTCGATGCTGCGGCCGATGGTCAGGCGGATCATCTCGAAGTGGCCCCAGTGCAGGTACCCCCCGCCCAAAGCCTGCGGGGGGACAAGGGAGGGACGGTTCAGGCACACTCAGTGCACGGAGGGTCCCGTGTCCTGCCCGAGAACACGCGATCCCAGCCTCTGGAATGCTCCCCCTCGGTCCGTTCCCGCTCACCAGGATCCCGTACTGGCCCTGGGTGAAGTCGGTGGCCACCTGGGACGGGCCACGGATGTCACGGAGCCGCCGCGGCTCCCGGCGGCGCCTGGGCACCCCCGGCGCCCTGCCCCT
>NW_008236980.1:282199-282537 GCF_000691975.1 Corvus brachyrhynchos | reverse complement strand
CCCCCCCCGCACGGGGCGGGGGTCGCTGGCGGGGGGAGCCCCCCGAGGGTCCCGAAGGTCCCGCAGCGGCGTCAGGAGGTGCTGAAAGCGGCCTGGATGTGCTCCCAGCCTTTGTGCTGGGCTGGTGTATTGCTTTTACGGGGAGGGAGTTCATATTTGGATTCGGGATGGGTGACCCGCGGCCGTGACGTCACAAAAGGGGTGAGCGCCGGGGTGCCCCGGGGCTGTGACGTCACACAGGTGTCCCCGCCCGCAGCACTGTGACATCAGCGCGGTGTCTCCACAGGACACGTGCCACCAGCCCCGGCTCCCAGTGCGGCCACGATGGGACGTGGTGT
>NW_008236980.1:271314-272423 GCF_000691975.1 Corvus brachyrhynchos | reverse complement strand
TGCTGGAGCGCGGCCGCCTGCCCTGCTGCGCCTCCTCCAGCTCCTCCAGCTCCTCCGGGAGCCTCCGTCCTTCCCGGAGCCTCAGCGAGAGCTGCCGGACTCCGGATGGAGAGGACCCCGTGGACGGATCCTGCTGCTCCCTTGGAGCTGCGAGCGTGAGAAGGAACTGCTCGTCCTTGAGGATGCACGTGGCCAAGAAGAACCTGGAAGTCAAGCTGAGAGCCCAGCCCGTTCCAGTGAGGTGTTCCCAGGAGCAACTGGTGCAGCGGGGAGCGTCACCCCATTCCTCCGAGAGCCTGCCACGCTCCGAGAGCCTCAGCGGGAGCTGCCAGACTCCGGACGGAGACGATGCCAGGGCCTGCTCTCCGAGCTCCCTCGGATCCGCGGATATCAGCGGGACCCGCTCAGCCCTGAGGATCCACGTGGCCAAGAAGAGCCTGGAAGTCAAACTGGGAGCCCGGCCTGCTCCGGTGAAGAGTTCCCAGCAGCAAGTGGCGCAGCAGGAAGTGTCCCCGAGGCGCCGGTGCCCAGCGCACGGCTGCCAGGATCCTGCGGGGCTGCCAAGTGGGAACAACACCCCGTGCTCGGAGTCGGAGAAGATCCTCCAGAGGCAAAGGGAGTTGGAGTTCCCCCATCTCCGGGGAGCTCCTCTGAGACGGATGAGGCTCCTCTTGGCAGCTCAGATACTCCTGAGGATGCTCTGTTTTAAATAAATCAGCACTTCCCCAAAGAACTGGGCTGAGTCTGGGCTGGGACAGGGCCCCTTCCTTCCCAACAGCTGGCACGTGCTGGGTGTGGATCCGGGATGGGAATACTGTGGGTCACACATGCATGGTTTGGTTGCTATGGAGCAGGGCTCGCCCTCCTCAGGGACTCTGCAGTGTCCCATGGGACAGTCCCTGTTTCCCGCTGGGAAAGGTGGGACGGGCAGCCAGGATCAAATCCTTGGGAGATTCTGGAAACGAGCCCCAGGTGGGTGCAAGGGGCAGGCCCGCCCCACCCAGCTTCCCACTGGGAGACCGGCGGCCACCACCCTCCTCCCAGCTGTTAAAGCCGTGGCTGGGGAGGCTCTTACCTGTTTTCCCATCCCTATCCCGATGGAGGCTCCC
>NW_008236980.1:269678-271099 GCF_000691975.1 Corvus brachyrhynchos | reverse complement strand
CCCGGGTGGGTCCCTCCGCCCTGGGCATGGAGGGAAGGACTTTGGAGGTCCCCAAATCCCTGTCACAGCCGTGCTTGTGCTCTCCCTGCCAGCCTCTGTCGCGTGTGGCCGCATGTGGCTCCCGGTGCCGGCCGCTGTCCGGTGGGGAGCTGACCCTGAGGTGACCAGCGCTGACCGGGCTGGATACCACCTGGAGCACCCCCCTCCTGAGCTGCGGGACCACCCTGGAGGTGAGGAATGCGGAGACCGTGTGTCCCTGAAGGAGATGCGTGTAGGGTGGGGGTGAGGGGACCCTGCCAGCCCCAGGGGTTTTCTGGGGGCACTGAGCTGCTGACACCCCCAGCCCCAATTCCGCTCCTTTCTCCTGGACGGCATCCACCCCGGGAATGTTCTCCCCTTGGCCCGAGGGCTCGTGGCTCGTGGGGCAGGCCCTTCTCCCTCCCCGTGGGCTGTTCCTGCCCCAGGGAAATGAGGAGTTCCTCCTGGAGCGCTGGGCTCTGCGTCTCCCGTGCCCTGCGGACCCCATGCCGGCATCTCTCCGTGAGGGATTCCGAGCCGGGAGAATGTCTGGATCGAGATGGGGTACAGGGGTGTCCTCCATGAATTTTGGGGCGCAGGGCGGTATCATGTGCCCCCCTCAGTCCCCCTCGCTATTCCCTGATATCGGGTTTAATCCTCTGCCTGAAGCTCTCGGCTCCTTCTCCTTGGGGCTGGACGCCCTAAAAATGGGGAATGAAGCCAGTTTGGGGGGAAAGCGGATGGGATCGGTGCGGGGGATCCCCGCCGCTCCTCCCCTCCTGCAGCAGGGAGCAGACCCAGGAGGATATTCACGACCATCCCTGCCTGGGGAAGGACATCTGGGGAAAATTGTGCCTGGGGCAGTGCCCAGCTCCGCGTCCTGAGGGCCGCTCCCCCGCCCCGTCCGTGCCCCCGGCTCTGCGGGGGGGAGCCGCAGGAGCCTAATGGCCCTTGATGGATTTTTCTTCCAGGAATTCGCTGCGGGAGTGGTTTTTTTTCTTTTCTTTTCTCTCCTTTTATTTTTTTCTTTCCTTTCTGCGCTCCTGTAAACACGGCGCGGAGCTGGAAGGGGCGGCAATGAGGAGGGAGGGGGAAGCGCTTTTGGGGGAGCGCTGGCACCCCGATTTTCCTGAACTCCCTTGCCGGGTGGGTTTGGGATGAGCCGCTTTTCCCTACGGGAACACGGCGTCCTGAAGCCCTGCCCGGAATGGTGGGGGGACAACACTGGGAATCTCCCCCCACGCCGCGCGGCCCATGGAGCATCTCCCCGGCCCATGGAGCATCTCCCCGGCTCCTCGCAGCCTCACATCCCGCCCTGCCCGGCCTTTGGGGGGCTGTCCCCT
This sequence comes from Corvus brachyrhynchos, assembly GCF_000691975.1. Lineage (NCBI taxonomy): Eukaryota > Metazoa > Chordata > Aves > Passeriformes > Corvidae > Corvus > Corvus brachyrhynchos. Next base: position 269,738 of record NW_008236980.1, on the reverse strand, counting down.
CTGTCCCCCCGTGTCCCCCCGTGGGCTGGGCGGTGCCCCGGGGAGGGGTGGGGGGATGCC
>NW_008236980.1:264241-269658 GCF_000691975.1 Corvus brachyrhynchos | reverse complement strand
GGTCCCGGTGCCCCCCCCGCTCTCCTCATGCAGGGCATGGGGAGCCTCCGGCTGGGCAGCCGCGCCGTCATGTACACGGCAGAGACCCTCCCCAAGGGCAAGAACCGCGTCATGGGGGTGAGTTTGGGGGGGGAAACCCTTGGAAAATCCCCCCTCAGCCCATTCCCGGGGATTCCCGCTGATCCTTCAGGAGATGCTGTGTTTCTGAAGAGGCGCTGGGATTAAAGCATCCCCCCTATCCCCAGGGTGGCTTTGTGGGTGGGCGAGGGGGGGGATGAGTTGACCCCATTCCCACCCCTCCCGCGCTTCCAGACCATCCAGATCATGACGGGATTCCTGCACATCGGCTTCGGGATCGTCCTGACCACGCTCACCAACGTCTACACCTCCGTCTTCGTCATCGGAGAGATCCCCTTCCTGGGCGGCGTGTCGGTGCGTGCTGGGGGGCCGGGAAGGGATCCTGCTGGGAAGGGATTCCCACCGGGAAAGGATGTCTAGGGGGCTGGGATGCCCGCCAGGAAGGGAATCCCAGCAGGGAATGGTGCCCCTGGGGAAGGGAATCTCTCTGGGGAGGGATGCCAGCAGGTGGGATGCCCACTGGGAATGATGCACCTGCTGCTCCCAAGGCCTGGAAAACAAGAGCAGGGGCTGTCCCCTGTGCCCCGTTAGTGCCACCTCTGGGCAGGTTTGGGGTGCCCCCAGAGCCGGCTGAGCCCCCTCTCTCCCGCTGCAGTTCATCATCTCCGGCTGCCTCTCCATCGGCGCCGAGAAGAGCCCCACGGAATGTGCGGTGAGTTTTCCCGGGAGCACTTGAAGGGCAGCCAGACCATGAACGTCATCAGCGCCATCTTCGCGCTCCTGGGAATTGTGGCCTTCATCGTGGACCTCAACCTCAATGGGCTCTACCGCTCCAGCTTCAACTACTACAGCTATCTCGTCCTGGTAAAATCCCACCAGCCGGAATTCCTGCCCTCTGGAAGCCCCTGGCCTGCTCTCCAGCCCCCACGGGGTGCTGTGCCCTTTCCCAAACCCCCGTGGTGGGGTGGCGGTTTCTCCTCTGCCGGCATGACCTATTTTAGGCAGGTACCTCGGGAGATGACTCACCCCCTGGAAGCATCCATGAGCCATAAAAACGGCGGGATGGAGGGCTGGGAGGGAGACCTTGGAGCCAGGAATGCAGGGGGAGAGGAAGGGGGAGCCCCAGAATGCAGGCTGCCCTTGGTGGGATTCCCCCTCCGGGGCGTACTGATGGGGTTTTCCCCATCCTGGAGCTTGCAGGGAATGGGATTTCTATCGTACTGCTCATCTTCACCATCCTGGAATTCTGCATCGCCGTAGCCACCGCCAATTTCTGGTGCCGGGCCACGCGCCTCAGCTCCAACGAGGTAGGACTGGGGGGGCGGCAGGGATGGATCCCAAAAACCTCCTCCCCTGATCCCGGTGTCTCCCATAATCCCGGTGTGTTTCCCAGGCTATGCTGATTGTCCCCAGTGCCACCCGGGTGGATCTGGCCGTGCCACCGGCGGAGCTGCCTCAGCCTCCCAGCTACAGCGAGGTGATCCAAGGAATATCCTGGAGAGGAGCTGAATCGGGATTGGGATGGCTCCCGGGATGACAGCCCCCATCCCGCTGCCATCAGTGTCCCCTCCCTGGGAAAACATCCCACCCCAATCCCCAGGGAGCATCCCAGAGAACATCCACCTCTCTGCTCTGGGAATGGGGAGGAGATCCCAAACCCCCGGGGGTGGTGGGTGCTCGGGGAGAGAGGCAAGGGGGTCCCCCCAAATCCTGCCCCTTTTCCAAAACACCTCCCGGTCTCCTTGCAGCTGGCTGCTCCTGAAGTCTGACCCCGAGGACGTCGGAATGGGATCCTGCCTCTATCGCTCCCAAATCCCAGGGCTACGGCATCCTCCTCCCGCCGCACCGCCGGCCGGGATGCGCTGGTCCCCCTCCCAAAAGCCAGGGACACCCCCAGATTCCCTGTCCCTGTGCCCCTGGGCCTGCTCTGAGCGGCTCCACTTGCTGGCTGCTGTGGGAAGGGGCTTCTCCAGGGAGGAATCTTGGGTAATTCCTGCCTGTCAATCCCCGGTGGGATGCTGGGGTTTGCTCGCATCGGGGTTCAGGAATTCCCGGGGGTCTGGTGGCTTGGAGTGACCCCGATGTGTGCCGGGAGCCGGGCGGGTCACCGGAGCATCTACCTCGGCTTGTTCCCTGTTGGCTTTATTTTATCTTGGGAATAAACGCTCTCTCCGGGCTCGTGTCTCCTGAATTTGGGAATTTGCAGCATGGGAGCTTCCCCAGGCTTCTCACTTCCCCCTCAGAGAGTTGCTTTCTCTCAGGAAAGGGGCTCATCCCGCCTGATGTAGCGGCACCTGCCCTCTCCTGAGGGAATTCTGCCCCCTCCTGAACTCCTGGGACCTGCTTTCTCTTGTGAGAGAATTCTGCCCTCCAAACCCCGGGGGGAATTCTGCTCTCCTAAACCCCTGGCACCTGCTCCCAAGGGACTTTTGCTCCTCTAAACCCCCAGTGCCTGCTGCTCTCTTGAGGGAATTCTACCCTCAAAACCCTGGTACCTGCTCTCTCCTGAGGGAATTCCGCCCCTCAAAACCCCTTTCCTGAGGGAATTCCACCCTCCTAAACCCTGGTACGTGATTCTGAGGGAATTCCAGCCCCACAAACCCCTCAGCACTTGCTCTCCTGAGGGAATGCTGCTCCCCAAACCCCCTCTCCCCTGCCACATTCCAAGCAAGGTCCTGCTATATTTAGCTCCGCCAGACAGCGGCAGTGATGCCGGTGGTGCCAGCACATCCCGGTTCTTCCGCCACCGGAGAAGCTGCCCCGGGGCTGGGGCTGCTCCGTGGGGTGACACGGGGACACCAGTGCCATGTGCTCCCCATTCCCACAACCCTGGCTGAGGGGTGCTCCCAAACCTTATCCATGCAGCAATTCCCAAAAAAACCCTTCATTTTCAGGGAAGGTGAAGGACCCTGGGATCATTTTGAGCCAGACCAGGTTTGTCAGCTCCTGACAAGCTCGTTACAGGTCCATCCATAATTATCCCGCATCCATGGGAATGCTGGAGGATTTAACAAGGTCGTGATGAGCATCCAGCAGTTGCATCAAGTTATTTCAGGAGCATCCCAAGCTCGTGGAAATGGAAAGGTGGGATGGAGGTGAGGAAGGAGACCCCAGAGCTGACTTTCCAAGGGGTGGGAGCATCCTGGGGACTTCCCAGTGCCCTGTGAGGAGATCCCCTTAATTTCTGGGGATTGGGAATCCCAAATTTCCCCTCGAGTGCCAGAGTGGGATCAGTGACCTCCTCCTTGAACATTCCCTTAGGTTTTGGGGTGACTGAAGTGTTTTCCCTCTCCTTTCCCCGCTCCCTGATGATGCTCCAGCTGCTCAGCCAAAGCCTCATGGATTATTCACTCCCTGTCAGTTATTTCTGCTCCCGGCTCTGAAAAAATAATGAGCCCGATCAGTAGGAAAAGCCCTGGGGATTTTGGGGAGCGGGATGAACAGGCTGTCTCTGCTCAGCTCCGTGGCCACAACCCCATTACGGCTCCGGCTCCTCACCTGCACCTCCGGAGCATCCCGACTTCTCCTGGCTCCGTGGGGACCACGGCAAAGCCATCCCGCCTCCCATCCGAGTTCTGTGTTTTCCGGTGGGTTTTCCTGGGAAGGAGGCTGCTTCCTCCTCCTCCTCCTCCACTGGCACCAGGGTCTGTTTTCCCAGAGTATCCCAGTGTTTAGGTGCAGCTCTCCCTGAAAATGCTGGAGTAAGTATTGAAGGTTCCATGGAACTGTGGTGGTGGGGTTTTAACGTTTCTTTATATTTAGTGGGAATTTGTAGTCCTGGGGGAAAGTGGGGACTTCCAGGAGTTGGGAATAGCAGGTGCCAGGGATCACAAGAGTTTTGTGTCCCTGCTGGTGATGATCCCTAAGGAAAATCAAAACCCTTGGAGGAGCTGGAAGGGGGAACCGTGAGCTGGACAGGGGTGTCCCAATGGATCTTCCTCTTGGGAAGAGAAGGATCCAGGGAGACTCTTCCAGCAGCTAAAGGTGCCCCAGGAGAGCTGGAGAGGAATTTTGGGGAAGGGCCTGGAGTGCCAGGACAAGGGGGGATGGCTTCCCACTGCCAGAGGGCACGGATAGACGGGATATTGGGAAGGAATTCTTCCCTGTGAGGGTGGGGAGGCATTCCTGGAATGGATTTCCCAGGGAAGCTGTGGCTGCCCCATCCCTGGGAGGTGCTTAAGGTCCCATTCCACACTGGAACTTTTCTGCATCCTCAGGAGCTTTCCTGGGAACGAACGGATCAAAGGCTGGAATGTCACGTGCAGGGGTTGACGGACACATCTGGGACAGGGTTTGGGAACGATGGCACCGTGTCCCAAATGCCAGGTACGGATCCCCCCAGCAGGCAGAGATGCCCCCCCAAACCTCCCACCTGCTCCCAGCTCTGGATTCCCCAATCCAGGATGGACACTGGGGTGTTTAAAGCCAAAAAACCTGAATCCTCTCCCAGAAAACATTACTTTCTTCCTGGAATCGGTATGGAGAGAGCCCTGTGGGAAGCAGAAACACCTGGAAGCAAAGCAATATGTTGGCTTTTGGTATTTTTATGGGGATATAAAGTTTGTCCCAGGAAGCAGCAACTTTCTGTGGCAAGCTTTTCTCCATCGTAATCTGTTTTTCTTAGGAAAAAAAAACCTCACGGATTTTGGGGTTGGAAAAAGCATTTGGGTTCCACCAGGGCTCGTAAAGTTTGTCCTGTGCTGGTGGGAGGGAATTTGGGAGGGTCTCCTGATCCCCCCCTCCCCCCACCGCAGCAGCCAGCCAGGCTTCATCCAAAGCTTGTCCTAAAAAATGGGAAAATGAATGTTAAAATCCAAGGAATGTGTTGCATCCATCTCCAAAGCCAAGAATTCCTGCAAAGAAAAGGTTGGAAAGCTCCACCGCCCAGCCTTGCCGCTTCCCTGCATCTGCTTCAAAGCTTCACCTCCTCTGGAATCCCCTTCCAAAACAAATCCCGACATCCCACCTTGGGCTCCTGCCATCCCCAGCTGGACCTGGCTTGATTTAGGAAGGGGGAAAGCGCTTTTTCCATGGATAACTCGCTCGGAAAGTTGGGGTTTTGGGGGCTGGGGGCAGCCACGGCTGTTTCTGGCTGCAAGGCTGGAACTTCAGGAATGCTGTAGGAATGTGGAAAGGCGGATTTGGGAGGAAATCCACCGTGCAGGGTGGTTTTGGCTGGGAATGTGAGCCGTGGATAACGGCGGAGGATGCCCCGGCTGCCTAAAGGCTAAGGAGGGGATCCCGGAATTTCCACGGGGGCTCAAGTGTTCCTTCCTGGGGCTGGAATGAGATCCCTGGGATTGTTAGGATTGGAGTGTGGAGAGGGAGGAGGGACCACC
>NW_008236980.1:261257-264224 GCF_000691975.1 Corvus brachyrhynchos | reverse complement strand
GAGGCATCAGGAACGTGATGAAGAGGCTGAATCCCGTCCATGTCCGTGTTTTTCCTGGAAAGCCGTGCCGCCAGATGCAGCCCTTTACAAGGCCAAGCGCTCGCTTCCATCGGGGATGCAGGATGGAGGAATGCCATCGGAGCCGGGATGGAGACCAGGGTCGCTGCTCTTTGCTTTCCAGGTCTGTTCTTCCAGCTCTTTTTTCGGGATGTGATTTCAGCCACTTTGGAGGGGGTGTCCCGTTCCCTGGTGGGCGGGAGCACGGGGAGGGCACGGAATCCTGGAATGGTTTGGGATGGAAGGGACCTTAAGGATCATCCAGCTCCACCCCTCTGCCATGGGCAGGGACACCTCCCACTAGTCCAGCTTGTTCCAAGCCTCATCCAAGCAGGGCTGGAAGCATATCCCGAGCTCTGGAAGCGCGGTGCTTCCAAACCCGGCCTCTCAGCTCCCTCTAGAGCCAGAGAGAAGGAAAAAACACTTCCAAAAGTTGCCCCACCTGGTCCTGAAATCCTCGGCTGGACGGTCCTGTCCTTTCCCAGGCAGAGAGAGAGGTGTTGGGGTGATGCCAGAATCCCGGCCCTAAAAATTCCTGTTTCACCAAGGAATTCCTACCCTGCATACATCAGACATCCAGGAAAATTGAGGAGGCCCTCCAGGTCGGCACGGGGTATCCCAACCCTCCTGGAGAAAAGGCCACGGCCATTTTCTGGGAGGAAGGAGGGATGGAGGCAGGAAGGGGCCTCCGAATCCCCCGGGATGCCTTCACCATGTGTGGTGGCTCCATTCCCAGCCCGAGCTCCCACTTCCCATGGTAAGTAATGGTATCTCCTTTCCCTTTGGCTCCTGATGGAGCTGGCCACGGATCCCTGGATCCCTCCTGTGCGTCCTCACTGGGGACAAATCCACAGGGATGGAGGAGGGAGAATTCCCAGAAATGGCAATAAAGGAGCTTCCTTTATGACGGGGTTTATGAAGTTTCCCGTCTCCATCAGTGTTTTTCCCAGGAAGTGGGCAGGGTTAGGTTGTGAACACCTTGTTAGGTGCTGGGCTAATTGCAGGGGTGATTCCCAAGCAAAGCCTCCACAATTTGGGATGGCAAGGACTCACTCAACGCTGGGAAAAAGGGGCTCTGGGAGCATCCCGAGGGAAAAATATCCAACCCTTCCCAAGGCTGCAGAGCCCTGAGAGGGGTTCCTTTGTCCCTCCCTCCCTCTTCCCGTGCAGGATTTTGGGAGCCTCCGTTGGCAAAGCTGCCTTGTTGAGCAAGAGGGGCCTGACGAGAATTCCATGAGCGCGCTTCCCGCAAGGAGCAAAGGGCAGCGGGAGCGTGTCCCTGCCTGGCCGGCGCCTCCCGGGGATTGCGGACAGTGAAGGGACTGTGGCGAGGAGGAGGAGGAGGAAGGCACCTGGGAAATTCCTTCAGCTTCCCGGGCTCATTCCCAGGCCATGGCAGCCACCACGGTGACCGATGCCGGCAGTGTGAGGATCATCACGGAGGTGATCCCGGCCACGGATCCCCGGGCGGCCCAGCTGGCCTCGGGCTCCCAGACGCCTGCGCCTGCCAGGACGTCATTCCAAACACAAGGCTTCCGGAGGGCTCATCCCAAGGTGTTGGGGGTGAGACACGGCCTTCCAGGGGCACAGCAGGGATTGGGGATCCGCAGGGGTTGTCTTGCTGGGTGGAGGGGATATTGGGACAGGTGCCCATCCCAGTCCCCTCCCGGCACTGTGACGTGGGATTGGGGTGGGATGCGTCTCACAGCAATGGGATTGGGATCCCTCTCCCTCATCCTTCCCCAGACCATCCATATCTTCACTGGAATCGTCCACATCTGCTTTGGGATCATCCTGACAGCGTCGGAGCACAGGAACCCTTCCCTCCCTGTGGCCAGTGGGATCCTCTTCTGGCTTGGGATCCTGGTAAGTTGGGATAAGGACATGGGAATCACAGGGAGTCCTGGTGGACTGGGGACAATATCCAGGTGTCCACTGACCCCCACCCCCCCCTCCCCCCCCCAACATTCTGGGGTGCTTGTGCATCCCTGAACCCCAATTCCCAGCTGAAGGGACACTGGGAAGGGTGCCTTGCTGCTGACACCAATTCCCGCTGTTTTCCAAGCAGCTCCTAGTCTCGGGCTCATTGCTGGTGGAAAGCGAAAGGAGAGACAGCCCCGTGCTGGTAAGATCCAGGCTGGGAGGAACAACGTCTCCCCCCATTCCTTATGTCCCTTCCAGCAGCTGCCGGGACCCCTCCACAGCCTGGATTCATCCCACGGGATCCACAGGCCAGTCTCCCCCTCAGGAAGTGCCCAGCTCTCCCACATGGAGGACGGGGGTTGGGGTCACTGTGGGATGAGGGGGATGGAAGGTCCAGGAGCCCCTCATGGCTTCTGGAATCACTGTGGGATGAGTGGGACAAAACTGGGCGCTTTCTCCAGGAGCTCTTTGATCCCAGTCTAATAATCCATGTGGGAAGCAGCCCTTCCCGGGGTCCGTGTCACCGGGTGCTTCCCGCAGATCAAGACCTGCTGCGTGGTCAACGTGGGCATTGTCCTGGGCACGCTGGTGGCCACTGGGATCCACGGCACGGCCGTCACCCGGCATGTGCCCGGCTGCGAGAACCCCAAACCCTTCCAGACCCGCCCGGAATGGTGCCTCAACACGCGCAGCAAGGTACGGACACCCAGGATTTCAAGGATCCAGGTCCTGTCCGGGTGGTGGATCCCGGGATATTCCCTCTCTCCTCCTTGCAGACCCTGAGCAACGCGCTGGATTCCACCTTCGTGCTCCTCGGCCTCCTGGAATTCTGCGTGGCCGTGGCGGTGCTGGCGTTTGGATACGACGCTGCCCGGCAGCACACATACACCCAGCTGGTGAGGGAGGCGGGGATCCCCGGGAATCCCTGCAAGTCCCTGGAATGCTGATCCACACCCTTCCTCCCTCCGCAGGGCCGCCCCAAGCCGG
>NW_008236980.1:246203-260319 GCF_000691975.1 Corvus brachyrhynchos | reverse complement strand
AAAGGAAGGAGAGGCAGGAGAGGAAGCTGGTCCGGGATCTGGCACGGCAGCTGGAGGAGGCGAAGCAGAGGGAGAAGGAGGTAACGCGGCTCGGGAGCTGGAGAATTCCCGCCTTTCCCAAGAACAATCCCATGTCTCTACCCTCATCCCGGCCGTCGGAGCTGTGGCAGAGCCCAGGGAAAAGGCAGCTGGGATGGAGAATTCCCTGTTCTGGTGCCAAATCCAGCCAGTGATGGTCACATGCTCCAAGTCACTGACTCGGAATAAACTCCCTGGGTCAGTTCCAGCCTCACCCAGCGTGGAAAAGCTGCTGGAATGACAGATTTCACGCTTGGGTGGGCACTGGAGCGGGGGTCGGTGCTGGCTGGAGTTTAATCCCGGAGGGAGGGATCTGTAGGGAATGTTTTGGTGCTGCTCCCACAGGAAAAGAAGCGGCGGCGGGAGGAAAACCTGAAGCGGCGCCTGGAAAACGAGCGGAAAGCCGAGATTGTCCAAGTGGTGAGTCCCTTCTCCCGGCTGGGAACAGCACTGGGAACACCCCACAACCTCCAGCCCCCACATGGATCAGCCTCTCATGTGCTCCAGTTCCTCTCCCTGTCTCCGTCTTTGGAGGATACTGGGAGGACTGGGAGATTCCCGGCAAAGCTGGGCACGCTGGGAGAGTGTTCCCTGTGTTCTCCCATGCTTGGGAACACCAGAACTGAGGGATAACGGGGTGGCAGAGCAAGGAAAACGTGGCGCTGGTGGGGATCTCTGTGGGAGAATCATGGCTTTTCCATCGGGAAGAGACCTGGGAGCTCGGGGTGGGTGTTCTGAAAGCCTCATGTGTGGGTGAGGATGGGGTTAGTTTTGGGATGAATCTGCTCCTATGTCCTGGATCCTTGGTGGTGGGAAGCTGGGAGCTATCCATGCCCATCCTGCCTCATTCCCAGCACTCTGCTCCATCCCCGGAAATGCTCCAGCACGGGGCTTGGAGCAACCTGCACTAGCGGAAGGTATCCCCTGCCCGTGGCCGGGGGCTGGAACTGGATCATCCTTAAGGTCCCTTCCAAGCCAAACCACTCCAGGATCCCATGATTTCATGAAATCCCCCCCCTTTTCCCATTTCCCAGATCCGGAACCCCCTGAAGCTCAAGCGGGCCAAGAAGAAGCAGCTGAGGCGGGTGGAAAAGCGGGATACGCTGGCCCTGCTCCAGAAGACGCCTGTGAGGCGAAGCAAGGCCACGGAATGAGGCGGGAATCGGGATCCTGCTCCTTTCCAGGGACTTTTCCTCGGCTCTGCCAGGACCTTCAATGTCAGACAAACAACAGGGCAGAGCTGGGGGGTTGTTATTCCCCAGGAACCAGCTGCTGGATCCCCCAGTCCCTGTGGGATCAGGATGTGGCCAGTGCCGGAGGCTGAAACAGAACTTTGCTTTCCCAAATTTGCCTTTTCCTCATAAAAATGAATAGGTACTGCGACAGATTCGCCTCTAGCGACTCCGGGGACCGGTGGCTCCAGCTGGGGCCTTCCCTAAGGCATTCCTAGGATCGGAGTGTGCCATGGCTCCTCATTCCCTGCAATTCTCCCTTCTCCAAAGAGGGAATTCCCGTTGGGAATGAGCCCTGGAGCCTGTCACCAAGGAAGGGGACAGGGTGTCACACACCCTCCTGTGAGAGGAAACACTGGGAATTCCAGCCCAATGGGGCTGGAAGTGGGAAATCCACATGGATTTCTTCACATTCCTGATTTTTCTTGGCCCGTGAACACCCCTCTCTGCATTCCTGGGGAGGGACATGGCTGGGAGCTGGGATGGGGCGACAAAGGGGGGCACCGGGTGGGAAATGGGGCTTCAGGAAGCAGTGGGAAGCTTTGGAATGGGAATGCCCTGGAGCTTCATCCTGGGGTGACAATTTGTGGGGGGGTTGGCCCACCCATGTCCGGGTTCAGGGGGTGCCGCAGGGAAGGCGGGGACAGGCAGGAATTTCGGGGTGCGGCCGATGCCGGCTGGGCACGGGGTCATGAGGCAGGAGGAGGGCTCTGCCCTCGCCATTCCCAGGTTAATGATTTCCAAGGAATCCTTGAGCCTCTCCCTGTGCAGAGCCCACGGCCCAAGCTGTTCCCAGCAGGGTAAAAGCAGGGGAAGCTCAGGGTTTCGGGGGCCGATTTCCTGGTGGGATGGATGTGGGAGAACCGTGTGTCTCCTCCCAGGGCGGGATTGGGGCCAACATTCCCGTTCCCAGCCTGCCGTGCCTGCACGGAGAGGAGGGAGCGGGGTGCACTTGGGATTTTGGGGCTTGGATCCACACCCCCGCTCCGGCCCCGGGGAGGAGGATATTGGGAGACGGGGCGGGGATGGTGGGTGCTGGGAATGCGGGGGCTGGGAAACACATGGAAAAGGGGGGTCCCGGCTGCCGGGTGAGCTTTGGAGCGGGGGTTTGGGGTCAGAGGGTGCGAGGTGGTAGGGAAGGAGGGGATATAGGGAAAAGGGAAGGAGGGACGGGGATCCCGGAAGGAGGGGACAAGGACCAGGAAAGAAGGGGCAGCGACCACGACGGGGTGGGGACACGGGAGGGAAGGATAGGGACAGGGAAGGAGGGATGCCAGCAGGACTACCTGGACCACAAAGCCCATCCTAGGGGTCCCCCGTGAGGATCCCTGGGGACAGTCCCCTGCCGCCAGCCCCCTCCTGGGCGTGGCAATCCCTGTGGGACACTCGGCGTGATTCCCGTTCCCAGGTGCACCATGGTGGAGGTGACAGTGACACCGCAGTCCTCGCTGGCCGACCGGCCGGTGCAGATCCGGGTGCGGGGACTGTCCCCATCCCAGCTTGTCACCCTCCGGGCATGGCTGAAGGACGAGCAGGGCGAGTGCTTCCAATCCCGCGCCTTTTTCCGTGCCGACGGAGCGGGAGAGGTGGATCCCGGGCTCCATGCCGCCCTGGGGGGCAGCTACTCCGGGGTCTGGCCCATGGGGCTCTTGTGGTTCCTGCAGCCCGACACCCTTTTCCGACGGCTGGTCAAGCGGGATGTGGCCGGCAGCCCCTTCCGCGTCCGGCTGGAGGTGTTTGATGGGCTCTCCCTGGCCCCGGATCCCAAGGAGCAGCCGCTGGCATCCTGCGAGGCCGAGCGCTGGTACGTGGGCCCCGGAGTGCAGCGGGTGCCCATCCGCGAGGGAAGGGTCCGCGGCGCCCTATTCCTGCCTCCTGGTGAGCATCGGGGAATTCCGGGATGTCAAAGCCTTGGGAGCCCTGGGATACCCAGCCACTATTCCCTTGGGATACTGAGGCTTGGGATCCCGGGGATGCCAAGCATCGGGACCCCTGGGGAACAACCTTGGGACTCCTGGGATGCTAAACCTTAGGATTCCTGGGTTGTCTGACAGTGGGACCCCTGGGATAATGGACATCAGGACCCCTGGGTGCCGATCCTTGGGATCCCAGATCTCAGGGTCTTGGGATGCCCAACCTTGGGACCCCCAGGATACTGAACCTTGGGATCCCCAGGATGCCCATCCTCAGGACCCCTGCAATACCCAACCTTGCACCCCCAAGATACTGAACCTTGTGGGCCCTGGGATGCCCAACCATGGAATCTCTGGGATGCAGGACAGCGCCGGTGGCTCCCCATCTCTGACATTCTCCCTGTCTTCCCACAGGTCCAGGCCCCTTCCCAGGGGTCATCGACCTGTTTGGGGGCGCAGGGGGGCTGATCGAGTTCCGGGCGGGGCTCTTGGCCAGCCGGGGCTTTGCCGTGCTGGCCCTCGCCTTCTTCGCCTACGATGACCTGCCCCGGGTCCTGGCCCAGCTGGACTTGGAATACTTTGAGGAAGCAGTGGAGCTGCTCCTCCAGCATCCCAAGGTGAGTCCTGGAGCGTGGAGAAGGGCACCTGTGAGCCAGGATGTGCTGGGGACTGGGGGCAACTTGGTGAGTGGGATGTCCAGGTGACCAGGGTTGTGTCCTGGGGTTGTCCCAAGCACCAGGAACGTCACAGGGACTGGGGATATCCCAGTGAATGGGATGTCCTGGTGACTGGAGCTATCCCATGAGGCCATCCTTTTCCTGGCACCAGGGATGTCCCAGTAAATTTATTATCCCTGTGTGTTATCCCAGCTGCCTCCGTTTCCTCTCGCTTCAGGTCCGAGGACCTGGCCTGGGCGTGGTGGGCGTCTCCAAAGGCGCAGAGGTGGCCTTGGCCATGGCTGCCTTCCTGCCGCAGGTGGCGGCCACGGTGTGGATCAACGGCACGGCCTTCCTGCACGGAAACCCGCTGGTCTACAAGGAGCTCCGCATCCCTCCCATCCCCTACTACACCGAGCGCGTCCTGTTCACCGAGCTGGGAGCCATGGACAACTCGGCCATCTTCGCCGACCCCCGCGATCCCGCCTACTGTGCCTCGGCCATCCCGGTGGAGAAGATCCGGGGAAAGGTCCTCTTTGTGGTGGGAGAGGCCGACCGCAGCTTCAACAGCAAGCTCTTCGCCGAGCTGGCCCTGGCGCGGATGCCACCGGAGAGCGGCCGGATCCTGTCCTATCCCGGCGCCGGGCACCTGATTGAGCCCCCCGGATCCCCCCTGTGCAGCAACTCCAGCATCCGGGGCACCCCGAGGCCGGTGGCGTGGGGGGGAGAGCCCCAGCCCCATGCCCGGGCCCAGGAGGATTCCTGGCAGGAGATCCTGCAGTTCTTGGAGCTCCAGCTGGGATCGGTTGCTGCCATGAAGTTGTGAGGGGTGAGGAAAAGGGGGTCGGTGTCACCGGGATTGTCACTGTGGGGAATAAAGTGTCACTGGAGGCTGCTGCCTGTGCTCCTGGGGGACAAAGGCTGCACAGATCTGGGAGGTGTTTGGGAGATTCACTGGAGATACTTGGGAGGTGCTTGGGAGATACACTGGAGGTGCTTGGGAGATACATTATCTGGACACATATACATATGCGTTGGATACATACAGGATATATATTGGACACATGGGATATGTGTTGGATATGTATCAGATATATATTGGACATGTATGTATAGGATATATATATTGGATACCTGTGGAACATATATAGGATACAGCTGAGACACATATTGGACATATATGGGGCGCATATAGAACATCTGGTGGCCATGTATTGGCCCAGCTGTGTCTCTGGGGACGTACCATTCTCTCTGCAGCTGCCCCTGCTTCCCGAGGAGGTTTGAGGGAATCACATCCAGCCCCCGGCTCCTCACGCCTTCCCACCGGGATCCCTGTGCCCCTGGGAGCTGGTGTTACCCCATTCCCCCACCCAGGGCATGGGACAGGGAGTGGCTGTGACCAGCACTCCAGGAAGGGTGGGGAGGGGTTTAACCCACAGTAAAGATAAATCCCAGGAGGGAAACTTGGGGAAAGGGAGGCGGAGGGAATGCCCACGGAGGACTTTGGATTCCCTGTGGCACTGCCAGCAGGGCACAGCCAGGGTGCAGCAGGGATTTGGGATGACTGACTGATTCCCTCAGACATCACTGGAGCCATGCCACTGTGTCCCCAAGTCCCATGGCTGTCCCAGGAGTGGTGTGTCCAGATGTCACCGCTGTCCCTACCGGTTCTGGGGTGTGGGCACACACCAGCCTTCTCCTTTGCCCCTGGATAACTTGATCCAGCTGGGCATCCCGCCCGGCACCAGCTCCGTTCCCTGTTCACCGGGACAGAGTCTCCAAGTGTGGGATAAGCTTGGTTTGTCCCTGGTCACCGTGACACAGCCACGGGAGGTAACCACAGGGCCGGGGCACCAAGGTCACCAGCGGCACGGGAGCGAGGAGCCCTGGGCAGAGCTCATCCCACGGGATCAGCTGATCCTGATCCCCCCCCGCATCCCAGCCATCCGGATATAAATCCACACTGCAGAGCCCCGTGCTTTGGCTGTGCCACCACCATGGGACAGAGCTACTCCTTCCTCCTGCTCCTCTTCCTTCTGTCCCCGTGGCCCAGAGCCACCGTGGCACTCCTTCAGTACCGCTACGACTGCGGAGAGTTGGGAATGCAGCTCCTGGTCTTCCCGTCCCACGGCCGCACCGTCCGCTTCACGGTCCTGGGTGAGTGGGGGGACTCCCTGGGTCCCCTTGGGGTGCTGGATTCCCTGGGATTCCCCTAAAACCAGAGTGTTCCATGGTGGTGGGATCCCAATGGGATGAGCCCAACCTGGATGTGTCACTTCCCTGTGTCCACGGTGTCCCCCCAGACGAGTTTGGCTCCCGCTTTGATGTGGCCAACTGCTCCATCTGCCTCCACTGGCTGAATTCCAGGGAGGACGGCTCCGTCATCTTCTCCTCCGGCTACAAGGGCTGCCACGTGCTGTTCAAGGTGACGCTGCTGTCCCGTCTGCGGTCCCCTCCAGCGGGATGGGGGTGACTGTCCCTCGTGTCCCCCCCACAGGAGAACCGCTACATCCTGCGGGTGCAGCTGGAGGAGCTGCTGTCCAGCGGGATCCCAGTCACCTCCTACGAGGTCAACATGACCTGCCCCAAGCCAGGTGGCTCTGAGATGATCCCAAATGGAAACCGGGAGCGGGGCCGGGACAACGGAGTCCTGATCTCCCACACTGGCCTCCTGCACCGCATTTCCGAGTCCTCCCTCACCCGCGCGGAATCCCAGCTCTCATCCCGAGATCACTTGGAGCAGGTTCACACTGTGGGACAGCACCAGACCAATCCAGAGCTTCCCGGGATCTGGCACCATTCCAGTCCGGCTCACTCGGGGTTTCTGTCCCAGCCTAGTGGGGTTCGTCCCATCACCCAAATCCAGGGAAGCTTCATCCACCCGGGAGTGCAGCCCCCACAGCCCGGGGGGCAGAGCCAGCCAGGGATCCTTCGCCCAGTGCTTGTATCCCAAAACCATCCCAGTTTGGTGCATCCTGGGGGTCAGACCCAGCCGGGACACCTGCGTCCAGGCTTTGTATCCCATAACCAGCCTGGGATGCTGCATCCTGGGGGTCAAAACCAACCAGGGATTCGCCTGGGGTCAGTATCCCATAACCAGCCTGGCATGGTGCATCCTGGGGGTCAGAACCAGCCAGGGATTCGCCCGGGGTCAGTATCCCATAACCAGCCTGGCATGGTGCATCCTGGGGGTCAGAACCAACCAGGGATTCGCCCGGGGTCAGTATCCCATAACCAGCCTGGGATGGTGCATCCTGGGGGTCAGAACCAGCCAGGGATTCGCCCGGGGTCAGTATCCCATAACCAGCCTGGGATGGTGCATCCTGCAGGTCAGAACCAACCAGGGATTCGCCCGGGGTCAGTATCCCATAACCAGCCTGGGATGGTGCATCCTGCAGGTCAGAACCAACCAGGGATTCGCCCGGGGTCAGTATCCCATAACCAGCCTGGGATGGTGCATCCTGCAGGTCAGAACCAACCAGGGATTCGCCCGGGGTCAGTATCCCATAACCAGCCTGGCATGGTGCATCCTGGGGGTCAGAACCAACCAGGGATTCGTCCAGGGTTTGGATCCCAAAACCAGCCTGGGGGTCAAAACCAACCAGGGCAACTTCGTCCAGGGTTCGTATCCCAAAACCCTCCCAGGGGCCAAAACCAACCAGGGCTTCGCCCCGGGCTTGTATCCCACAGCCAGCCTGGCTTGATCCCCACTGGTGCCCAGACTCCAGCAGGATTCCTGCGCCCGGGAGCTCAGCCCCCAAACCAGCCGGGAATTTCTCGTCCCAGTCATCACTCCAACTCCCAAACCGGGCTCCAAGGCCATGCCGGGCTGCTCCATCCCGGCCATCCCAGCCCGGCTTTTGTGCGCCCAGGACTGCCGTCCTGGCCGGGTTTGTTCAGCCCTGGACTCCAGGCTCAGCCCCAGCTGGGCCTGGGACGCCCAGGGCTGCAGCCACAGCCTGGATTGCTGCATCCTGGGATTCACTCCCAGCCCACCCTGTTGCAGTCCACTGTGCTCTTCTACCCCTCAGCCGGGGCAGGTAAGGTGGGGAGATGGAATGGAGGGATACCGGGACAATGGGAAATGGCCTCAAGGTGCTTTTCCAACCTAGATTCCATGCTGTGCCCCCTCTCTGCTTCCCTGCAGGCATGCAGCTGACACGGGAGCAGTGCCAGGTGCCGGTGGGCCGGATGGCGTGTGTGGCTCCACAGGGACGGGATGGATGCCTGCAGGCCGGATGCTGCTATGACGACATGGACCGTGCCACCCCCTGCTATTACGGGAATACCGGTAGGACACCCGGAGGCACATCCCAAAATCTCTCCCCGGTGCCGGGAGAGGGTGCTCGGGGGTGACGGAGCCTCTCCGTGGTGTCGCAGCCACTGTGCAGTGCCTGCTGGAGGGACACTTCGTCCTGGTGGTCCCGCGGGGAATGGTGGCCCCGCCATACAACCTGGACAGCGTGCGGCTGGCCAGCAGCCAGGCGGGGTGTGAGCCCCTCCACATGTCCGAGGCCTTCGTCATGTTCCGCTTCCCGGTCACCCACTGCGGCACCACCGTCCAGGTAGGGTGGGAAAACCCCAGGCACAGCCCAAGGTGGGAATGGTGGGGTCCCTTCAGGATAGAAGTGGCCTCCAGGATGCTCCCAGTCCCACATTTCCCCCTCCAAAACTTCAGGATAAAGAGCTCACCCACAAGCTGCCTCCTGCCTCAGATCCTGATCCATGTATCTCTCAGGATGTTTCCCTTTCCCGTTCCCGTGTTCCCCGCACAGGTGATCGAGGACAGGCTGATCTATGAGAACCAGCTGATCTCCACCATCGACATCCAGGGATCCCCCCGCGGCTCCATCACCCGGGACAGCGTCTACATGTAAGTGAAAATCCAGGCAGAGAGCCCGGAGTCCCCCTTGGATTCACCCACTCCTCGCTCCTGCCACGTCCTTGGTGGTGTCCCCACAATTCGGGCTGAGGGGGCTGATGGAGGATTTGGGAGCCTCCCACTTTTCTCTCCCTCTTTTCCCCAGTCTCCGAGCTCGGTGCATCTACAACGCCAGTGACCTCCTTCCCTTGGGAGTGGAGGTGGCCGTGCCCCCCACGGCCGCCCCCCTGGCCATGCCAGGCCCGCTGGGGCTCCAGCTGCGGATCGCCACCGGTCAGTGCTCCCTACCCCACTCCCCATCCCACTCCCCATCCCGCTCAACCCCTCCCAACATTCCTGCAGATGAATCCTACAGCTCCTACCACCCTGTGGGCGACTTCCCCCTGGTGAGGGTGCTCCGGGACCCCATTTACGTGGAAGTCCGGCTGCTCCAGAAGACGGATCCCAATCTGGTGCTGGTGCTGCACCACTGCTGGGCCTCCCCCGGCTCCCACGCCACATCCCAGCCCCAGTGGCCCATCCTGGTGGAGGGGTGAGTGGAAAAGGACGGGAAGATGGAACTGGGGGGGGGGAAGATCACTGTGCTGACACAGTGTCCTCATTTCCTGCCCAGGTGTCCCTTCCAAGGGGACAACTACAGGACGCGGCTGATTCCAGTGGGTCCGGCCTCTCCGGAGCTGCCCTTCCCGAGCCACTACCAGCGCTTTGTCATCTCCACCTTTGCCTTCGTGGAGACCTCCGGCATGGCTGTGCTGGAGGGGGAGGTGAGGGGGATCCCCCTAAATCCCTCATTGTTGGGAATCCCTCAGTGTTGGGAATCTCCCATCCCAACACCTACCCCTGCTCCCAGGGTGACACCCTTTTGAGAAGCTCACGCTGCTTTTGGGAGTACCTCAAGGTTTGGGGGCGCTTTGTGGGGGTCCCTTGAGGCTTGTGGGGACCCTTTTTGGGGATCCCCAGGTGACGCTGGCATTCCCGTGGCTCCCAGGTGTACATCTCCTGCAGCGCTTCCGTGTGCCACCTGGCCCAGCCGGAGCCCTGCCGGCCCTCCTGCCAGCTGGGAGTGCCCTCACGTGAGTCTGGGAGCCTCCAGGGGTTTGGGGGGGATCTCTGCATGTCCCCCTCTTCCCAAGCCAACCTGCTGCTCCCCACAGGAGCACGGAGGTCTCTGGGGGACAGGAGCACAGGTGACGGCATGGGGACAGTCACATCCCAGGGATGCGTCATCTTTCCCAACGTTCCCAAGGGAGGGGGAACTCAGCAGAGAGGCTGAGGGGTCAGTGCCTTCTGCTCCCTAAAAACCCTTTCATCCCAAAACCCCCTTCATCCCCTGAAGTTATCTCCTCCTCCTCTTCTTCCTGACAGCTCCTGCCTCTACCCCGATGCCGCTATCTCTGGGAAAGCTGGAAAAATAAACCAGTGCACAGCACGGCTCTAAGGGTGGTTTGTCCTTAGGAGGGGGGAAAAAGGGTCCCTCATCCCCATTCCCCAACTGGAAGCAGCCACAGCCTCCCAAATCCCACCCTGCTACACCCCAGCCCTTCACAGGAGCCTCTTCCAGGTGGGATGACAGGGAATAATTCTTTATTTCCATACTGAAACTAAGTAACTGCTTACAAAACCTGCGCAGTGCTCCCTTCCCTCCCTCCTTCCACACATCCTGGCCTCAAACTTCCACCAGCACCGGGATTGGGGTTTTTTTGTCAAACCAGTTACAAGCACAAAACAATCTAAAGGCAGAAAACACACGGAATTGGGGAAAAAAACTAAACAATAAACTCATGGAGCCACGGGGAAGGCGATGTCTGACCTCCCCTGTGCCAACAGCTACAACAGAGGGGCTTAATCCCACTTGGATAATCCCACACGGATATTCCCACCCACCTCCCACCCCGAATCCCAAAAAAATGCCAGCCCCACTTCCAGGGCTACAGGCTGTAGAACTTGAGGCTCCGATCCATGCCTGTGGAAGCGATGAACTTGGCATGGTGGCCAAAGGCCACTCCCGTGGTCAGGCCGCTGTGCTCTGGGGACGGGAAACAATCCACAGTCACAATTCCGAGTGGATTTGTCCCATTCCCACCCCGGCCACTTCCATGATTCCCACAACCCCTCACCTGTGAAGTGGAGGATCTCCGTCCACTGCTTGCAGATGTAGATCTGGACGTCGGTCCCGCCCAGCGCCAGGTAGGTCCCGCTCTGGTCGAAAATCAGGGATTTCACCTGCGGAGAGGAAGCACAACGAGGCGTTGGGAAAGCTCCAAACAGCCTTTTTTTGGGATGCCACAACCCCTGGAGCAGAGAGGCCGTGCAGGGAGGGAAAAAGGGACATCGCACACCTCGAAGTTGTTATCCAGCTGCAACGTCTTGAAGTTCTTGAGCTTCCTCAAATCCCAGAGCTTGACCGAGGAGTCGTCGGCTGCCGTGGCCAGGTAGTATCCGTTCTCGGAAAAGGCGATGCTGGTGATGGGGCCCGAGTGTCCCGGGAAGTTGGCCACGTTGGTGCGTTCCTGGGGATAAGGTGGTCAGAGGGAATTGCGGCACTGGAATGCGCCATCGTTCCCAACTGACCTGTGTGGTCACGGTGCCACCAGCGGCTGCTCTGGAGCTGGAAGCTTGGGATTTTTGGAGAAAACTTCCAAAAATGTTCCTCAAAGTCCCGCTCCTTGGGACTGATCCCCAAACCACCCCCTGTTCCCGCACATTCCCATTAGCCCTCACCTTCAGATCCCAGATCTTGATTTGGGAATCCATTGTTCCCGTCCCAAAAATGAGCCCATCTGGGTGGAACTGGGCACAGGTGAGAGCTGTGGAGACAGCGGGAGACTCAGAGGCTTGGGAAGACTGGGAGGGCTGGGAAGACCCTCCAAAAGGGCTGGGGGAGATTTGGAAGGCTGGGAAGGCTCAAGAGGGTTGATGAGGTTGGAAGAGTTGGGGAGATTGGAAGGGTTGGGAAGACTCAGGAAGGTTGGGAAGGCTCCCCAGCCCCCCCCCCCCAAAAGGAGTTCCCATGAACTCCAGGAGCCAAGGGATCCCCAGGATGGGGATAATCAACTCCAGGCCTTACCACATCCAGAGCTCTCATCCGTCACCTTGGTGAGGACGCGGCCTGTCTGGATATCCGAGAAAGCCCAGTACTGGGAGAGAGGAAGAGTGTTGGATATGGAAGGGCTGGGAAGCAGAGGTGGGATCGGTGGGACGGGGAGGGATTCACCTGGTCATCCGAGGAGCTGAGCAGGTAATCACCCGTGGCGTGGAGGCTGAGCCCGGTCACGGAGCCCTCGTGGGCACGGACCACCTGGACACAGGAGGCGTTGGGAACGGACCAGATCCGGATCGTGGCGTCGGGAGAAGCCGAGAACACCAAGTCCTACAGCAGGACAACACGGGAAGGTTCACACGGGAAGAATTCAGCTCTCCCAGAGCTCCCAATGGGAGATTCCACCAAAGAACGATGCCGATATCCAAATTTGAGGCATCTTGGAAGTGAGGGAAGAGCCGGGCACACCTGGGATGGGTGGAAGACGACGCTGGTGACCTTCTTGGTGTGGCCCTTGAGCGTGGCCAGGATCTGCTCCGAGCTCTTGTCGAACACGATGACGTTTTTGTCGGCCCCACCTGGAAAACCGAGAGGGAAGCGCTGGGATGGGAGTGTGGGGCCAACCCACAAATCCCCTTCAAATTCCTGGTAACAAAGGGAAGGACACCCACTCCCAGGTGGGAAATCCCCAGGAAAGGTCCCTTACCAGTGAGGATCTTGTTGGTGTCGGAAGGACACAGATCCAAGGCAAGGATTCCCGGGATGCTGGCACTGTGCAGCCCCTGTGTGAGGGAGGAGCCCGCCACGTTAACGCCACCGGCTGGAAAACGCTCCCAGAGGGAATCGAGAAGGGATTCCCAGCTCCATGGGAAAAGTTTTCCAGTCCTTCCCCATCCAGGCACTCACCACGTGCGAGGCCACCTGCCGGTACTTGCTGAGTTCCTCCGGCTTCACCAGCTCCTCCGGGACCGTCTTGCCCCTCTGGAAAAAACAGGGATAAATGTCAGCCTTTGCTGGAGCATGGCACATCCCAGCTCCCATGGAATCCTTGGAGAAGGGCACTCACCTTCTTACGCTCCGTGGTCAGCACCGTCGCCTTGTCTTGGAGCTGGAAAACAAGCAGAGGGTGGGCACAGACCGGGAATTCTGCCAAGGAAAGGTGGCAAGAGGGACACATGGAAGATCCCCCCTTACCTTCTGGATGATCTCCGGGGTCATTCCCGCCAGCTCTCCCAGATCCATGGCCTCGCCAGCGCCCTGTGAGGTATGGAGAAACAGGGAATGCGGAGAGGGAATTGGGGCGCAACGAGTGGGAAAAGGGTTGGGAAGGAGCAGGCCAAGGGCCGGGATGGGGAGCAGGGACTCACGGCCACGTTGGGCTGCGCCGATGGCACCGCCTGGGGCACGATGAGCCCGGCCTGAGGCTTCAGCGTGGCCAGAGCTGCAAGGACACAACAAGTTTAAGGGGAAACCGGGATAAAGCACTTCCCAGCGCCCCTTCCCGGGACTGCCACGCGTCCCTGTCACCTTCTCTGGCGGCAGTGACCTCCTTGGTGAGGCGGGCGATGACCCTGCAGGCAGCATCGTGCTGGTACAGGGCGTGGGACAGCTCCTGGCGCGTGGTCTGCAGCTGCTGCCGCAGCGTGAAGCTGTGCAGCATCACGGCATCCTGCCGGGAAGCACCGGAGTCAGCCGGGGAACGCCGGGAGCCCAGCCCCGCGCCACGCCCCCCCGGCACTCACCCACTCGTCCTGCAGGGCTTTCAGGATGGCCGGGATGCTGGTGGCCGAGGGGGGTTTGGGGCGGATCGGGTGCGCGACTGGAAGAAGGGCGGGCACATCATCCATGGCCTCCATATCCCTCTGGATCCCCGCGCTCCCACCCCCTGCCTTTATCCCTCCCTTTCCCAACCTCCACAGCGGAGTTCGGCATCTCACGGCCACCCTCAGCAAACCCCAAAACACCTCGGGCGCCGCCACTCCCGACCCCGGAGCCGCTTCCTCCGGGAGTGCCGCTGTTCCCGGGAGCACCGTTCCCCTTTCCCATCCCGGCCCCGGCACCTTTGATGTCGATGAGCTGCTCCTCGGACAGGGGCTGGTTGTTCACGGGGTCGGTGCCGTTCTCCGCGATGTACTTCTCGATCAGCCGCCGCTCGTACACGTGGTTGGACACCGGCGACACGCACGGGTGCTCCGGGACCTCGTTGGAAACTGCGGGGTAAAACGGAGGGATGGGAGGGGACGGGAGCGGGGCTTCGGGAACGCCCTGCCCGGTGATCCCCCGGTGACCCCGGCTGTCCCCGCCCCGCAGACCGG
>NW_008236980.1:243316-245207 GCF_000691975.1 Corvus brachyrhynchos | reverse complement strand
GCTGGGGGGACCCCAAAACCAGCAGGGTTTCCGCCTCCCAGCACCCCCAGCTCTCCTTCTCCCCACAGATCCCAGGACCCAGGATGGGGAGTGCCGTGGGGCACCAGGCCCTGCTGGCCCTGCTACTGTGGATCCCGTTCCTCATGGCATCAGCGGGGGACGGAGGCAAGGATGGCCAGGAGGGGGTCCGGGGACACGCCGCCACCTCCGATGACCTGCTGCTCCGGCTGGGAAGATCTGCTTGGGACACCCTGGAAAACTGGGTGGGACCCCAGCCCCTGCGGATGGTGGCAGAGGTGGGATCCCGATTCCCAAACCTTCCCTGGAGTTCCTTGTGCAGGGACATGGGGCTCTACGCCCTCTTTTTCCACTCCCTTATCCCCATCTTTCCCCGCAGAGCCTCTCCGCTGTCCTCTGGATCGTTTCCTCCGGGATCTCGGCGGCCCTGACCACGCTCTGTGGGATCCTGGGGGATCTCCTGGCTGCTTTCAGCATCAATGGTGAGTGGGATTCACCCTGTGGGACAGCTCCCACCCCCATTCCCGGTTCCACTGCCACCACTGACTCCCAGATCCCATTCCCAGGCCACCAGCTGGTCCGAACAGTGGCGCTGGCTCCCGGAGAAGTACAGAGGGTGCTCCTGTGGGCAGTGGCCGCCCTGGTGGGATCCTGGGTGCTATCACAGCTCCGAGGCCTGCTGCTCCCGCTGCTCCGCGGGGTGAAGGTTTTCCTTTTCCTCGCAGCCTTCCTGCACGTGGCCACTTCCCAGGAGAGCCCCACAGCGCAGGCGGGAATGCTGCTGGGCCTGTGGGTGCTCTATGCTCTGCTGGGCAGCCTGGTGGCATCCCCGGATCCCAGCTCCCGGCTGGATGCAGCCGTGCGGAGCCTGGAGTGGAAGGTGGAGGAGCTGCGGCGGCGCCAGAAATTCGGGGGGCCCCGGAACCGAGAGGATTGAGTCCCCCTAAAGCTCTCCCAAAGCTTGGCTCCGTTATCCCAAGCATCCCAAGCATGTGTCCCCCCGCACCCCCTCCTCTGCTTCCCAGTTCTCCCAGGGGTCCTGGGAGCCCCCAGTCCCTCTGGGAGCACCCCAAAATCGGGGGCTGTGCCTCACCACAAGTGCCTTCACCCCAAAAGCCCCCACGAGCCTCAAATCCGGGAGAAGAGCTCCCATGTTCCCTGCTCGCCAGGAATGTTGTCCCAGCCCAGCTGGCTCGGGGTGCAGAGGGGATCCCATTCCCCATCCCGGGGCCTCTGCTCGTTTTAGGGTTCCCCCCACTGTCAGGTTTTGGGTTTTAAGCTGCTTTTTAAACGGTTTTGATAACGTGGTTTGGAATAAAGACGGATTTATCCGGCCCAGCCCCACTGCTTTCCCATGGGAAGGGGGTCAGGCTCAGAGCTGGCCCCCTCAGTCCATCTGGGGGTGGGAAAGGAGGAGGAGGAAGAGGAGGAGAAGGAGGGTGGTTTATCCATGCCAGGATCCCTTTGGCCTCTAGCTGTTCCTGCTGTGCTTCCTGCTCCCTCCATGCCCCTGGCCATGGATGTCCTCATCCTTCCCATGTCCCCAGTATCCCTGGTGGAACAGGGGGAAGAATTCCTACCCTCCTGCCCTGCTCCGGGGGTCTCTGTGTGGCCTGGGGTGTCCGGTGCTGGGTGGGGATGGGAATGGGGTGAGGAGCAGGGATAGGGATGGGGACGGGGAGTGGGATGGGGAATGGTGTGAGGATGAGGATGGGGAGGAGGGATGGGGCTAGAAAGGCGGATGAGGATGGGGCTGGGGAGCAGGGCTGCGAATGGGGAGCGGGGTGGGATGTGCCTCGGGCTGTGGAGCAGGAGCCGGAGCGCCGGGCACGGCCGGGCTTTAGGCCCCGGCGGGCCGGGGCGGGCCCGGGTG
>NW_008236980.1:242411-242934 GCF_000691975.1 Corvus brachyrhynchos | reverse complement strand
GAGGGGGTCCCCCGGGGAACATGGGATCCGCTGGGATGTCGAGGGGGGAGTCTCCCCGCAATCCCCACGGGAACCCGCCGCCCGAGGGACTCCCGTTCCCCCCGGATCCCGGGATCTGCCTCGCCTCTCCCCGCACACCTGATCGCCCAGGTGGGATCAGTTCCCGGCCGTGAGGAAGCGCTGCCCGGGCATCCGGGTGGGATCTGCTCCCGGTGATGAGGGATCCCTTTGATCTGGGCACCACGAGCCTGGATCCCACCCTGCAGGACGCGGTTCCAACCCTCTCCCCGTATTCCCGCAGGGAACAGCCAGGGCTGGGAGAACTTAGTGGCCCCTCCAGTCCTGACACAGGGATGGGGTGACCTCAGAATGGGGTGGCCCAGGAAAGGGGGTCACCCTGTGTGGTGCCACAAAGGCGGGCACGAAGACCCCCACTTGCCACCCCAGCGCACCCCCTTCCCGCTGTGTCCCTGTGGGATGTGGCACATCCTTGTCCTTGCAGTGAGGGGGGACGGGGACCCCC
>NW_008236980.1:237021-242236 GCF_000691975.1 Corvus brachyrhynchos | reverse complement strand
AACCGGGACCCCTGTGACCCCTGGGCCACCCCAGGGTGTCGCAGGCCCCGCCACCATCCCGGTGTCCTTGCAGGAGGTGCCCATGGAGAGCGCCCCTGGCTCAGCAGCCTGGGCCATCCGTGCCGTGTCCCTGGAGAGCTCCGTGTCCCCCGCCGAGCCCGTGGCCCGCGTCCTCTTCCATCTGCAGGGGCCTGACTGGATGCCCGGGAAGCGGGATCACGCCAGGGTCTGGGATCATCCCAAGGACTGGGATCACCCTGAGGTCCGGGACCACCCTGGGGGCCAGGGTCACCCCAGGGACTGGGATCATCCCAGGGAGCAGGACCACCCTGGGGTCCGTGATCACCCCAGGAACTGGGATCACCCTGGGGATCATGACCACCCCAGGGACCAGGACCACCCTGAGCAGCGGGACCACCATGGAGTCCAGGATCACTCCAAAGACCGGCACCACCCTGGTATCCACAATCACCCCAAGAACTGGGACCACCCCAAGGACCGGGACCACCCTGTGCAGCAATACCACCCTGAGAACTGGGATGCCCCAATGGATTGGGATCACTCCAGAGCTCGGGATCTCCCCTGCGTCACCCTCCATGCCCACCAGCGCGGGCGGGTGGCCCGGGGGACGTGTCACCTGCAGGTCAGTGCCACCCTGGGGACCTTGGGGACCCACAGCTCCCCCCCACCCTAATCCTGGGATCCCCTCTCTCCTCCAGGCCCCGCTGGGCGTGTGCGTAGTGGAGCTGGAGATTCCTCCACGCTGGTTCTCCCCTGGATCTCTCCATTCCCACCGGAGCCACCGGCGAGATTCCGACTCCATGGAGCCTCCGGAGCGCCCAGAACTGGCTGAGCTGCGCTACAGTGTGGGGGAGTGCGGGGACCGGGAGCGGGAGGCTCCCAGATTCCTGGGAATGCTGGAGCTGCGGCTGGGAGAGCCGGAGCGGCAGCAGGAGGTGCGGCTGGACGAGAAGGTGCTGCTGCGTGTCCCCAGTGTCCCCCTGCGGCCCGGGCAGCGCTTCACAGCCACCATTGCCCTGCGCCACAACTTCACCGCCGACAGCCTGACCCTGCGGTGAGAGCGGGGACAATGGGGACACCGGGACAGTGTGGGAATCTGTGTGACATTGTGTGGCAGTGTGTGGCATGGTGTGACTGTGAGTGACACTATGTGGCAGTCAGTGACATTGTGTGGCAGTGTGTGGCTGTGAGTGACACCGTGTGACTGTAAGTGACACTGTGTGGCTGTGTGTGACATTGCGTGGCAGTGTGTGGCAGTATGTGACACTATGTGACAACATTTGGCACCATGTGACACTGAGCGATATTGTGTGACAGCATCTGACAGTGTGTAACGCCATCAGACCCTGTGTGGCATTTTGTGACACTGTGTGACACTATTTGGCACCATCTCACAGTATCAGACACTGTGTGACACTGTGTGACTGTGAGTGACACTGTGTGACACCATCTGACAGGATCTGACACTGTGTGACACTGTGTGACTGTGAGTGACACTGTGGGGCACCGTCTGACACCATGTGACACCATCTGACACTGTGTGACACCATCTGACACTGTGTGACACTATGTGACACTATGTGACACTGTGTGACACTGTGTGACTGAGTGACACCGTGGGACACCGTGTGTCCCCACAGGATCAAGGCCAAGAAGGGCCTGCAGGTGGTCTCCGTGCGCCCTGCAATTCCCAGCGCCTGGAGCGCGCACCTGGAGCGTTCCCGTGGTCCCAAGCACTCCACGGCCGTGGTGATGTGCCGGCGGCTCGGGGACATGCCTGCCATCCCTGACAGCTCCAGGTAGGGAATATCCCAGTGCTCCCATCCCAGCGGGAATTGCGGGTTGCTCCACCCTGATTCCGGTGCGCTGCTGCAGGGTGTCTGAGCCGGCTGCGTTCCTGCACCTGGATGTGGCTGTGGAAAACGGGACAGGGGGACTGGCGCCAGCGCGGCCCCTCACGTGGCAGGTGGAGTATCCTGGCCAGGATCCTGAGGCGCAGAAGGACAAACTGGTCTGGGAAATCCAGGTG
Organism: Corvus brachyrhynchos; assembly: GCF_000691975.1. Classification (NCBI taxonomy): domain Eukaryota; kingdom Metazoa; phylum Chordata; class Aves; order Passeriformes; family Corvidae; genus Corvus; species Corvus brachyrhynchos. The sequence goes on along the minus strand of NW_008236980.1, from coordinate 240,186 downwards.
TCGGAGCGGGACATCCGCGCCCTCGTCCCGCTGGTGCAGGTGGGTGCCCCCATCCCGTTCTGGCCCTCCATCCCGTGGGAAGCGCCTGCTCATCCCGCTGTGCTTCCAGGAGCTGGAGATCCTGAACACGGCGCCGCTGACTGGGATCCCCCGCGTTATCCCGGTGAAATTGGTGGCTGTGGAAGCAGGGGGTGGAGTGTCCGAGCTCACGGATCCCGTGGGATGCGAATCCGCTGACAAGCAGGTGCTGCAGGTGAGTCCTGCTGTCCCCTCGTTATCCTGCCTCACCTGGGAGATTCCTATGGAATTCTATGTGCCCTTGCAGGTGTCGGATTCCTGTGACCTGGTGTTCGTGGGGGGCAAGGAGAGCCGGGGGGCGCGGGGGGCCCGCGTGGATTTCTGGGCGCGCCGGCTGCGGGCGGAGCTGAGCTTCTCCGTTTGGGCTCCGCTGCTCCCACTCCGTGTCCAGCTGGGAGATCCCGTCCTGGAGCAGCTCCGCGGCTGGAGACTGCCTGGGGGGCCTGACAGGTGAGGCCTGCGGAATGGGATGGTGGGAAAAAGGGGAGACAGGAATGGGGCGGAGAGCTGACATGTGGGGATGCATCGCTGAGTCCCCATGTACTCCTGTGTCCCGGGATTCCCATCACCCTTTCCTGGAATCCCTGTCACCCTGTGCCATGATCTTCTGCCCTGGGATCCCTGTTCCCCTGTCCTGAGACTCCTGTCACCCTGTCCTACAATCCCTGTTCCCCTGCCCCTTGGTGACACTTGTCACCCCATCCTGGGACTCTTGTCACCCTGTCCCGCTGTTCCCAGTGGCACGGTGGAGTCCGAGGACCCCGCAGAGGAGCCGGAGCGGCGGGCGCGGGGCTGCCGGCCCCAGTTCCAGCGCACGGGGCTCCGTGTCCTGGCGCACTTTGTGGCCCACCCTCTGGATGGTGGCCGTCACCTGTCCTACCTGCCTGGCCCCGAGTGGCTCCTGGATGTCACCCACCTGGTGGCCACCCGGACCCGTGTCCAGGACCCACGCGTGGCCTCGCTGGAAGAGGGGGCCGTGGTGGTGGGCCGGGAGCCCGGAGTAACCTCTGTGGAGGTAAAGGGGGTTGTTTGTGGGAATTTGGGGAGTCCTGGGAGGATCTGGTGGTGTGGAAAGGTTGCAGGGATGGAGTTGGGGGGCTGGGAATGATCCCAGAGGGAGCTGGGCAGGATACAGAGGGGGAGGGAACTGAGGGGCTGGGACAGGATGGGAAGGGGACACAGTGGCCGTGAGGAAGGTTGGGGGACTCACAACGTGCTTCCAGGTGCGCTCCCCGCTCTCCGACGCCATCCTGGGGGAGCAGACGCTGGTGGTGTCCGAGGAGAAGGTGACGGTGACAGAGCTCCGCGCCCAGGTGGTGGCCGGGCTCTCCTTATCCCTACGGACACAGCTGGATCATCCTGGCATGGTCACCGCCACCGTCCTGGGGACGCCCACCCTGCAGGTCCTGAAGCAGGTGAGATGGGTGGGGGATCCCCCCGGTGTCCCTGGTGTCCCCCAAACCTCTGCCATCCCACTTGTCATCCCGCCAGGAAGCCACGCTGTCCGTCTGGCTGTCCTTCTCCGACCGCACGCTGGCCCCGCTGGAGCTCTACGGGTGGCACGACGTGGCCTTGACCGTGACGTCCCTCGACCGCGCCATCGCCACTGTCAGGGGGCTGAGGGCGCCATGTCTGGGGAAGCGGTGACCGTGGGACAGAGGGACCCCGCGGGCGTGGGGCCGGCGGCCACCAAGCTCCAGGGGTCTTCCTCGGAGGAAGACGAGGAGGAAGGCTATGGACGCAACCGCGCCGGCATGGAAGAGGAGGAGGAGGAGGAGGAGGAGGAGATGGTGAAGGCTCCGGAGCGGGTGACCGACCTGGGGGCGCCATGTCTGGGGAAGCGGTGACCGTGGGACAGAGGGACCCCGCGGGCGTGGGGCCGGCGGCCACCAAGCTCCAGGGGTCTTCCTCGGAGGAAGACGAGGAGGAAGGCTATGGACGCAACCGCGCCGGCATGGAAGAGGAGGAGGAGGAGGAGGAGGAGGAGATGGTGAAGGCTCCGGAGCGGGTGACCGACCTGGAAATCGGGATGTATGTGCTCCTGGGAGTCTTCTGCCTCTGCATTTTCATCTTCCTCGTCAACTGCATCTTCTTCGTGCTCCGCTACCAGCAGAAGGAGCTGCCCGAGCCGGGTGGGGCCCCCTCGGCCCCACAACCCCACAACTGGGTCTGGCTGGGCACTGACCAGGAAGAGCTGAGCCGGCAGCTGGATCGGCAGCAGATGGATCGGCAGCAGCTGGATCGCCGGCAGCCAGAACCCCTGGCACCCCCGGGCCCCTCCTGCGGCTGCGGGAGTCCCCCGGGCTCCGGCGAGGACGGGGCTCCCCCCGGCTCCCCGGCTCCCGGAGCGCCGCCGCCCCGCAAGGAGGGATCGGCTCCGGGCGGCGGCCGCAGGAAGCGGGTGGAGTTTGTCACCTTCGGTCCCCCCCGCGTCCCCGAGGAGCCTCCCCCGGCCGCCCCCCACGTCCAGTCCATCCTGGTGGCCAGCGAGGACGACATCCGCTGGGTGTGCGAGGACATGGGGCTGCGGGATCCCGAGGAGCTCCGGAGCTACATGGAGAGGATCCGCGGCAGCTCCTGACCCCAAGGGGGCGACTCCCGGCCCCCCCCAATTCCCGGGCAAACCAGTAAGGGCCCGACCTCCTCCCCGTGCCGCGCTGGGGGGACACCGACCCCCCCTTCCCAGCGGGATGTGCCGGGGACCACTGGTGGCCTCCTGGGACCGCCCCGAGGCGCCCACAGAAGGTGAGGGGGAGGGGGGTCTCCCAGCCCCGTCCTTGCGGGATCCCGGCGGCACCGGGGAGGAATTTGGGATGCTCTTACTGCTTTGGGTCTCATTGCGACATGGTGTTCATAGTGGTGATGATGATGGTGGTGATGATTCCTGTGGTCTGATCCCGGGGAGGATCCCGTATCCCCCCCACCTTCACCCCGGCCACCCATCCGTTTTGTACACATTTTTTTACCGGGAACGCCCGGGAAGGGGCTGCCAGGGACTGGTATTTATGGAAAATTTTTAATTCTGACGTTGTTACAAAAATAAAGTATTTAAAAAAAAAAAATTGGCAGTCCCCTCCCCCCCCCCCC
>NW_008236980.1:234469-236998 GCF_000691975.1 Corvus brachyrhynchos | reverse complement strand
CACCCTGCCCCCGTGGCAGTGCCAGGCTCCCGGGAATGGGGACATGCCCTTGACCTTGGCTTCACGTGGGAGCTGGGCAGGGGATTGGATCCAGGACTGAGCCTGGCCCTGGCCCAGCCAGGGTCACCTTGGGATAAGGGATCTCCTTCCTCCCTCTCCTGCCATCCTCCTCCTCCACCTTTCCAGCCCCAACACCAGCCCCGACATTCCCAAATGTCCCCTCAGCAACTGGAATTGGCCAGCACATCTCTTTATTTAGGGGTGCCATGGGGATTCCCACTCTTCCAGCTTCCCAGTAAGTCCCACCAATCCCAAGACACCCTGGGTAATAGCAGGAGATCCCTCACCCCATCACCCTGCTCCCTGCTCCCCAAACCTTCCCAAAACCCTGCTGAGTTGGGATGACTGGGGTCCTGTCCTCCATTCCCAACACCCCGGGTCCCCAGGTGCCCTCACCCACGGTGGGGGATCAGCATCTCCTGGGATGCCCCACCTCCCACCCATGGAAATTCCAACCTTATCCCTCACATCATACTCCTGGAGGGTCCTGGGGTGGTCCTGGATGTGATGGAAGATGCTCCGGATGTGGAGGCGCAGGTAATGTTGACTCCAAAAATCAGGGAGAAGGGGAGAACTCCTGGCCCTTCTCCATCACCCCACTGATGTCCCACAGCTCAGGAGACCCCAAGCCCCCCTGCCACCAAATCCACAACCTGGAGGCTCAAATGAGCTGCAGATCAGGATGGCTCCAACAGATCCTTGTCCCCCGGGGTGGGAGCACCAGATCCACGAGGCTCCCGTGCCCCGGAGGGTCTGCGGGGTGCCCAAAACCCCATTTCCTCCCTGGCAGGGCAGGATGGAGCCACCCCATCACCCTCCTCCACCCTGCAGCACTGACTCGGCTTCCTGCCCTCCACCACAGTCCCAGAGCTGCCGGAGCGAGGGGACACGGCCAAGCCATGTCCCCGAGCTGCTGAGACAGGGACCCCCCCGAATCCCAGATCCCTGAATCCCATGGGGCTGCCCTGCTGATGGGATGGGGGGGCTCTGCCTGCTCTTGGTGGCTCTTTCTGCCGTGGCACCTGCACGAGGTACGTCACCGTCCCCATCCTGGCCCTTCCCGTCGCTCTCTTGGGACCTCGGGGTGGTGGAGCCGCTGATTTGGGGGTCAGGGACCTGCCACCTCCCTGGGATGGGGAGCACCAGGGGTCCTGGGGGGTCCCCGATGTGGGTGTCACGGGTGGAGGATGCTGCCCCCCAACCCACTGGGATGGAGGGAAAGGGATCCCCTACAAGGGTATCCCAAGGCTTGGGGATCCTCCTGAGGGTTAGGGCCCCCTTGGATCCCCCAAAAGCACCCTGGGAACCCCTAAAAGGGGACCCCAAGCCCTTAAAAGTGCTCTCAGAGCCATCCCACCTACAATCCCTGTGGGAATGGGGTGACACTCAGGGCCTGAAGCCCATCCTGTTTCTCATGTACCCTGTGGATGGTTTTGGGATGTGAGGCCTCCTGTCTCCCCCCCTATCCCAGCAGGATTTGGGATGGTTTGGCTGCCGAAATGGCTGCCAGGAGCTGCCTCGAGGCCTCCAATCGATGGGGGAACGGCCCTATCACCCCATTTCCGCCCTTCTCACGCCTCCGTCTCCACCTGGGGCAGCTCATTCCCACCTTCTCCCCTCATCCCTGACCTTTTCCTTGAGCATTTGAACTCCAATCCACACCCCACCAGCTCTGGTGGCTCTTCCCAGGATTCCTACCCAAGCAGCCCCCTGGATGCTGCACTTCCGGGGGTGAATCCTTCCCCCTGGAGGAGCCAAATGGGGAATTTTTAGGGATAACTGGATCATCCACTCACCTGTGGCTCTGGAATGGGTGCAGGCAGGTGGGTACAGGCAGGTCCAGCCCCTCTGTGTCCGCAGGGATCAACCGGAAGGCGGGAACAACACGGATGCGGGATGACATCCCAAATTTCATCTCTTCCACTGGTGAGTCGTGTCCCAGTATTCCCACATTTAAGGCCAAATTCTCCCTGCAGATCCCACACCGGGATTTAGCCCTGGGAAACATCCTGGGGCACACAGGGATTGATTTTTGGGATGCAACAGCTCTGTGACCATGTTGCCAGAGCTTGGGGGGATTCCCACTGTGCCACTCACAGCTGGGAGAATCCTCTGGGCCATGTTTGGGTGGGATTGGGATGCACCCCTCCAAACTGGGAATCCTGGGGGGCTCAGCCCCTCATCCCTCTGCCCTTTCTCCCCCACAGAAACGACAGGAGCTCCCACTACTCCGACTAGGAACACCTCGGTGACACCAGGTGAGTGCGGGAGGGTGAGGGACATCCGTACGCCCACCTTTTGGGATTTTGGGATTTTTTGGGACAAAGCCAGCTCACCCTTCCCGGTGCATCTGCCAGGTCCCAGAGAGCTCCGGCGGGCGGGTGGCGGGAGCCGCTGCGAGGGCCGCGTGGAGCTGGAGCAGGAGGGGACGTGGGGGACAGTGTGTGACGACGGCTGGGACATTCCCGA
>NW_008236980.1:231631-234289 GCF_000691975.1 Corvus brachyrhynchos | reverse complement strand
CGGGGGCCGGGATGGATGCGCCGGCAGGGGGGAGGTGTTTTTCCGTGGCATTTGGAGCACGGTGTGTAACAGCACCTGGTATGAGCTGGAGGCCACGGTGCTGTGCCGGACGCTGGGATGCGGGAACGCGCTCCAGCGGCCCTCCTTTGGACACACGCTTCCCGGGAAGATGGTGTACCTGTGCGGGAGCCTGCAGCCCTCGCTGGCACAGTGCCGCTGGGCCTTCAATAAATCCGCTCCGTGCTACCAATCCTGGGCAGCCGGGGTCATCTGCAACGGTACGGGATCGGGATCCTTCCCGCTGGGATGTGAGGCACGGCCTGGGTCCCGCCCTCTCCCAAGCATCCCTTTCCTGCCCCCGCCTTTTCCAGGCTCCCAGGGTTTGGAGACGCCGACGCCCACGGCTGAGGTGACGCCCGGGAACGTCACGGTCCGGCACGGTGAGTGTCCGAGCCCCCGGCGGCCGTTCCCTGGGATCAGGGGGAAATTCCATAGGGGAAAGATTTATGTGGGATGAGCTGTGTCCGTTCTCTGTCCCAGCCGAGGAGGGGACCCCAGCCTTGGGGACACCAGCCCTGGACAGTCCCCTCTTTGTCCTGTGCCTGGTGCTGGCGGCGCTGCTCCTGCTCTCCGTGCTGGCCTTTTCCGCCGCCCTGCTGAGGCTGAGGAAGAGGAGCGGTAAGGAATTCTGGATCCGGTCACTGGAACTGGGACACAGTCCCCACTTTTTGGGCTCAGCTCAGCCATGGAGTGGGTGCATCCCCTTGTCCCCACAGCCATGTCCTCCTTGGGAATACCCATGCCAGTCCTGGGGACCCACAGATCCCAGAGCCCCGACGCGACCTCCGGCATCCCCAAGGACTACAGGGAGACTCCCACCAGCCTTCCCAAAGGATCAGGTGGGTCTGGCAGGTCCCCCCGGGGCTGTGGAGCAGGAGGTCCCGGCTGGTGACAGATGCCACATCCCCTTGTCACCCCCCAGACCTGCTGGTCACAGCCATTTCCAAGGATTCTGATTCCGACTCGGAATATTATGAGTTCAGCAGCAAGCCTCCTGTCGCCCTCTCCACCTTCTACAGTGAGCATCCCACTTCCTCTGGGATCCCTGACACCCTGTCCTGGGATCCCTGTCACCCAGGATGTCCCCACCCCTCTCCCCTTCCTGCAGACTCCCTGCGCCGGCATCCCAGGGAGGATCTTCTCCCTCTGAGACACAGCCAGGACAGGATGGAGCCTTTCCCTGAGGATGGTAGGACACGAGGGGGCTCTATCCCATGGACGGGAGGGTGGCCACCCCCCGTTCCCATATCCTCGTTCCCACATTTGGTGTCCTTGTTCCCACAGAGCCGGCCAGGCCGAGCCCCGCCTTCCGTGGCTCCTCCAGCTCATCCTCCTCCTCATCCACGGAGCCCTGTTGGAATGGCAGTGTTCCCCCTCCATCCCAGGGCACCCACTGGGACCCGGCAGGCACCGGCCACGGCTACGGCGCAGGTGGGAAGGGTGGGAGTAGGGATGGGAGCAGGGATGGAGCAGGCATGGGGAGAGAGCCCAAGGATGGGAGCAAGGGACACAGAGACCACAGGGATGGGGAAGGAATGGGGGTTCAGGGATGGGACCAGGGATAGAGCGACCCCAAGGGTGGGGACAGGGATGGGTTCAACCTCGGTGAGGAAATGGGACCCCATGGAGTGGGAGCGGGGATGGGAAGTGCCAGTCAGTGACCCTGTTCCTCCCAGTTCCCCCAGTTCCCCCGGCAGCGCCCGCCCCAGTGCCCTCCCAGCCCTGGGCACCTGCGGCTCCGGCAGATCCCGATCCCGACGGCAGCTCCAGCACCTCCTCGGGGGAGTGGTACGAGAACGTACAGGAGACGGAGCCCCCCGGAGACCTCTCCTTACATCCTGGTGAGGATCCTGCGTGGAAGGGGGGACACAGGGAATTCCGGGAATTCCCCAATCCTCCTGAATGGCTCTGTCTCCGCAGGCTGGTTGGATCCATCCTGTCCCTCGGGGGAACACGTGGAGGATCCCGACTTTTCCGAGGGCAGCGACTACGACGACATCCAGGGCTCTGCCTACTGAGCCTGTCCCACCACTCCAGAGGCCAAATCTCCTGGAATTCTCCGGCTGTCTCCTCCGGAATTCTTCAACCATCTCCTCCGCGCTACCATTAAAAGCTCTTCCCACCATGTCCCTTATCCATAGGAGTGGCCACCACGTGCTCCCACTTGTCCACCAGGTGACCCAAGGATGGCCAAATATCCCATTCCCAACCCACGGGAGCAGGGAAGGGGGCGGCAGGGCCCTGATCCAGCTCCATAGCACCGGGGGTGGAAATTAAACCGCAGCAAGGGGGGACATGGATGTCCCTTGTGTCCCCCCAGAGCTTCCCTACCCCCCGCTGGGACAGTCCCCATCCCGGGAACACACTGTCCATAAATCCCATCCAGGGGGCTCCAGGGATGCTGGAAGGGACGACACCGAGGTGCCACCCCAAACCCACCGGATGGTGCCCTACAGGGGGTGGGATACAGCCCCCAAACCCTCCAGCATCTCCCAATCCATCCACATCCCAGCTTTGGGATTCGGGAGTGCTCCCGGCTGGGAGGGGGCACAGCACCCACCTGTCACCCTGGGTTGGGACCACCCTGCCCCCGGCCCT
>NW_008236980.1:228768-231020 GCF_000691975.1 Corvus brachyrhynchos | reverse complement strand
TCTCCTACTTGTTGGCAGGCTCCTCGCGGCAGGCAGCGTTGTCAGCGCTTCCCAGCGCCCCCCAAACTCCCCCCTGGGAAGAGATTCCAATCATCCCGAGCTGCTGGAGCTGCTGCCGCGGCACGCTCAGGATGCTGAGCTGGCTCGCAGCGCCCGAGGCAAGGCGGATGCTCAATCCGAGCCCAAATCCCATCCCTGGGATCTCACGGCCTCCAGAGGCAGTCACGGCTCTGAGGGAGCCCCGTATCCGTGGGGGTCACACCCCCTGGATAACAGGACCTTTCCTAGAGGTACCCTGGGATGTTTGGGGTGAATCCCAAATTTCAGGTTGATTTAGGGGGATTGAGGACCCTCCAGTGAGTCCTGCAGGAGCAGGCCTGGGAATTGCACCCCTTTTCCAGGGAATTTTCAAAGCCAAAGTGGGTGGGGGGCAGCTGCGGGACCCCCATGTGGGGTATCCCAACCGGGCCTGCTCCCACCAGGATCAGCAGGACCCCTGGGATAACCGGGCTGGGAACAAGTGGTGGCTACAGGGAGCACCCAGGTGCTGAGATCCTGCTCGAGGCTTGGGGACTGGAGCATCCATGGATGGTGGAGCAGGACGGGATGGGAAGTTCCATCCGTGTCTCCTTCCAGCAGGAACACCGCGGGGTCAGTGGAAAACAGCTGCCTCATTAGCATGCCTGACCTGGATTCGGAGCGATTAATTAGGGCACAATCAATCAACGCCTCTGCCCTCCCCAGCTCCTGCACCGCTGGTGCCCCATGGGCCCTTGCAGGGGTGTAGGGTGTCCCTGGAATGCCAGAACCCGGGATGTGCCTGGATAAAACCTTCCCCCATCCCATTCCTGGTGATTTAGGGGATGCCAGGATGGGCATCAACTCCTCTGCAGCCCCGGGGGGCTCGGGGTCCCCCAACTCTCCCTGGGCACTGGATATATTCACCACCTCCCTTTCCCAGAGCTGTGGACATCCTGGGATTTGGCGGGAGCTGCACCCCACAAGTTTCTCAGCCCTTTCCCCTCGTGCTTGGCGGGACCCGGGGAGGCAACGGAGCCTTCAAACGGGGCCCAGAGGTGACGTCAAAAAACCACAGAGGGAGGAAAAACAGCCGGTTCCTGCCCGGGCCCCCTCCCTCGCCTGCTCCCGGCCGGGCAGCGGAGGCGGCGGAGCCTCCGGAGCCCCCCGTGCCCCCCATCCCGCCACCGGAGCCCATGGCAACCCGGCTGCCCATCCTGTGCCTCCTGCTGGGAATGTGGGGTGAGTACCAGGCGCCCCAAACCTCGGCACAGCCCTCAAATCTCATGGCACAACCCCTCCCCCCGGTTTTCCCACTCCGGGCGGAATCGGCTCCGTGGAGTCACGGCTCCACCCTGGGTGAGCCACAGTGTGGGGCTCGGGGTGGGCAGCACCCTGGTGACCCCACACCCCCCTCCCCACACCACTCCGGGGGTCCCCAGGGTCCCCAAGATGGAGCCAGTGGTGCTGGGGGCAGCCAGGTGTCCCCCCCATCCTCATTCCCTGCCGGCTCCCGCCCTTCCCTCCGTCCACATGGCGCCGTTCCCGAACATTCCACCCAGGAGCGGGGCTAATTAGCCGTGATTAGCAGGTCCCTCCATCTTTTCTCAGCCCTAAGGATCCCGCAGCAGATGGACGGGGAGGCAGCAAATCTCCTTTCTCCCCCCCAGAAATCCCAGTTTTCCCACAAAATCCCCCTTTTCCCCAAAACAACCATCGATGGAGCTGCTGTCCCAAACTCGGGGTGCCCAGGGCGGGACGCGGGATTGACACCCCATTTCCGCTCCTTCCCACAGCCGTCCCTGACCGTGGAGCAGCCACCTGGATCCCTAGAGGTGAGAATTTGGGGAGCAGCCCCTCGGGAATGCCGCCCCGGCTCCGTGAGCATGGCGGGCGCTGGAGTTGCATCATCCGGAAGCGGAGCCGCGGGGTCCCAGCTCAGCCCCCCACCTTCCCTCGACCCCTCCACACTCCCATTCCTTGCGCTGCTTCCCAAGACCCCCACCAAGGGTTTTTCCATCATTCCCAGGGTGAAAAGCCGCCGGGGAAGGGAAGGAAAGCCCCTGATGATGGTGTTTTCCCGGTGTTTTCCCACAGAGGCCCCCCTGAGACTCACCAGAGGCGGCTGCCGCTGCACTGGGATACTGGAGGTGAACTGGGAAAACCAATGGAGGCAAATTTGCTGGGAGAGCGTGAGTGTGGACGACCTGGATTGGATCTGCCAGCGGCTGGAG
>NW_008236980.1:228261-228674 GCF_000691975.1 Corvus brachyrhynchos | reverse complement strand
CCCCCAGCCTCTGGGATGCCACTGGGAGCTGGAGAATTGCACGGCGCACATGATTGTCTCCTGCAGAGGTGAGCCTGGACCCCCAGCCCGGCCCCCTCATCCCGAGGTGTCATCCATGCCCACGTGGCCCCGTCTCTTCTCATTCCAGAGGCAGTGAAAACCCCCCCCAAGCCCCCACCGGCGCCCCCGGCCACCACCCCAGAGCCCACAGGTAAGTGCCTCATGCCGTGGGACCCACAGCATCAAACGTGGGGACTTCCCGCTCAATCATGGAAAATAACGTCATCCCGATCCGTAACGCTTCCTCTTCCATCGCCACTCCCTCTGCAGGACCCCCCCGGCTGCGGCTGGTGGACGGCAATTTCAGCTGCTCCGGCTTCCTGGAGCTGCACAAGCAGGGGCTGTGGGGGGCC
>NW_008236980.1:223950-228159 GCF_000691975.1 Corvus brachyrhynchos | reverse complement strand
GCCCAGGTGAGGGGGGTCGTGAAGCATCCATGATTTCCCGCTCCGGTGGGATATCCCGGGGGGTTTGTGGGGCCACAGCAGGGAACCAGCCCCATCCCCACCCGCCCCACAGGCCCCATCCACCCACTCCCGCCCTTCCTCTTCGGGGTGCGAAGACAAAACAGGAAATCTCAGTTCCTGGCAGAGGAGGATGCGCTGGGGAGGGAGAGCAGCCGGGGCAGCATCCCAAATTCCAGCTGGGAGTGGGGAACACGGGCAGGGAGCAGGCTCTGAGCATCCTGCTGCGGGCAGCTCCCTGAGCACCTTCCATCTCCCTGCTCCCATCATCTCCCTGCCTCGGGCATGGCCCTGGACGTCTTCCCTGCCACAGGCCTCTCCCTGTCCTTTTCCATGAGCGTTTCCCTGGAGATCAGCTCGGTGCCAGCTCTGTGGCATGGAGAGCCAAGCCACGAGGCTCGGAGCAGGCTCCATCTGGCCCAGCTTGGAATGCCGTGGGATTTGGGGGGTTTAACGGGCTGGGGCAGCTGGCAGAGCCGGCTTCCATGCTGCATTTCCCATGGGAAGAGTTCGAAGCTCCTCCATGCCTGGCTCTGGGAGGCACGAGGGGAGATGCCAGGAGCATCCCCATGCCACGAGCCTGTGCTGGATGAGGAGGAGGAGCACGTGCCAGCAGTATCCCTGTGGATCTCTCATCCCTGTGGATCTCATCCCTGTCTGCCTGGGGCTCCAACTCCTCTCTCCCTGTGGCTCTTCCTCCCATGGGTCTGACCCCTCTCCGTGTATCTGACTCCCTTCTCCTTGTGGATTTCACCCCTCGCCGTGGGTCTGACCTCTCCCTGTGGATCCAACCCTTCTCCCCATGGAACTGCTCCTCTCTCCCACAGATTCCCAGCCGCGGGCCCTGCGGAGGCTGGCGGCCGGCCCCACTCCCTGTGAAGGGGACATCCAGGTATTCCACGCAGGACGGTGGCGGGATCTGTGTGACTCCGGAGCAGCGCGGCGAGCCGAGCGTGGCCGGCAGATCTGCCGGGAGCTGGGCTGCGGGAATCTCACTTCCAGCACGGAAATCCGGGAGCCTCCCTCGACGGGAGTCACCTGTGGGATCGGCCCCCTGCACCTCTGCCAGCCCAAGCTTGGGAACATCCGGAGCTGCTCCCGGACCAGAGTCGTGTGTAAGCCATGTGATCCGTGCGGTGCTGGGAGCTGGAATTCCCACACCTCTGGAGTGGGCAGGGATGGGGGTGGATGCCACGTGGGATTCGGGCTCCTGGCAGGGTGATGGGTGCTCCCATCCTGGCACCAGCCTCCAGCTGGGCACATCCGGTGACATCCATGCTCTTCCCAGGCCAGGATTCGAAGCCACTTCCTGCCGGGACATCCGCTGGAACCGTTGTGAGCATCTGCCTCGCGCTGCTGCTCTTCCTCATCCTTGTCCTGATCTGTGGCCCTCCTGCCTACCGGAAGCTGATGAAGAGAAGTAGGGGACACCCTTGGGATCCTCATCCTCCTTTTCCTCCTCCTCCCGCTCCACCATCCCCCTGTGCCGCCTCAGGGCTGGCAGCTCCATGGATGCTTCCCTAAACTCCTTGGGGGGTGGGATTTGGCTGCTCAGCCTGACAGATCGCCCTGTCCCATTGTCCCCAAGCCTGTCCCATTGTCCCCAGACCTGTCCCATTATCCCCAAGCCTGTCCCACATGGAGCGTGGGAGCGGGAGGAGGGATTAAGCTCCGAGCAGACACAAAAGAGCAGGTGGAGGATCCTGGGGCGGGGGGATTATTGGGAAGGGGGGGGATTATTTGGGATGACATATGGGGCTGGCAGGGGGGAAGCAGCTGGAGGAAGGATCAGGAAGGTCCTTGGAGAGACAATTCCCCCTCTCTTTCAGTCTCCAAGAAGAAGCAGCGCCAGTGGATCGGCCCCACGGGAGTCAACCAGACGGGTGAGGAGCAGCTCCCTGAGGGGCTGGGAATGGGATTTAGAGTTCCTGGCAGTGGATTTGGGGTCTGGGCAGGCTGTTCCCCCCAGATCCTGGCACAAGGGCCCTGGATCTCATTTGCTTTTGAGATGTAACTCATCCAGGAGATCTGGGCCTGGAGCAGGCACGGGTTTTACTCAGCCCCTTCCCGGGGTGGGTATGTTCCCTCCAAGCTGCTGTTCCAACCCCAAAAATCCCAATCCTGCTGTCTTTCCCAGTGTCTTTCCACCGCTCCAGCACAGCGCCGAGGCCTCGGGGACACGGAGGGGACAACGACTACGCTCAGCCCCCCCCGAAGAGCTCCCAGCTCTCCGCTTATCCAGGTAAGTGCTGGAAGTGGCTCCTTCCCGCCCCCTTTTCCATGGAAGTGCATCCAACAGGCCACATCCGTGTCCTCCACAGCTCTGGAAGCAGCGTGCCGGCGTTCCAACCCCCCGGATAACTCCTCGGACAGCGACTACGACCTGCACTCCGCCCGCAGGGTGTGATTCTCTGCTTCCCAAAGGAGCTGATCCCTTTGGGGGGGATATCCCGGCATTCCAGAGCCCTTCCAGGAGTGCTTCCCAGCCTCCTCGTGGGAGAAAAGGAGGCTTTTGGGGTTCTTTTAAAGCTATTTATAGGAATTTAAGAGGCAGGTGGGGTGCAAGGAGCCCTTTGGAATAGTGGGATCACCAGCTTCTCCAAAGCAGGATAAAGAGTTGGGATGATGGATAAAGGAGAGGGACGCGAGGGTGGGAATACTGGGAACGAGTCCGAGATATTTAATGACCAAGAAGTAGAATAAAATTGGGGTTTTGTACTAATTACACCTCGTCCTCTTCCCTCCATTATCCCAGTGTGATTCCAAGCTCCCAGTGAGGAGGGAAAAGTGGTAGAGGGAAACACGTTTCTCCCTGGCTTTTATTCCAAAGATAACCCCAAGAAAAACAGGAAAAACAGGGTTGGAGGTGGTCTTGGGAGGGGGTGAAAGATTTCACTGATGGGATCCAAAGGAAGGTGGATGCCAGGAAGGGATAAAGGGATCAATCCTTAGGCGGATGTTCCGTTGCTTCCCAAAGTAACCGCGGCTGTGACTCCAGAGTGCAATTAATTCATCCAGTTTTATTACTCTAATTAATGCCAGGGATGGAATTGCTTCCACCAACCCCTCGTCCTAGTCCATTAGTAATGGTTCCTTATAAATAACTTACAGGGATACAGGCAGGATTTGTAGGATAAAGTGCTGAGCAAAGCAAATCCCATTTCCACCGTTTGTCATTCCCTCTGTTTCCAAGTGTTTCCTGAGAAGGGGGGACGGGAGGAGCCCGAAAAACCACACAGGAGGTCGGGAATACCGGAGGCTGCCCAGGCCTGGGTGGGAATCACCGACTCCTACTGCCAGTCCTGGAGTGGTTTGGGTGGAAAGGGATCTGAAGGATCAGCCACTTCCAATCCCTTTCCACTAGTCCAGGTTGCTCCAAGCCCTGTCCAACCTGGCCTTGGACACTTCCAGGGATGGAGCAGCCATGACTTCCCTGGGAAATCCATTCCAGGGCCTCACCACCATCACAGGGAAGAATTTCTTCCCCAAATCCCATCTAAACCCAGGGTGAAGCCATTCCCCATTATCCCATACTCCAAGTCCTTGTCCAAGTCCTTCTCCAGTGCTTTTGGAGCCCCTCTAGGCACCGGAAGGTGCTCCAAGGTTTCCCTGGAGGTTTCTCCTCTCAGGATTTCTGCTGGTCTGGCTCTGCCTCTCGCTTCGACCTCCGGAGCCCGACTCTTATCCCGTGTAATTCCTTTGCACCGACGGATCCAGGAGCAACACTCTGGGATCCCTCCTCTTCCTCAGTCCCCAAAAAGAGGAGGAATCAGCACAGGATGCTCCCTGGAAGTCCTGGATTAGTATCCAGGCCAGGAAGGACGCTGAGGGTTTGGAGGTGGGGGGTATCCAAAGGCTGGGGGAGGCCCAGGATAGGGAGCCTGTGCTGGGATCGGGAAATTCGGGAGAGGGGGCTGAGTGGGGTAGGGACACTGCGGTCTCCCTGCTCCAGGCGGGATGTAGGGAGAGTACCCCGGTCTGGCAGGGGGAGGAGAGGGATGGGGAGCAGGATAGGGCAAGGGCTGTGGCGGGGCCCGGGATGGAGACCAGGAAAAGCCTCCCGAGGTGGATTTGGGATACCCCGGCGCAGAGTCGGCAGCAGAAGCCGCCGGATATCCGGGAGCTGGAGGAAGCGGGGAGGGAAAGGGGGAG
>NW_008236980.1:221609-223858 GCF_000691975.1 Corvus brachyrhynchos | reverse complement strand
AGGTGGACTGGGAGCTGGGCTGGGAGGAAGCCACGTGTCCCACGGTGACCGGAGATCCCGGGAAAGGGGCGGGAGGCAGCGCTCCGTGGGCAGTGGGGCCGGGCGGAAGGGTCGGAGCCGGGCTGTAGGGCAGAGGGAGGGCCGGAGATCCCGATGGGAAGGGTTTTGTTGGATCCGTGGGAACGTGAGGAGGAGGAGGAGGACGAGGAGGAGGAAGAGGAGGCTGAGAGTCCCTGGCGCGCTCCTGGGATCCCTCCGTCTTCCTCACGATCTCCTGCAGCTTTTCCACTCGGACCCGGCGCAGGTGGGACAACTTCCTCATGCCGGAAAACTGCTCCAGGAACGTCTCCAGGGGCACCTCGCCCTCCAGGAACCTCTCAGCCATTTTCTGGAAGAGAGGAACAGCCTCGGGCTCATCCCTGCATCCCTCTGCTCCTCCTCTTCCCTCATCCCGATCTAGGTCCCTCCCAGCCACATCCCAAGGAGCAGCACCCACACAGGAGCAAGGACGGATCCAGCCCTTTGGAGAAAACCCAGCAGACTCCAAAGGTAATCCATGATTTTAGGGACTGGCAGTCACTGCAAGTCTTTGAGGATGAAATCACTGGAATTCCCAATGGATTTAAGCCCTAAACTCACCTCGGATTCCTCTTCAATCTTCTGGCTTTCCACCTGGAGGAGATCCAGCAAAGTCTGAGGCTGCAGCGCTGCCGAGAATTTCTCTGGGAAAACCGAGGGGGAAAAAGGGGAAAAGCCAGGAAAAATCACCATCACAGGACAGAAACCAGGGAAAAACCAGCAAAGGGCCCACAGGAACGGGCTTGGGAAGTGCTGGTGGAAGGAGGGAAATCCAAGAGGAATAACATCCTCCATCTCTCCAGCTGCTGGAAAAAAGCGGGATATCGGTTTTCTGGGAAGCAGAATCCTTCCTGGGGGAAGACCCCAGCGCTCACCCAGCTTTTCCTTCTGCTCCCTGCACCTCCCAGCCAGCTCCTGCAACTCCTGGTATTTCTTGGAGAGGTCGCTGCGTCCCGTCTCCAGCGGTGCCTGGAATTTCAGGTTCTGCTCGGCCAAGCTCCGGTTGGCAGCCAGGGCCATCTCCCTTTCCAGCTGCAGCTCCTGGACCTGCGGAATTTGGGATGGTGAGCGCGGGAAGGCGCCCAGGACACCCCGGAGCCACCTCCCGGCACAAACCTCCCGGGATTCCAAAGCCAAGCGCTCGATCTCCTGGGAATCCTCCTGCAGCTCCCGGAGCTCCTCCACCGTCCGGTTCCTCAGCGTGTCCATCCTCCCGGATTCCTGGGGCACGGAAAAAGAGGCAAATCAATCCCCAAGTCCAACTGGGAATAGGTTTCCAACTGAAATCCAGGCTTGTTAAAGCCCTTGGAGCAGCAGCACTGGGTTCCGTTCACTGAGAGGGAGAAGCAACATTCCCACTAATTCCAGCTCGGGAAAAGACTTCTTCCCCCTTTCCCAAGCCTGTCTGCGTGGAATTCCGTGTGTCCCAGGGTGTTCTGTCAAGGAAAAACCCACCCACAGCCTCGAGTCGCAAATTCCAGCTGGATGCCTCCATCCCATCCCAGAGCCCGCCTCATTCCGGACTCCATCCCATCCCACCGCAGGTTCCCATGCTGCCAAGGAAACCGGGATCTGGCCACATCCCACCATGCCCAAAGGCTTGGGAAGGACCTCAAGGATCACCTAATTCCAGCCTCCTGCCACGGAGTCCCAACAAAGATCAGGGAAACAATGGATTTCCTGCGCCGTATCCATGGTTTATCTCAAGCATTCCCAGCTGCCGGGTATATTGAGCGAGCATCCCGCGGCTGGTGAAAATTCCAAGAGGTGGGATGGAATAAGGTGGGAATGCCCTAAGAAACAAGGAAATACACCAAACCTGCGCCGTCCTATTCGCTGCCAGCTCTTCTACCTCTCATCCAGGTGGAACATCCCAAGGATATCACGCCGGGAATGCCGCAACAGCCACGCTGAGGCTCAGGGTTGCCCAATCCACGATCCAGATAAACCTGTCCGAGGGAAAAACTGGCAATGAAGTCCCGCGCTGCAGGTGTGGGGCAGAAATCACCCGATTTGGTTCTTTAGGGGGGGGGCATTAGTTAGATTTCATGGAGCTGGAGAGAGATAAGCGGGAATGCTGCGAGTGGGAAAGCTCGGGGTGGGCTCTGGGAAGCATCCACAGGCGCTCAGGAAAGGTGGACGCGAAGGGCTGCGCACCTGCGGGGGAGACG
>NW_008236980.1:214701-221495 GCF_000691975.1 Corvus brachyrhynchos | reverse complement strand
GGGGGCGGGAGCAGGGCTCAATTTAATGGAATTTTTTAATCAATAATCGTTCTTTGGCTGCCCGCGGGGTTCTCCCCGAGCTGTAGCTGCTCTAGGAATTATATCCTTCGCGTTTTCGGGGTGCAAGGAGTTGCGGGAGAGCTGGAGAGGGATTTTGGAGAAGGGCGTGGAGCGATAGGGAAAGGGGGAAAGGCTCCACACGGACACAGGGCGGTTTTAAGTTGGATATTGGGAATAAATCCTTCTTTGTGAGGGTGGTGAAGCAAGTTGCCCAGGGAAGCTGCGGTTCCCCCATACCTGGAAGTGTCCAAGGCCAGGTTGGAAGTGGTTTAGAAAGCACATTATAAAATGCCGGGTTCTTCCAGCTGGATCCAAGAGATCAAAGCAAATTCCTCTGGAATACCTGCTTAGTTCCTCCTCACATGAGGCAAGAATATTCCGGAGAAAGCTCCAATCCCATCACCCACTCTACAAATCCGACTTTCCCAAAGTAAGCTTGGAAAATGCTCCACTTTTCCAGCTGTAACCCCACATTCCCAAAACCCAAGCAAGGATGAGGCAGGGGAAGAGCTCCATGATTTCTGCTCCTTCAGGAGACTATGGAAGGCCGGCCAAGGTCACCCAGCTGTTCCAGAAGTGCCGGGATCCGGGAAAGGCACCTCTGATCCCGTCACCTGAGAGCTGTTGTGCAACAAACGGGAGTCATATGATCCCAAATAATTCCAGGTAAATCAAGGACAATTTGTTCCCAGCGTGGCTGATAACCAGGTCAAACCCCCAGTGCTATGGGGGGAAAAAAAGGGACTTGACATTCCAAAGGGGAAAAAAAAAAATGTTTTCCAGGCTTCTTTTGGAGTTGTTTCCACAAATCTGGAAAAGCTGGAAAATGTTTAATTGACATTTTATACCAAAGCGTAAGATTTGAGGAGAGGGGGGAAATTGTGTTTGGATTTGCACAGAAGAAATGGGAAAATACCCATTTAAAAGTGTTCTCCAGAAATGAATTTGGGATAAACAAGTGCTTTTGGAAGGGTATTCCCATTATCTGCCTATTAATATCCTTAATTCCCACAAAAGATGGTTCCACATGGTTTTTTCCCTCGGATGGCGTCTTAATCCCGGCCAAAATCACCCACAGCAGGTAGGAAAAGGTGACCTGAGCAGCCCGAGGTCCCGCAGAATTCCATTCCCACAAGGATCAGCCAACATCCCTGGGCTTCCTCGATAAGTTAATCAAATATTTTTTGATCCAATCCCAGAAATTTGACACCTCGGGAGCGTCAGATTTCCCTCCTTTCATCTGACAGCTCCGATAAAGCGCCCGGGTGATGAAAGCCTCTAGGGAAGGGACAAGAAAAAGTGGGAACAGGGCCTGGAAAAGTTGACTTCCTTAATCCATTCCCAAGATAAGATCTGTGTCCATAAAGGGTTTTTTTTTTTTTTGGGGGGGGGGGGGGGAGGCTGCAGAGATAAAATTAAGGGAGTTTTGTCAGAGCAAGTTTTGATGTCCCGAAAATCCCTGTTTGATCCATAGAGTGATTCCCACGGAAGTTAAATTCATCCCAAGGGGTGTGCCCACATCAAAATGACATTAAAAATCTGAATTTTCCCGGTAAAAGCCTAAATTTTGGGAGGGTTTTATTGCCTGGGAATCCTCAGCCAGCCCCTGCTGTGTCAACCAGGAGGAAAAGCTTCCAGATCCATCTTTCCAGCTGGGGGATTTTGGGATCTCCCCATGCTTTGGTGCCCTCTGGTGCCAAGGAAAGCTGTGGCAGAGGGGCCACCTGCTCCCATCCAAAGGCCTCCGAGCACTGGGATGGTTTATTCCAGGATCCAGCATCTCATTCCCTCCATTTCCCCACCAAGGTTGGGAAAATCCAGGATTTCTCTCGGAGGAAGCCATTTCATGCCTTAAAAGGGGTTATTTTTCCATCCTCCCAGATTTTATTCTGGATTTAATTAGTGCTAAATAGCAATTCCCGTTTTTTTTTTTCCCAGTCCAGAATTCCACAGTTTCTTCCTTCTATGGATGTCATCCCTTTTGGATTGTTCTGCTTTGATGGGATTTACCAGCAGCACAAAAAGCTTGTCCTAAAACTTCCCATAACTGGGCAAATGTGGTTTTTTTTTCCATTGAAAAAACCAGGAATCCTGATCCCCCGGGATGGCGCGTTTGGGAATTCAATGGATTTACAGCTCTGGGAAAACTTAGTATTTTTGTTTTCTCTACTGTTTTGGCCAAAAAAAAGGAGGAAAACCTGGCAGCTCCAAAATCCACAGGCTCATATTCCAGTATGGCTTTGGACGCTTCCAGGGATGGGGCATCCACAGGTTCTCCGGGAAATCCATCCCAGGGCCTCACCGCCCTCACAGTGCAGAGTTTCTTCCCAATATCCTGTTTCCCAGTTTGGAGCCATTCCCTTTTGTCCTGTCACTCCGTTCCCACATCCAAAATCCCTGAACTGGGAGAAAACTGGGATGAGCTGGGGGAAAGCCGAGCTCCGGATGCCTCTGGATGAAGGTCACCGGAGCAGGATTGGGCACCTTGGCTTTGGTCACGGCACCACGTGCTGGATCCGTGGCTCCTGGAAGGGTCACCTTGTCCTGGAGGAGATCAAAGGCTCCCTAAGGCTGGAGCTGGCGTTCCTCCCTTGGAATCAGCCCCATCCCAGCTGGGAAGGGTAGAAGAATCCAAGGATACGATGCTAGGTTGTGCTGGGGGAGTGAAATGAAGAGCCTGGATGGGGGATGTCGGGAGAGAAGGGATGGAGCACCGGATTATCCCTGAGGAAGGAAAGCGGGATGGGATGTGTTGTAGGGGGCTGGAAAGGACAAAGTCTTGGCTGATTCCCAGAATGGAAAATCTGGACCTGGCAGCCTTAAAATCCTTCATGGAGCCTTGGCAAGAGAAGGATCTGGAGAGACCTTGGAGCCTCTTCCAGTGCCTTAAGGAGCTCCAGGAGAGCTGGAGAGGGCCTTTGGAAAAGGACCTGGAGTGACAGGACAAGGGGGAATCACTTCCTTCTACCAGAGGACAGGGTTAGAAGGGATATTGGGAAGGAATTCTTCCCAGGGGTGTGAGGCTTTCCTGGGAATGGATTTCCCACGGAAGCTGTGGCTGCCCCATTCCTGGAAGAGTCTGGCTCAAACCCTCCAGCAAGGAATTAGAGGGTTCAGGGGACAAACAACCCTGCATTCCCACCAGCTCCCACAGAAAAACCGGGAGTGCTTCCCACCCATCCCAACATCCCCATGGCCTGAATTCCCCCCAGGAATACGGGGATCCCCTGCCTTGACATTCCCCCCGCCTTCCTTAAGGACATTTTGATAACCATCCCATCAGCAGTTTGCCTTTCTTATCGGGGCCTCTGGCCAAACACCGGAGCCGGGATATAAGGAGCGGGACTGGGATTGGAGGCACATTTTCCGTGAGCTCCCACCATGAAGCTGCTCCTGCTCCTTGCCCTGGTGGGCCTGGCCCAGGGCTTCCAGACCAGGTGAGCCCCGGGGGGGTCCCCAAAACAGGGATGTGGGATGTGGGATGCGGGATGATCCCGGTGACGCATCCCGGTCTCTGTCCGCAGGGTGCCGCTGAAGAGGATGAAGTCACTGCGGCAGAGGCTGCAGGAGCAGGGCTTGCTGGAGAGTTACCTGGAGCAGCATCCCTACAACCTGGCTGCCAAGTATTTCCCGGGCATTGCCGTGGAGCCCCTGGAGAACTACATGGATGTGAGGGGCTGGGATTAGGAGCTGGGATCAGGGAGCGCGGGAGGGCTGCTGGCTCCTTCCCCATCCCACTGGCCCATTATCCGTCCCACTGGTCCCTTCCTCATCCCTTTAACTCATCCCATTGGCCCCTTATCCGTTCTTCCTTCCCCTTCCCAATCCCACTGACGCCTTCCCAACCCCATTCCAACAGGATGAGTACTTCGGCATCATCTCCATCGGGACCCCACCCCAGGAATTCACCGTGGTCTTCGACACCGGCTCCTCCAACCTCTGGGTTCCCTCGGTCTTCTGCTCCAGCCCAGCCTGCAGTAGGTGTCTGGAATAAGGCTGGAATGTGTCCTTTGGGAGCCTTGGATGGCTCTGCCCAGTCTTTTCCCAAGGGACATCAGGCAATCCCCCTCCTTCCCACCCCCACAGGCAATCACAACCGCTTCAATCCCGCGCAATCCTCCACGTTCCTCAGCACCAACGACACCCTGTTCATTGCCTACGGCACGGGAAGCATGACCGGAGTCCTGGGATACGACACCGTCAATGTACGGCCACGTGCTCCAGCCCCCTCATCCCGTGGGATCCCATGGGATCGTGCCCAATCCACACCTGTCTCCCTTCTCCCAGGTCGCCGGGATCAATGTCCGCAACCAGATTTTTGGGCTGGCTGAGACGGAGCCGGGGGATTTCTTCTACTATGCCCCCTTCGACGGCATCCTGGGATTGGCATTCCCAAGCATCGCCTCCTCTGGAGCCACCCCTGTCTTCGACAACATGATGATAGAAAACCTCGTGGATAGGCATCTCTTCTCTGTCTACCTGAGCAGGTAAATCCCAGCCGGAGCTGCTGAGGATTTCTCCCTTCTCCCTCACACTGGCCCCATTTTCCAATGGGAACGGGGGTGTTGGCGGGATGGGAACCACCCCGGATGGATCCCCCTTTCCAGGGACAGCCAAGGTGGGAGCTTTGTCCTCTTCGGTGCCATCGATCCCTACTACATCACCCACGGCATCTCATGGATCCCACTCTCCGCGGAAACCTACTGGCAGATCACCATGGAGAGGTATTCCTGCTATTCCCTGCCCTCCAGCTGGTGTTTTGGGGAGTCCAGGCTGACCCTGCATCCCTCTTCCCAGAGTCTCTGCCAATGGGGCTCCGGTGGCCTGTTCCTCGGGATGCCAGGCCATTGTGGATACGGGAACCACGCTGTTGGCTGTTCCTGTCCGGGCCCTCCGGACCCTCCTGCGCCACCTCGGCGCCAGCTCCAGTGGTGAGGTGAGGCCTCGGGATGCTCCCTAGGAATTTTATCCCACCTGGATTGGCTGCTGACCCCCCCGTGTCCCCCCCAGATCAGCTGTGAGGCTGCCAGACACCTTCCTGACCTCATCTTCCACATCCACGGCAAAGAATTCCCAGTGCCACCCAGAGCCTACGTGTTAAGGGTGAGCATCCCGCTGGGAGTGGGTCTGTGGGGATACAGGGAGGGATCCAACAACTGGTGACCACCCCATTCCATGTCCTTGGAGCAGAGTAATGGGTACTGCACGCTGGGATTGCAAGGCATGGATGTGCCCACGGAGGAGGGCGAGCTCTGGATCCTGGGGGATGTCTTTATCCGGGAATATTACATCATCTTCGACAGGGCCAACAACAAGGTGGGGCTGTCCCGGCTGCCCTGAGCTGGGATGGGAATCCCAGGTGTTCCCAACTCGGTGGCTGGCAGGGCTTGTCCCTTTCTGGGCACTCCTGCCACCACCGAGGACAATAAAGGTGTGGAGAAGCCCCCCTGTGCTGTGTCTCTCTGGGAAAGGCCACCACATCCCTGGGAATGTGGTGTGTCCCTGGTGCCACCCTCAGCTGCACCCACCGAGGATGTCCCTGTGCCCCCAGGATGGGAGCCTGGATGTGGCTCTGCTCATCCCTGGGGAGCTCCCAGCCTTGGGGACCTGGGGCAGGACACGTCCCTCCTGTCCCCAAACCCCCACTCAGGCTGAGGGGGCTGAACACCTCCAGCACTGCCCTCATCATCCTGGAAAGCCACTCATCCCAAAATTCCCAGGGGACAAGCCCCAGGGCTCCACGTGCTGGCAGGGATGAAGGGACAGGGAATAAATACCAGAGTGACTTTATTGGTGGCAGGGGGACAGTTTCCCCCTCCCCAGGGCCAGGCCTGCTGGTCCTGCAGACCCCCTTTTTCTCCTTTCCTTCATCCTCCTCCTCCTCCTCACGGCATTCCAGGCACACCTGGCACCTGGAACCTGGGGCTGTCTGATGGCACTGCAGAGGGATCCTCATTCCCAGGGGATCCCTGAGCCTTGGGGGTGCCTGTGGGATGGGGGGGGGCTGTGGCCTCACAGGGGGGGTCGGGGGGCACAGTGGGTGCCGAGGGGTGTCCAGAGGGGCTCAGAGTCATCGGAGGGGGCTTCCCGGCATCCCAAATCCCTGGAGAGGGACCGAGGGGGAGTGTGGTGGGAAGCAGGAGCTGGGCCAGGCGGTGGCGCGGGGGGTGAGGGGTGCCAGGGGGTGAATCTTCAGGGACTGGGGACTGGAATGAGGATGGGGAAGAGGATGGGGATGAGGATGGGGACAGGTCACCGCCCTGCAGCAGGAGCCGGACGTCTGTGGCTGACAGAGGGAGGATTTTGGTCAGCACCCACCTCTTTTCCAGGAGCACATCCAAGTGCCCGGGGATGGATCTGGGGATCCCATTACCTGGGCAGGATGGGCAGCAGCCCACGGGGGGCTCGGAGCAGGAGCGGGGGCACGGCCTCTCCTCACAGCTCACCTCTCCAAGCTGCGAAAACAGGGATCAGCCAGCCCTGCCAGCCCTTCCAGGGATCCAATGGCACTGGCACAGGCTCTCCATGGATGCGGGCATCCCATGGGAATGGGTGGGGGGTCTCACCTGGCAGGTGCAGTGGGTACAGGGCTGTCCCTCGGGAATGAAGCTCTGGCCGTTCTCCACCTTCCTGCCCTGGTAGTTGCAGTCTGGGGGGACCGAGTTTCAGGGGGGGTTTTGGGGAGTTCAAGGGGGGTTTTGGGCGGCGCAGGAGGGTTTTGGGGGCACCCCCCC